>NW_028277178.1:2368750-2980625 GCF_051122295.1 Plectrocnemia conspersa | reverse complement strand
TGGTAAAAGTACAAGTACAACCCTCTCCCGGGATCCGATTGCTGCTTCTGGGACAGCAAACAAACGAGGAAGGGGGAAGGTGTCCGGATCGTGTCCGTGCACGTCCACGGCCATAATTAACCACACTCATTACCATATATCCCACCCAAAGTCCGTGAACGTGAGCGCAGACGTCCTTGGTGAAACGCGAAAATAAATTTCGGCCAGCCGGGACACTACGGTGGCCGAGGAGCAAACAAACGGCCGGTGAACTCGAAATTTATGGAGACTACACACTTGGGATTAGTACCTTCTTTGGAATAATGTTTTAGTATGACCACGGAGACTGATGAATATGAAATGTCGCTTGCAAAACAGTAGATCTTCATAATAAGGATTTAAAAGGACTAGTTATTATTGGTGTAATGCAATTCAACAAAAGCAGTAGCTTACTATTGAAAAAGGAAAATGTAAAATTTCAGCAAAAGTTACAAGGGTCAATCCGGAATTAAAATAAAAAATATGAAAACTACTTAACGACACTTCTATTAGGAATTCGCTTCCGACGACAGCTCACTCAGAGCTTATCAAATATTAAAAACTGAGAAAGAATCCGTCTTATAACGTCCAAAAAACTGGATTATTCAGAAACAGATGATTACGAGAACTTGACGTATATTTATTTAAAATCATTATACAAACTATACCTTTACTGACTGATTTTTTTCCACATATATCGATTAGAATGAATTACTTTTTTTCATAAAAATTAATACCTCGATACACAGGCCCACACAAATTTATTTATTAAACTTATAAATATTTTTACAAGCTTTCATGTATTTTGAAATACAAATAAAATTGTTCGACGATGTGAGAGTTTGACACATGGAAGAAAATGTATATTTGATACCATCTTGAGAAATGGAATGTGCGATAAAAGTTTTGGTATAAAATTCAATGCTTTTAATAAAACATGTAAAAAATTTAAAACGTACACCTACATATATGCTAACCTTATAGAAACATCGAAAAGTAATTCACTGAAATAAAAAAAAATATGTAAAACACAATTCTACTCTACCGAATTGAAATTTTCTCATATAATATTTAACATATATACATTCGCTACGGTAATATTATTTTTACACAACAACATGGCATACTTAATGTAATTTTAAAAGTTGCCTATACACGTAACCGTGCCATAGCCATCGATTGTGAGATTAATGCTTTTTGGAACTAATAATAATGTACGAGCGCTGAACGGCTTTTGTGATATTAAAAAACGATCTCGAGAAACTTCCATATATTTAAATAATGTATTGAAAATAAAAAAAGTGACTCCTGCAGAGGTTTCTGAGATGAATTTGGACCAATGGGAGGGACGAGGGACGATAAAGCTCTGCGCCTTGTGCAAAACTTTGGCAATTTTTCGTTGATGTCACGGCAATATGTTCTTCCACATACTTCACGGCTTCTCCTTCACTTCCTTGTGTAAAATCGTGTCTTTTGTATAAGAGAGCTCTGACAAATCCATACGTGTCTACATAATACGTTTTATATTTATTTAAATTTTAATAATAAATTTAATTAGTAAAATTTTAAATGAAGATATAGTGCTCTTTACAAACGCAGTCTATAGAGATAAAGTTATTGGAATATTTAATTGACTAGAATGCTTTATTTTAGAGTAGTTTATTAAGAATTTATTTAATAAGTTTTATAACACTAATTTTATCGCAATTTTATATTAGCGTTTGCAATTTATTAAATAAGCCTAAAATTCTTAAATGATTTCAATAAAAATATTTTCTACATACCCATAAAACTTATAAATAATATAAACATTTTATGTACACAATTTATAAAATTATGTAAATTTTATATTAATAAAATTTAAATATATCTAATATATAGAAATATGTTATATCATTTATAACTACAATAGCTGTCGGTCTCTCACTGTCATGAGGTACCGAAGTTAACGAGTGTACGAATACGAGACTTTTAAATATTATTTTTTATTTGTAATAATAGTTAAATAAGCTAATAAAATCATTGTGTAGCTATGCGCTATAAAATTAAATAAACAGTGAAATAAAGTATAATCACTGTGCATTTTTCTTTCAGTGCTAATTAAAGATGATACTAAACGATGTAGCATAGTAATTATAAAGCTTTAAAATATAAGTGTGCCAGTAAGTGTTTGGTTATATGAATAATATATCACGGTAATTCTAACAAAATTACTATCGACTTTCTGGGATCAAATATTAGATGACAAATAGCAGTGAGTTGGTAAATAAAGATTCCAAAGTTAATTTAATATATTTCGATGGTATGATTAGTAAAGTAATAAACATGATATTCGTTGTAAACAAAAAGTTACATTTTATATAGTATCGCTTACAGTTAATTTTTAGAAGCAATTAAAGATCTAATATAATTTACGTTTGCCAAACAATCGAGCAAACACATTGTTTATTTTTAATAATTATAATTGAATATTTTTTTTCTTTATGGGTATTATTATAATTCGTTCATACAGAGCAATATGATTCAGAGAGTAATAATTTGAACGTAGACCGTTTTAATTTTAAAGCGAGCGCGTCCGAAAGCATAAGCGACCTCTAAGCATTATTTTAGATAAATTTGAACTTACTAAAATTTACATGCTTACTAAACAAATAACATTTTGCCTTGAAATCGTCTTGAGTATAAGTTTATTTACAATGCTAAAACTAAATTCAATTAATTTATATAAGAAATGATTTGCACAAAAACAGAATTTTGAATGAAAATGATAATACATTATTGATTTAAAATAATTTAGCAAAAAAACTATTATTGAGATTTGGCAGAAAAAAAATGATTATAAATGCTTTAATTAAGACAAATAAAATGGCTCAAAAGTGTAAAAACATTTATAATATATTAAAAAATATTAATCAACATCCATATATTTCCCAGACGTGTAATAAAATTCCAAAAACAACCAACGTAGCAGTCATCAAATAGCAGTAAGAAACATATTTCCACCAGTTTTTCCAAGAAAAGTCACATAAGGTCACATTTTCCGATTGGACATAAAACATTTACATCCTCGGGTCGTTATCGCAGCCATTCGTACATTATTTACAATGCTTATTTATCGCTTCGCAACGCAGTACATTAGTCCGGATATTTAAGGTCCTCTTAGTAGAGTTTCGGTGTTAACTGCCCTAACCCCTTCCCCCTCGCTCTACTCCTTCGCCATAAACACACATAACAAAGCGGATAATTCCTTGATTCATAACCCAGAAGCCATAACCAGGGCAATATCGTGTAATATTGTATGTAATTGCAGCGAGCCGCTTTACGACGACTGTATTTGTTCGGCAAGCAAACTGGACAAAGTTGGAATTACGGCGTGTGAACTTGATTTACTTTGTGTGAAAATTTTGCTCTGTAGTTGTACAGCAACGGTCTGTTGAACTTACGCGACGGCACAATCCGCGGTTTAAAGCGTGTTTGGTCAGTTGAATGCAATTGTTATTGATATTATATCAAGTAACGCTTGGACACGGGACTTGATTTTAACGGAGGTAATATTCAAAGCAGGGGTGTACTTAGAGAATTTTCACCAAACTAGTTTATACCAGTGGTATAGGACAGTGTCTAATAGCTTGGTTTGAATCATGTATGAACTCTACTATTTTTTCAATTGAAGGACCCTATTTTAAAAACATACTGTAACAAAAATAATTTTCACAGAAGAGAGTGAAAACTATTTTTCTTCATTGATTACAATGAAATACTTTATTTAATACGTTTTAAATATCAACATTTAATATTAAAACATAATAAATGTATATTATAATTAAAATAATATATACAAAAAAAGATTAAAAAAAATAGAAACCATGTTGGACATTAGTCGCTTTTTGGGTATTTTTTTAAATTATTTTTAAAACTTTTTTTCAAATATATTTATTTATAATTTACTCATATTTACTACTTAAACTTAACATTACTAAATATATATATATATTAATAAGACCAAAAAAATAGAAAAAATATTAATAGTTGCAGAAAATTATAAGAAAATAATACAATAACAACTTTATAAATGTAAATTAATTAACAACATTAATCGATATCACTCGAGACACGTTTACTATATATTTCAATATGTTTCACTGTATGTTAAATTTTCATAAAAAAAATTGATAGAATCTTGAAAGTATTTTGTAAAGCTTAATAAATTAGATTTTCTTGAAAGCATTCTTCAGTTTTTTTAAAAAAAGCTTAACGAAGTTTTTCGATTAAGATATTTGGTTATTCGGGGATTCCAATTTTATGATCCCGGTTCAAGAATGCTGCGAACTAAAATGTCATAGAGGATGCAAATAATTGACGGATCGGCAAAGTTGAATGCGTTCCTCATAATATAGCCGAGCATATTGAAAGACTTAATTGATTAATTTTAAGATCTGTACTGAAATTTTCTCTAGCCAAATTTTTCCACCGAAATCGTAAGAATAAACTGATAGCGAACAAGATCAATAAAATAATACATTATGGTATTTTCTGACGCTAAAGAGCAAATCGTTAACGTAAGCTTATACCCATAGAGAAGCTAAACTCGTAACAAATGTATACGTCCTCAGCTGGAAGGTGGTATAGTTCGAGGATATCACAGTGAAGTTTGTAAAAGATGTATATCATTTATTCAAATGAGCAATGTTGTGGTCTATATGGTAAAGACCATATCAGCTGACTGAGGTCAGTCGACAAGAATAATAATCTCTCGTCGTTTCCCTTTTGGCGGCCTTAACCCCAGAATATAAACTGCTGAGGAAGCAGTGTGACTGTTTATTAAAAAAAGTATCAATCTAATATCAAAAAAGTAAAATAACATGTCCATGATATTTAATCATCGAATTATCAATATGTTTAACCAAATATGCTTTTTGCAGATTTTCATTATTCATTGAAAGTTATTGCGGTAATTTAATTATTGTAAATAATAATTATTTTCTAAGAAAGAATTAATACAATTTTCTTATTAACTGTTATTTTACTTTAACCAAATTTTAAATAAATTTGTCTACACAGCAATAAATATCTATATATTTTACCCATAAACTAACATTTTTTTTAATTCTTAGAGAAGATTGAAAACATCATTATGTGAATTTTGTTTGAATTTTGCTGAATTCTGTTTTTATGCTAAAAACTGACATTTTAGAGAAAAATATTGATTTATTTAGACTATTTATACTCATTCTATATTTAAACTGACATTGTCAGGTTGAAATGTATATAGTTAACACGAAAATTATTATAGATCTATTTTTTGTATTATATACAACACCGAATGTTGCCACCTTAACAAATTAACAAAGTTTGTAATGACAAAAACCTTAACAAAGTTTGTAATGACAAACACATGTAACACATCAATCAAATTATCATTATATATACATGTAATACATTAACCGAAGAATATGTAATTATCGCATTAACACATTAAACATGTCTTTACGTATTTAACTATAATTACGAAATTATTTAATTAATAAAGAACCACTCGCTAAAACTACAGGATCATACAGTCATACTATTCACGAAGCATCCTTACTCCCTTTGCTGTTCCATAACATTGGTCTATCAGAGACGCGGCGCAACAACATTTTACTTAAAGTTCCTTTTTTATATTGGACAAATAATCTAGGTGACTTTTTATTGTCTTTATTATCCTGCAGCACGATTTTTTTAAATATGCTGCCAATAAACTAGTATTTAATCATTAAATTAATTAATAATCTAAAAATTGTTTAATACGTAATCTGAGTGACGTTACCTTGTTATATGATAGACGACAGACTTACTAGGGAATGGATTTAAAAATAATAAGATAATGGATTGTGAGGATTTCTTGTTATATTTTTACTGGAACATAGAAATTACATCATTACAACAATGATCTACAAAAATATTTTTTATGGTCATATGGTCAATATTTTTATTTAATCATATATTTTTTAATTATTTTATTGTCCTTAATGAAAGCTAATAAAATTGGCTTGAATATAAGGTGATCAATCCTAACTTGAATACAAAATAAAAACACTAATTTTATTTTTTGTATATATGATAAATGACGTTAATAGTAGTAAGAGAACTGACATTTTTGTAATGTAATTTGTCTTATATTTATGTCTCTTAAAGAGAATTTATGTTAAATAAAAGTTTTGAATCAGTTTTTTTAATAACCGTTGGCCCATAGTTTAACAAAACATGGTCAAGGCTAAAAAGAGTCAGGTACGATTTCTTAGACAAAAACAAAGAGTCTAGTTCCGTTCCAAATCATTGGAATTGATCAAAATGTCAAGGACTAAAATACCTTGAATTTCACTTTTTTCTGTTCTTATAATATATATAAGCTGGATCAATACCGTATCAATCATTTCCATCAGGACTTTTGTCAAGAACGTATATGAAGACTAACAACAAATCTACCACTTTGCTTACGAATCAACAAATGTTGCTCTAGAAAGCATAAGAAAAACAGTCGCTTTTACTTTGACCTTCCGATCAGGTCTTTAAGAATTCAAATCGATTTTTAATACGATGCAGAACTGCGGCGTTTGTAGAAACGTACATATTATATATGTATATATATAATTTTGGTACTAATTGTACATCCAAATTTAAAATAATTTATATAAGAAATAATGTGTACTATTCAAGTTCTACATAACTATTTTTTTTTAAATCAGCGTCTATATTTTAATTACCTTTTGTAATTTTCAGACTAAATTAAAGTTAATTTTTTGTGACCTTTTATTTTATTATTTATTTACAGTTAAAATATTTTAATAATTATTTTAATTAAAATAAAATATAAAACTTCTCAACCATAACTGCTAAAACCATAACTAAATGCCTTAAACAGAAAATTATTTTTATTACAGCTTAACGCCCGTGGACTCGTGTACGAGCGTTGAAAGAATATTGTTCAGTGGCCATGAACTTAGGTTTTGAGTCCTGCGTCATATGTTTTCTTTTATTAAAAAAATACTGGGATACCACAAAGTTTGCATCTATATGATAATGAAAGATGATAGACTATGTCTACATAAAATAAAATATAAATAAATATATTTTATTTCAATTTTTTGTAAAAAGAGTCGTCTTATCCCATTGCGTCGCAGTGCAATGAGTGGTCTCCTTTATGTATGTAGCATAACTATTTATTTAATAAAAAAAATAATATTTTATGTAGCACTCCTTGAACAGAAATAAATTTTGATATAGATAGACATAAAATCAATCTAATCAAAATAAATCAAAACATCCGCGGTTGATAGCACATCAATTAACATAGATTTTCTAAAATTCTGTATATTATTGCAAAATTTAAAAGTAAATACGCTATGGTATATGTAGATAACTTAGATTACACAGTAATTAAAGAACTTCCAAAAAATAGCATCCATTAACTTACGAACATTATTTTGAAATTTCATCACTATTTGGAAAACCACAATGATTCACAGATTAAGAAATTCGAAGGAAAATGGTAAAATTCGTATAAATTATTGCCATATTAGTATATTGTAAACTAATTGAAAAAAATATAATTGCGCTTAAAAGAATCAATAAATATTTTTCATTCCTAATATTTTGAGTAAATTAAAAATATTTGCAATGGTTACAAACCACTTATTTATACTTTAATAATATGTATGTTTAAATACATCTATAAATTTTTATTTAAATGATTTATAAAAAATATCCGTTTATAATATAATATAATTTGCACTCACCCAATTTTTCAGCATCCTATTTCTGCTTACAACTGTCACAGACACATTTATTTTCACTATTACACTTTTAAACCATCACAATTTATATTTATTTTTATTATTTACACTATTTGAATATTTTTTGATACGTATAAAAACATTCATAAATATTTCACAAATTCTGCATATGTATGCTCTATCTTTCTTTAATACACGTGCAGAACAAACACAATTTTTTTAACACACTTCACACTTTTTATTTTTATTGACAGTTGATTTTTCATGTTATCCAAAAGCCTTTCAGATGGATCGACAGCACGGGCACGACAAGATTCCACTGAATTCTGCATCCATTCTTTAGCCTTACTCAAAAAAATCTTTGAATTTAATTTTGCTCTTACGATTAAGATTTTATTGGACCGGGAACGAATTAAACAATGCGAATTGAAATATATAAAAAAACTGCATTTGTTTTTCCTTCCATTGTTTTTTTTAAATATTTTTAAAAAACGACAAAAGAAAAACGCATATATAATATTCTTTTTTCACCTAATTTCTTAAAGGTTATTGCAAACACATGTGATTAAAACTAAACTTATTCATTCAGGTAAAGTAACAAAAAAAATCGGCCATTTCACGCGATCCAAGAGATTTTCACGTGTGGCAACACTGATTCGCGAAGTTTATATGCGAGCGTCATAACGGAAATAAAAACTAATATATAAAATTTAAATCTTATATTTAAATTTTCTGTTTACTCCATAGATGGCAATATATTTTTTTTAGGTAAATTTGACCTACGAGATGCCTTAAATACAACTACGTCACAGCACATATCTTTACCATAATATCAATTTATTTTACACATTATACAGCTATATTTAAAGTGTTATAACTGACTATATCTCACACATTCATCTAACCCTCGTTTTGTTACATCCATACATCACAAAAATGGTAAAATTAGACCTCAAGATCCTCGCGTTATACCTCTAAACCGGGGAAAATTTTAAAGCCTCTCTCTCACCTACGTATTATCTCACACGAACGTCGAATTTAAAGACTAGCGACGTAAAAGCCCGCCGCCGCGGGGCTTTGAAACTATTCTCCGGCGAACTCCTTCCGCATGATATAAATCATGAAGATGCTGCGAGAAGGCGACCTGGAAAGAGCAGAGGAAGTAGTCGAAAAGGACACGTGATACGTCGACACGTGACGCGACGGAAAATCTCGGCTATGGGGTAAAAAATGGATTTATGGCCGGGCAAAGTTTTGGTACACGTTAACGCTTTTCGGAATGAATTTCACGAAGTGTGTAACGTTATATGGGACGTAACGCGTTTTCAATTTTTCCTTCTCTCTCGACTTGTTTTTGAGAGTTTATTTTCATTTAGTTTCGTAGAAAATATGCAATGTGTGGGAAAAATAATGCGAGAGATTCAGAGAAACATCGCAAAAGTTTTGTATCTGATCTAGACGCTCGACGAAAGTTTGATCTCTGAATCACAGTTAAATATACATTTAATAAAATAACGACGTATATCAATTCAGGTCACATATTTATTTATATGAAAAATATAAAATAATAATATAATAAAAACAACAGTAATAATATTTTAATCACTGCAATCCAGTAAGTTTCATAACGCTAATTGTATTGCACTGAAATATAAAAATATATGGCTCATGAATATTTATATAATAAACTATTATATTTTTATCATTAATATTAACTTTATTATTATTAGCTTACAATTGCAACAAACACTAAATTATAGTGTAAGTATCGTTCAAAATATATTTTATTCATTTTATTTTTACCATTCACTTGTATTCTCTTTAGAAACCGTGACTAAATTACTTAAGAACAATCTCAGATATGTTAAAGGTA
Source organism: Plectrocnemia conspersa (assembly GCF_051122295.1). Lineage (NCBI taxonomy): Eukaryota > Metazoa > Arthropoda > Insecta > Trichoptera > Polycentropodidae > Plectrocnemia > Plectrocnemia conspersa. Next base: position 2,970,959 of record NW_028277178.1, on the reverse strand, counting down.
GCACGCAAGGTTCTACTGTGCAGATTTTTACAGATTGAATCCACAAGGATGCGATTTTATGCGAGAATTCTTCAATGATACCAATTTCCTAACTTATATGGTCTCTCTGCGGTAAAACACCTACACCTGTTAATTTTAATTTTTTGATTAGCATATATTGTATTAAAATTAGTTGCGAAAATTATATTATAAAACATAAGCGAGTCTCTTAAAACAATGTGTATTATTAAGTCATCTAATTTAACACAGAATAGTGCAATGAAATCACTTATCGGAACAAGATAAAAATACTGCTTCTCCGAAAATGGTTACATACTGATCAAAATATCGGTTTTGAAACTCTTCCATCCGCTAGATATATTTTTTATCATCATCATTCTTACTAAATATAAAGTTTGTTCAAATATTATATAATATAAAAGGGCTGACTTACATTTTTATCAGAGAACCTGACATAATATTAAAAAAGTACTAATAAATAAATTGTATTTCGGTGGAGTTTAACAGATATGTGCATTTAAATATATATTTTGTTCCATTAAATATTCATATTTTTCTTCAGAAAAATGATACATTACAGAGAATTATTAATGGGGTGTTCACTGTTTTGACCAATGCTTGCTAGCTCGCACCTAATCTGTTCAACAGTAATGCACAAACAATTCGTTTTATGGAACAATTAATTTATATATTGCTCATTTTAATTTATCGTTGTATTTAATTTGATTTTATAACTCCTACAGTTTATATTAGTTTACTAAGCATTAGATTTTTATTGTATCTTATTTTTACCTATTCATTATTTTAATTGATTTTGAAGTTTCAAATATAAAAATATACTATCTCAGTTATTTAGATCAAACTCAACCGTAACGATATCAAATTTAGAGAGAAGCACTTAAAAGCTTCGACTATGTTTTGTATTTCAAATTAACTAGAGTTAAACTCGAAAGTTGGAGAGGTTGAAGTACATTTTAGTTAATATGGACTATGTGTATATAGCATAAGCAAAGTTTTCCATGTCTCTAATGTTAACTTGTCATCAATTAAACTTGTTTTCCATTGAGGTAACGAAACGTTGAATCTGAGGTGTTTAATTATGAGTTGATTTAGATTTTCCGTTTGCATTATATATTTACTTACTTTGTATTATATAGTTGACAATAATACAACTACTATTTTTATTATTTACTTCCAATTATATTTTATGTATAAACTTATCTGATTTATAACAAATAAAAAATATTTTTTTATTACAACTACTATTACATCCTCACTACGCTTATTAATTTTTTTTTAATTAATAGATTATATATTATTGAATTTCAATCGGTTTATTTTTTAATTAATTAATATTTAACTATAAAACTATAGGCTCTATCGACTCATATAAAGTAAGATATAAAACTTTTATTCGTATTCACTCGTTGCATCTAACGCGTTAAAAGCGTCATAAACCATTTGTCTTTATGACACACTGTAATGTCAGTAGACCTATGCAACGGTAACAATAATAGCATTTTGGAGTTTCCATTCTATTGTAACTCCGAACGTGTAGCAGTATTCAACATAACCTTATTTTTTTTTACTTTAACACAATAAGCTTTTAAAAATATATATTTACTGTCAAGATGTATCGAAACCATAAAAAAAATTTAAAGCTTAAAATACAATTTGTATGACTTATCATCTAAATGCAGATATATGTCCTAAACACATCTTAAAAATGAATAGAACTGTGTCCATGTGAGTACTGCAGTGACACCTATAATTCTCCAGAGAAAGTAAGAGCAAAAAATATAATGTCACTTAATATAAATCTCAAGCTTGTAACAGAGATTTATTATAACAAGCGTAAGACCAATGCGTTACAATGGGGTAAACACAATTAAAACCTACAATTAAGTCACAATCGACAATAATACAATTTGTAACGCTAGCGTTTTGCTTATTAAATAAACTGTTACCAGATTTTTTGTGGTCCATTTTGGCTGCAAAATCATATGTCTTCGGCCCTAAATTATTCAGTGTAATCCATGCATCTTTACTGTTTAGTAACCCTAAGGCTTGTGATTTCGCATCCGGTATGACGCAAGTGAAACTAGTGAGAATTGTATTATATTGTATTACATATATTGCGGTTACTATGATGGGCGACTATCGTTTTATCCGAGCAGTGGTAGAGAAGCTGGCGCAGGGATGAGCTCAGGGGTCTTGTAGGTGCCTGCAGCGACAGTTTCTAGAGGCATATGCTATGCTGCGATGATTGTGTTCGTGAGTCTCAGGTCGTATATTCACGTCTGTCAGGCGGGGTGAATTTGCTAGTCTCTTTGAGTGTCTTCCGAAGTCTGACAGTGACTGATTTTTTTTTTAAAAATGCCAGATTAAATGAATAAAATGATTTCACACACAATACTGTTTTTATTATAGTTTCAAATAACAAAATAAATGTATCTGCGTTTTTGTTCCATTATCAGTTTGTTTGTCGCACTTTTCAATCACTCGCGTTCAATTTCAATTACGCAACATTTATTTTTAATCACCTAAATTAGACATTTATACACATACATACGCATACGTTAAAAATTCGCATTCAGCGCGAAAAGCGTCAAATTGGACGCGGCGGACGTTTCGTTAATTAACCCTCTGGCCGCTCTCGTTCGCGTATTAAAAAGGCGCAGTCCGAACGACTGCGGGTTTACGTTCGCCGCAATTTTGTCGCTCGGAATGTGAGCTTGTGGCTTGTTCGGTTTAATTTCGTGCAAAGCTCATACGAGAGTCCGGCATTTGCGTGCGACCGCAGCGTTCGCAGGATTCGCCAAATTAAATCCATTCAAAGTTGCCATTGCTTCTGCCTTTTCACTGGAGCGCATTGTTCCTTTGTTACGTAATATGATATCGGAAGGCAGTGCGCGATGTTTAATTCCTTACCTTTGACCGTATCGAGAGCCAGAAAAGACCGGATCAGGGGGACGGATACGAATCGGACTTGGTGACTTTTGTAATTTATTAGTACTAGTATCGAATCCGCTAAAAAAACGGGAGTTCACAAAAGCGAACTACACAAAAGTTTTCTATATTTCTTTGCAACTAATGAACATTCTGCTTGTTGATTTTCTTTATCAGGGCTTGGAAAGCTTTTAATATAAAGGGCCGGATCAAACATATTTTAGGTTTGGCGGGCCAGAAAGCAAAAATTAATCGAGCTTCATAAAAAAAAATTTTTGAAGCTCGATTAATTTTTGTGAAGCTCAATTAAATTTTTTGAAGCTTAATTATATTAATTAATAATCATAATCTATTTGCCTATTTTATATAATCCAGTCTTGTGTTTCTCATATTGGGGCATGCACCGAAAATTGTGCAGGAGGTTTCAACCACCTGCACAATAGAGATCATTCTAACGATCATTCCAAACAAACAAAAATAAGTCTCGATAATAAGGCCGTACACAGTATTTTTCATTAAAATAAAAGATATGGCGGCTATAAGATTGCGCTAATAATTTGAATTATTACGAATTATGGACCACCTAATAGCACAACCCTCCCGAGACGTTAATCGCTCATAAATACTGTAAAAAACACTACTGTTTGTGTGGAAAGGATACGCGATAGACAATACACAGCCGACAATAATTCAACTCAACACTCCAGCGAAGACTCCAACTTCTAAAACCTGCCATTTTATATTTTTTATATTTTTATATATATATGCGGTAATTTATATATGTTTACAAAATATAAACGCTGCAAGTCACAACCCAGCAAAAAGTATTAAATAAGTAAATTATGAAACATCACTACAATAACAATAATATTTTAATTATTAATTTATATATTTATTTTTTTTATATTCAAAAACTTTTAATCAATGTGACTATATTACAAATATGTTTTCTACATTTCAGAACAATTTTTTTACAAAATATTGTTTACTAAATTTACTTAAATTATTATATATCATATCTTAGTGACAAATATATCGTTGTATGGAGTTATTATTCGTACTGACGCAACGCTAATGTGTATTACTTCGTTTCTCGGAAATCTACTCAAACGTGCTTATGCCACTTCTGAAATAAGCTGCCTTTAACACATAAAGCGCGCACGTCCTGAGCATTGAGTCCTTATACGTAAATAATTAACAAGTTGTGAGAATCGGCGCATAATTTATGTTTTGTATCGAGACGATCAGGTGTGGGAAACGTTCCTTCGCGGTCAGATCGCGGTCCTTCTCTCTCTCATACCCCACTATACTAATGTCACTCAGTGTGACCGTATTTCATCACGCCTGGCATTATCCTTCGTGTTAATCTCGCCGACTTTTCAAGCACGAACGAGGTGTGAATTATATCCGCGAATGCACGCGAGATTTCGCTTTTCGAATGGAGAAAATAATATGTAATATTATATACATATATAGGTATATGTATGCGGACGGCTTAAAATCAAACAATGCCTCTATGCTAATTGATTTAGCGCCGGTGGTGGTGCTATTTGTTTTTCCTTATCTCCTGCGAACACCTCTGTTCACGGGCCCGAATTCCTGATACCGTCGAACCCCTGGGTAAATACTATTTAACACTCCCTGACTGCAGCCCCACAGGTAGATGTGCTGAATGATTCATTGCGTACTTATAATAATCCGAGTGGTACATGCGACGCAGCTGAGTCAGATACAAGTTGAATACGAATATTTGTATTTTTGAGGATAGTAATATAATAATATATTGAAGTAGTTTCAATGATGTTTAAAAAATATTAAAATCAAAAAGTCACATAAGCTTCTAAAAATGTTTTTTTAAAAATCATTTTTTTTTTTTAAATAAAAAGATGCTACAAAATAAATGTTAACCTAGTATATCAACTAAAAATCTATGGTATACTTATTCTTTTAAAAATATTTTCTAGACCTTATACTTATATTCACTTTCCTGATATATTCCGAACATATGTATAGATGATCGATATTGAAGTATGTATTTTTATTGGCAGCTCTGTCTAATAAAATATGAAGAAAAAATGTTCGAATGAGTAAAAAAAGCGTGCGGATTTGTCGAGATTCTCTCGACTGCGAAGGCAAGTAGAATAAATTCGGCAAGCGAATGTATTTCACTGATAACAACAATAATAGGGTTCTTAAAATACTTGAATGCTTGTTATTGTGTGGGGTGGAGGCGGCGTCGGCTGCTTTCGAGGCCAAAGTTTCCTTCATAACTGATCCTGTCTCCCCTCGATAATGCTAATTCTCCATTTCATGACTTTCCTATCGAGTCTTTCCTCGTCGCCTTATATTTTATTAGTCAGCCAAGGATTATTTGGCGTAAATCTTAAACAGCGTCTTATGATTTTTGTATTTATGATTCATTATTAAAAATTATAATAAATATAATTTATTAATAGAACGATAAGTTGTATAAAAAGTCCTTAAAAAATATCAGAAACAATATATACCGTATAACCTTCGGAAACGTCAAATTTCTAAAATAATATTTTACCAACTCTTTTAATGTGTATTGATGTTTATTTATAATTAGCACAAAAATTAAATTAAATTTTGCCAGTATTAAAAAAAATGTGAAATTCATTATTATATTCTAATTAAATTACGTAAAATATTACTGTTTTGTTCTATTATTTCAAGCCTGTAAGGACCACACAGAGCCACGTTTGCAAAGGATATCATTCTTGAAACTCGCGTAATTACTGTGACCAAAAGTGATTATTCAACAATAGTGCGACTCTCTTTGCGACCTGAATTAAAGTGCTCCCTCATAATAACACACAAGTTTTCTCCGGTTCATTGAATAAATATTTCTTTGTCATTAAACGGTCACAAGAAAACAATATAGCACCATAAGGTCAAAACATTCCGTTACCTCGGAGATAATAATCAAGCAAATGTCATTTTCTAAAGGCGTATATCTATTTCGTTTTTTTAAGAAGCGAGTGCATCGATTGGCTGGAGGATCGCTGCATGATTGTGATTGATCAGCAAGCTTTGCGGCCCTGAATACCTAAGAGCAGTTGCAGACGCTCGTCTCGGTCATGGAGGGACACCGCCATACAAACACCGCAACACAGAGGGTCCAGCCTCGTAACACTGTCACTGCCACCTACAAGCCCTCTGAAGATTTTCTACCGACATTATCCCTGCGCCAGCTTCTCCGCCACTGTTCGGAGAATACGTCTTGCCCATCATAGTCTATCGCAATATATAATATAATCTAATAAAATTCTCACTAGGTTCCACCTGCCTCTTACTGGCTGGAAAGTCACACCCCTTAAACCACCAAACCCGACAAGCCTTTTTTTAATATTGCTAAAAAAAACATAAAATTAATCAATGATGAATTCGATGGAACGAGTTCATCGTCTAATTATTTGCAGAAAACTTTTTCATTTTACAAGTTTTTAATTACTTGTTAATAGTGTTTTTCTCGCGAATTTTAAAAATCTCGGTAATTTTTTATATATCCTTTTATTGATTATTTTTTAAATGTTTTACCATTACTTTACTTTTTACCTGCTGGATAATAAAGGGTGGGTCTCTCTCAAATGTTTGAAAATATGCATACTTTATTGGAAACTTTTAATAGAGTTTGGAAGTATTTAAATGTTAAAAAATATTTACGTTTTCCCAACTACTCCAATTGGCCTAATCTTTGCTTTAGAAATCCGAATCATCCGATAAGAATAGGATTGCAAAATGTGTAAAGGTTTCTACGTAGTTTTTTTTTACCGAAAATTATCTTTGCTTATAAGATTCCCTATCAAGCTCGACGGTTTACCGTTACATTCTAATTAGAATCCACTACTATTTGCCTCTCAGCCATACACCTTGGGGGTGTTACCCTGCGCTTCTAAAGAAATATTTACCATTTTATTTTTATTATATAATAATGCTCTTTTCTTATAATAAACATTAATATTTTATTGCTTTTGGAAACAAAAATAGTAGGAATACATTTAATAATGACTATAATATCTATATTTATTTAAAATATCGTTAAAATTCTGCACAAAATTTAAAAAAATCAGATACATAAGTAGTAAAATTATGGAATGAAGTTAGTGGTATTGTAGGTTAATCAAATTTATTCATTTAACAATCCAGAACTGATGCTGATCCCCTAGAAAAAAAAGTGGGAGTGGTGTCGCATGCAACGAAGAAAGAGATAAAGCATGCTCTTTCGTGTAACGGTACTTCGTCCAGATGACATGGGAATCTTATGAAGCCTTCGGGAATCTCAAAACTACATTACAACTACAGAAAATCAGATAAGAAAAAACAAATTCACGTGGGAATCGATAGATTGCAAAAATGTATGGAGGCTTTTTATCGATAAACATAAATCTCATTTTTTCAATAATCTAACGAGGGGTTTTATCTTTATTTTGTACAAAATATGAAAATAATGAAAAACTGATAACAATTTATTTTATAAAACATATATAACTTACTACATACATACCAGATCGGTTGCTAAAGAGTCAAAGAACAACTGTAATGTGCGCAGTATAGAATGTATTGTCTAGCGCGCGTTCTTTCCAAACAAAGAGTAATTTTTAAGCGATAGTTATGAATGATTAACGTCTCGAGACGGGGGTCCGTACAATATTTCTAATTATTAACGAATGTTTTTGGTAACGAGATCTCTCTTTCCTTGTCAATATACTGTGTGTAGCACCACTTTCAAAACAGGTTGATCTGTGATTTGGTTTTTTTAAATGCCATGGTCGATGCGGATACGGTGGTCTTTAGATGCTAGTGTTTTTAAAAAATATTCACATATTCATCTGTTTTCTCATTGTTATAATTAAATTAATTAAAAACTGTTTTACGCCAACGTGCATACTAATGGGGTAAGTACACAAATTAATTTATTTTTTTGAGCATCATGACATCAATAAGGATCTTTGCTAGCATTTATTACATATAATGACGAGCAATCGTTGTTTGGCATCCAAAGGTTTAAGGAAACCCCATCACGTAAGCACTCTCGTAGTATCACTCCATATTTACCGAGGATATTTGTTTTTACCCTTAACCCGATTTTGATCACCCATTTGGATTTTTTTTTTAAAAAATCGTTGAACTCTTGATGGAATGTAAAATTTATCTTTTCGATAACCAAATTGAGGAACATATAACAGTTTTTTTCATTGCCATTGTAATTTTTACAAATATTTTCCATACAAAATCTGACGGTCTATTGCCTGAGGAATTACTTAAAAAGGCATCTCTCTAAATGAGTAATAAAATAAAAATTCAACTTAATATTATAGATATATTCTAAAATACATATGATTTCAAAAAGGTATGCGATTTTTACGCACTATAATTTAGTAGTTATAAAGAAAAAAATTATAAATCTTTTTTACTAAATTGTAAAACAAATTAATATACAAGGTTGTAAGAAATTTTGGTATGAGAAAAGTTAAAATTTGTCTTGTTTTATCTTTGGTTAATTTTAATTTAATTACATTATTATAATCTCTCTTTTATATGAAATTACTATTTATATTAATAACTAATAATGTCAGTTTCGTAATTGTTTTTTTTTTCATTTTATTGTCACACTATTCTTTATCATATTTTGAGCTTGTCATTTAAATATTGCAAGGCACTGAAAAGATCGCTTGCTTTTTGTTTCGTGACTTGTAGCCTAAGCTAAAAGAAAGATACTCTTCTGTCACCGAGATCCTGGAAGGTTTCAGAAGTTCGTTGTCTTTAAAAGGTGCTAACAATTTACATGACTATAAAGTATTCTTTACTCCATTTAAGGAAAATATTATTTTTCTCGATCCAGTTGATCTCCAGATATAAAATCAGACTAATCTGCACATCCTCATACAATTTGGGTTTTCTTCGTCAATGACATATGTACCATATATGCGGCAATTACAAGCTTAGAATATGTATTACATGCTCACAAAAGAGGATTCGCTGCCTTTACATAAATACATTTTGCCCTGGGAATAGTTTAGGTAGAGTTTGTGATAAATCAATAAATATGCTCAGTTTCGTTATGATTTAATATCAGTTTATTGGCGATTTACCCTTTGGGAGATACATTAGTCCATAACGCCCTCGAATCTGGCACCATTTATTTTTAGAAAAGAGTCATAGTAAATTTCTCAGATATCTCTACAAGAGAAAGTACGGATCTTTAAAATTTTGGATAGCATTTAAAAGCAAACCTTTGCTATGTTAAATTTCGTATACAATATTTTTAGTCTTTTGATTTTCCTCAGCTGGTTTAAGAATTTTATTAGAACTTAGTACTCAAATATCAGTCAGAATGCGTAAAGAAGTTTCGTAACACGCTGTATTTCTTCGTTCAAAGAATTAAATTCTCAGGCGATTCGCTCGAAAACGTGCCGTCTGTCAAACGAAAATAAAATAACCCGGCCTTAAAATATCGGTTCCTGGCGAATTTTCCAATTTTCGCAAGGCATAAAGGAAATCAAGCACGTCCGCCGCGGTTGCTCATAAACAACGGGCAAAAGAGCTTTTTGTTGTTTGTATAAAGCAAAAGTTTGCGATTAAATTCAAACTTTTCACGTTGTAATACGCTTTTATCTCTCTCCCTTTGTCTTCCTTATCCGTAGTTCTTAACGCGAGAGAAGTTTTCTTTTTTTTTAATTTAACGGGAAGAACAGAATGAAAAGTCTATTGGCAGGGAGAGCGGTTGTGTTAGAAACAAACGTAACGCTTAACCCCAAAATGTGCCAGAGGGAGGTTTGTGTTGGTGTTTTCAAAGGATTACTCTCGCAGTAATTTGGATATTTCTAGTCTCGTTTGCAAAACATCATTACAATTAAAGTAACTTTATAAGACATTGCTAGAATAGGAAATTATTATTATTCTTAATTTTAATTTCGTCCTCGACTAAAAGGAATTCAAAGCATCAAAAGGCAGACTGAAAATAGGCAATGTTTATGCTTACGAATCAAAACTTGAAATTCAACATTTCAGATTAATTATCAACTTTGGGTTTCATGGAATTATTTTTAAATTCTGCGAAAATAAATAAATATAATTTACAATCAGAAATATATTTTACACCCAAGGACAAAACGTGCTAAAGTGTTATCAAAATCAGCGGTATATAAACGATATTGCGTATCAAAGTGAATTGAAAATGAAACATTGCATTTTTGCATTATATTTATTTATTTATTTTATTAATTTATTTAGCTTAATAGCTAATCTTTACATCTAACAAATTTAGTAAACATATATAAAAATATATAAAAAATACATAACAGAAAGAAAAAATATACAATAATAAAGACTTAATATTATAATATTTTATTTCTATATGTACGAAGGTGTTTTTTTATTCCATTTATAAAACCCGTTATATTTTTGCTGTTTCGGATTTCTCTTGGAAGACTATTATATAAATTAAAACCTCCGTACATAATTCCCCTAGCCGTACTCGTTTTCTTATACTTAATTATTTTTAAATTTTCTTTATTTCTAGTATTATATTTATGTACATCTTTATTTCTTATTAAATACTTATTAAAATAGTGTGGTAACATATTATTTTCTAACTTATATATAAATACTAATACATTCATACTCAATATTTCTTGAACATTCAACCATTCTAATCTATCAATCATACTTTTACAATTAGTTAATCTATTTTTATTTAAGATTACTCTCATTGCCCTATTTTGTAATTTTTGCAACATTTGTTTATCTAATTTATTCAACATATTTAAAAGTGTTGCACAATAATTAAAATGGGGCAATATTATACTATTGTAAATTAATTTTTTTGTATTTATACTTAATATATTTCTTAATCTAGATAATAAACCTATTTTTCTACTAATTTTTTTTAATATGTAATTACAATGTTCTTTAAAGTTTAATTTTGTATCAACAATTACTCCTAAATATTTTATATTATCCACTATTTCTATATTAGAGTTATTTATTACTATTTTGGTACTATCATCTAACACATTTTTATAATTAATAAACATACATTTAGTTTTATTCTCATTTAATTTAAGTACATTATTCTTTAACCATATCTCTAACACACCTAATTCATCATTCAAATTACTCACAACTTCTTCAATGTTATCACCCATGCAATAGATCAATGTGTCATCCGCAAATAGATGAACTTTACATTTTTTTACGTTATTAACTATATCATTTATATATAAAACAAACAACAATGGTCCCAATTTAGACCCTTGTGGTACTCCATAATACACTAACCTCTCTTCAGAACATACATTATTTATCTTAACTTTTTGTTTTCTTTTATATAAGTAATTATTAAACCATCTCAAAACTATATCACTTATACCTATACTCTCCAATTTCTTCAACATTATTTCTCTGTCTATTGTTTCGAAGGCTCTCTTGAAATCCAAGAAAACTGCTCCAATGATTTTGTTTGTATCCTTAGCCAACAGCCAATCATTTATCACTACTTGTAATGCAGTTTCAGTGGAATGCTTTTCTCTGAATCCCGATTGTTGTTCACATATTATGTTTTGAGAAGTAATAAATTCCTTTAATTGTTTGATTACTACTTCTTCTATTATTTTTTCTATACACGGTAGCATAAAAAACAAACATCCTTTCTATAAAATGACAATGGTACAATCTATTTTAAAGTATTATAGTCCATTAAGATATATTTTAGAAAATAGCAAAAAGTCTAGTTCCGCCCTGAATCAACGTAATTGGTCATATAATTGATGTATAGTTGTGCGTAAGTCAGAACATTTCCGTACTAAATCACTTATTACATTATTATATTACTTTTCTTTTCACTTAGAACATACAAGACTGCAACTGAACTCGCGACAAGCAGAGCTACGCCAAGCATCGATTAAAACGACCCTAAAAATACCAAGGAAGCAGCCGTTTAGCATTTCACGTCGGACCTGATCCAGCTACAAAGTTCAAAATCTATCCAGGTATTCTATACGCGACGCTTAATTAAACAATAATTTACACGTATATTTTTTAAATTGTTGCGAATCAAAATTTTTGTATTTATAAGGACAGAATAGCGTAGTCCGTAACGTCTCAGACTAGTAACTCTGAGGTTGCGTGTTCAAGCCCCTGTTTTTTTATTTCCAAAAATGTGCTTTTATAAAAAAAACTGGTCCTAACTGCGGTGATATATATTGATTATAAAATTAAATAGCAAGTAATAATTTCTAATTAATAGTACAGATGTCATAGATTCCCAGTCTGATTGACTCAGTTGGTATAGATTTGCCCGTTGTAACGCATTGGGCTTACGTCTGTCATGAATTATATACACTTTCCAAATATTAAAGCACATACACAGCGGCAAAAACTATACTTAGATTCGGAACTCGCTTCCGTCAACACTATTTTGACGATCAATGTACACAGAAAAGATCGAGAAAGCAGCCGCTTCCCTCTTCACATTCACTCTGGTAGTTATAAATTATAAACTAGATGAAGTAATTGTTCAATCGATATGTAATAAGCGTATCAGATGTACATACATAGAAATAATTTTACAGACCAAATTGTTTTATTTTTTATTTTCCGTATCACATTGCACGTATTAAATAGTCCGCTATTTCTCTATTCCTCCGGCTGGTCGGTAGAAAGAGTGACTTATTAATGGAGCAAACGGCTCGTACCGTTCTCGGCGTTATTTACAACTGGCGAGAAAGCATTGAAATTTGCGATTTTCTCCCCGATAATGGACCGCGACCGGACGGAGGTAAAAAAGGAAGACTCGACTCGTATACGACCGAGGAATACGACACACTGCCTTGTAAATCCGACACCGATTATCTAAAACCCGAGACATGAACCGGAGGCATTCCATGCTAACCGTTAAAAAACTAATTGCAGTATATGATATGATGTAATTATATATTATGTCATACTGTATCAAATGCCTTTTCAATATCTAACAAGTGCGCGTCATTTTTGTATTGATATTTAAAACTCGCATTTTTGTTTTTATATAAAGATAAAGTGAATCATCGAATTCAATTCATTTAAAAAGTCAAGTTGAACAAGTCTATTAACGAAAGTTTCCGGCTTGTTAACAAAATTTATTACCGTCTATGAATTTGTCTTTCTCGTTCCTTTATATTTTTTTATAAGCGCCACAGAAGCACAGTTTTAAACGTCTGCAACAAGATATGGTCCATTTCAAATAGGCTGTGATCCGCAGACGCAAACTAATTTATAGCCTGTCTTATGTAGTTACACATACACTAAATTTATTAGTTTATAAATAAAATATCGTTCCAATAAGATGCATTCTGACTTTCTTATATAATACTATAATAAAACGTTTGATTATTTTGCTTTCCTCTCAAGAGTCGAATATTTTATTGTACGATAGCATCGCTTCGTATCTCTCTTAATTGGCGGAGGAATATTTGGGTTATGTAAATTACCATAAATCTTTAACAACCATTGAAAGTCAGAACACCGGGAAGGTGCCACTTCAAAGGCGGATAAATACACACTAAAGTGATTCGTTCGTTAGTCTGATCTTCTCGAGACATGCAGATGAAATGAAGCGCGAAATGTCTACAAGACTTTATTTACGAGACACTTCTACGTAATGATGACATCTCACTTTAATCCTTTCGAGGTGCATTTATTATAAGGTTATTCTTGATCTTCCTATATGTATGTAAGACTGTAAGATTGTGAACTTTACAAAGTATTGTATTTGATCATGATTCTCAAAATGTTTAACACATGACCCATTTTTTTATATAATTAGAATCTATAGTCTTTTACTATAAAACATTTATTTTTGCAAACATTTTATTTAATATATACAATAACTATTTTCATGCTTAAAATGTTGTTATATATATATTAAAAATAGGAATATAAAATAAAACGATAATGATTATAATTTAAGGGCAAAAAACTTGAAAACCTTTTACAATTTAAATATAAAAGATAAGAAAAACAATGGACTAAATGCTAATTTAAATACAAGTCCCTATCCTTCATAGTAATTTGTGCTACGCGATTTTTAAGTTTGTTTTTATCGTAGTTCGATATACTAAATTAAAATTGTTTTTTCAGTATTTTCTGGTATGAAAATGCCAATGTTCTTTGATTACTATAAAAAAGTGTATTATAAATTATTTTGGATGACATTTAATTTAGAAAAAATAGTATTACTGGTGTCACTTTAAACCGAACAGGCATATGCTAAGATATGTCTGATTAATTGTTTGTAATTTAAGATTTTATTTTAATGATAAGCGACTACTTTTTACTAAATATTGGTCTTTGGGTCGAAATTGCGCCAAGCCCTTTCGAGCCAAGTTACAAAATATGTTTATTAAATCTATGCTTTGAGTACAGGTAAGCCCACCTATTCTACGTAAATAGAGGAAATTTCACTCTTAATGAGTAATTTAATTATTATAAAAGTTAATTTAATTTTTCGAGATTTACAGTACGGTGTTTAGTATATTCAAGCAATTTTAAATATTTTTGTAGATAAAATCTAGGCGCGTACGGTGAGATACATTGAGATACTTTCGCTCGCTCGCGTATTACGTGGCGAGAGTGAGTGAGAGATTAGAGCGTACGTTACATGCGTTCCGCACGCCAACTTCTTCTCACTCACTCTCGTCACTTTAAACACGAGCGAACGAAAGATATTATATCTCACCATACACGCCTGCTGTAATAATTCCTAAAAAACGTTTTATGAATAATATACTATCGTTTTGCTGAAGGAATGTATTCATCGATTTTGTGCGATATTTAAAATTTTTTTAATTAAAAATAAATCGTATAAAAACGAGTCAAAAAATCCTGTTTTAGGATTTTTTTATATTATCAAAAAAGCAGTTAATATAGAAAAAGCATCAGCTATCGTCTCCGCCTTGGTATGATCTGTCTCAGTTATGATATAATATTTCTTCAGTGCTTTCTCAAAGGTCTAATCTAGGCCTTTTGCTTTTCATTTTATTTATTAATAACATAAATACGGCAGATACTAATTTAAATTTTCTTCTGTATGCAGATGATTTAAAATTGTTTAGATGCAATCGATCAATTGCAGACTCTTTTCTACATGGTGGTTTAGATTATTACCTTCCCCTCGTCCTTCTCTCTATATATGATTAAAACATTAGATACGAATCTGAATTTAATCGCAATTAATTAGTTTGATTATACGTTTTTAATTAGGAAGATTTAGTTTTTTTCTACTGCTTTCACATTTTATTATTAATATTAATTAATTTAATAATTAAAAAGTAAATTTAATATAATAATTTTTAATGATATATAACCATAGTCGATTATTTTATCATCTATTGGGGTATAGTTCTGACGTTTTAACCATTAGACGGGACTCGACAATACTCTTGAAATACTTCTAATAAGCATTGTTCCAATCAAATACAATTTTAGGGATAAACACGACCTAGCCTTTAGTATAAAAAATACAGAAAGGTGGTACGAAGACAGAGCCTTAATGCATTGCATATCTGAGGTCTAAGCATTACTCTTAACTAGCGTTATATCTAAAATTGACTGCGTAATGCGTTGGTGCTTGTAGAAAGTTTACAACCGTGTAAGTAGTTAAAAGCGTCTTCTTGAATCGATTAATGCCGGATCAATTCCAATGCACGTACCTAGCGTTGAGATTTTTGATTAAAATCACCGAATTTTCAAGCACAAATTTAATTTACATCCTAAAGCACTATCCATTGCAATATATTATATTATTTATAATTGGGTACTTTATTTTTTTAACGTGTGGTTTTAGATATATTTCGGTGACAACGATAATATCAGTTTTGTAGTCACTAAACAATAGTTTGTTCTTTAGTTTTACATCGGATTTCACAGGAATTCCATGTCAATATTTTGATTGCTTGCTTAGAAAAGGACATACAAGTAATTAACCATCATTATGGAAATTTTTATTTTACTCACACAGAGTTTTGACTCGGATCTCCTGAAGCACTATTTACTTCCTGCAAAGATCTGCATTAGACATAGCATCTGAAGAGGGCTTCTCAGGCTGTCTAATATGCAGACTCTGAGGCATTTTATTTAATACCAGTGAAAAATATGTCATTCCTTTTCAATTGAATTTATATCAATGTGACTTTGTGGAGATATTAAATTTGAGAGGTTTTTTTATACAATGTGATAATATTTCTAAATGAAGTAAATGCGTGTTATGAAATTAAATTTATTATAAAAAGCATATCTTAGATCCTTATATTATTAACGAATTATATTATTCAATGAATGAAAGTAATTGTTTTTTTTTAATTCTTCTATTTTATAATTTGAAGAATTAAGTTTATTAAACTAACAATAATTTAATAATTTATTGTAACTATGTTTAAGAAATTTCAAAGTAAATGTAGTGGCCATATAATATGAATTTTGAAGCTTTTTAGATTTGAATATACACACGAGTGCCAGTATACATAATTTAATTGAACAAATGTACCGTTTCCGATTGCGTCAGTGTAATAAATCATTCGCAGATAGATTTATGAATTTAAATTTATCGAAAACAAACACCGGTTGTATATCAATCTATTTGGATAAATATTTGATTAGAACCCTCTACGGGGGGCGCCAGACCCTCACGTGTATTATTAATTATCGCTTGACCGATGATCTGACCAAACTCCCAACATCTCTTTAACAGCATTAATTACATACGGTGCTATCGGTAGACAAATCGTCGGAAAAATGTATCAAAATCGTAGGCAATTAGGCATTTGGACGCTTTCAAATTCATATTACAATATATATCACAATGGCCCGATCCTATGACCCGTCTAGATTCGACTATAAATCACTTGTGGCACCATCAATCATTGTTGAATCTACGAGCGTTCTTTCGTATCGAAATCGAATAAACATAAGTATTAATATGACTATTGTACATAGCGTTAAGTGCGAATGTTTGCTATGAAAAAAATATGATAGATCATTTGACGAATCTTGACAAATGCCGCGATTTCATTGTTTGATTCGAGTTAGTTGTGTAAGATATCAAATATTATATTAAACATAAAAAGCTGTTTTGCTAATAATTGATGATGCCAAAGCCAAAAGCGACATTGACGTATGTCCACCATCTGGTGCCCCCCTATGTACGCGAATTGGTTAAATCAAGACGAACTAATTCCGAAAATTTGTTACCATTATTCTTGGGCGTGCAAACTGTTGAAATATATAAGTCATAATATATCTTTGCACTAGTTGGATTAATACATAGCCGTGAAATTAATATTTACTAATTATTCTACAGCAATAAATCTAGAATTTTATGATATTTCTCTAATATTGAGACTGATTGTTTCAGTCTGATCAAAATAAAATTATGATAAAATACAAATGTGAATAATTTGTGTTATTTAATACTTTTATAAAAAATGATTTTTATTTTTTCTTGAATTCAATACAATTTTGTTGATTTTACATTCTGCTTATATTTTCAGACTAAATATTATTCCTGATTAAATATCAAAAGTGTCTGAGAGTACACAAAATATATACTTCATACCTTATCAGATAAATTTTGACGTTTATAACAGCATTTGATACGCTTCATATTATTTTTATGCAGATGTTTCAATTGCAGGGCATGTAAACAAAAATTATCTTCCCAAAAATTATTATAAAATCTAAGATTTACTAATAATACGTATTATTATTACAATTTTTTTAGCGCCTCAAATAATATTTTAGTGACTTATGGTATGAACTAATTTTTTAATAGCTATAAAAAGTAATAAAAAATGCTTATTAAATTCACTTATATGCAATTAAATCACTTGAACATTATGCATTTCTAAATTTTCATAGTTAAACATCGACTTTGGTTTGGATCATACTATATTTTTATGACAATTATTTCCAATTGAAATAGCAAAACGTTTCCCAGCATCAACTGTTCATGAGGACTTTTATTATATGCTTACGAATTTTAAATATTAAAGTCTATTGAAACAATAACTGATTCTTCTCATTTTACTAATTTAAAATCATTAAGTGCTATGTTGTAACATTTTCAATCAAATTTGCCCTTGCAACTTTTTCTACAATCTCCAATGAGTTATTCTTAAATGGTAAAACTCTACAAGCAATCTTGCATTCTATTTAATAGGTTTATGATGCAAGATACGAAATGTAATTACACTTTGAATTAAATATGACATACTAGTTCTTAACATAGGTATACAAATATCTTTTGTTTTAAAAATAAATAATATATTGAAAATTAATATGTTTTGTATGAGTATTTAAGTAATTAAACATATATTATCATACAAAAGTTTTAAAAATATTTCTTGTTGTATTTATATATTTTTATACTATGTTTCTGTTATGTTTATTTCATATTTACTAACCACTGTTACTAACCTTCTATCGTTCACCAAAACGGTGACAACTTCTCTCGATGCGGGAATTCAAGTAGACGTCGTGCATACAGATTTTGAAAAAGCCTTTGACAAAGTTTGTAATAGGTTATTATTAAAAACATTGTCGAACTTCGGTTGCTCGGATAATTTAACTCGGTTATTCTCGAGTTATTTAAGCAATCGTAGACAGTTTGTAACCTATGGTGGCCGATTGTCAAAAGAATATTTTACCCCTTCGGGGGTTCCTCAAGGATCCAATCTAGGCCCTCTGCTTTTTGTGTTATTTATTAATGACATAAATACAGCAATTACAAATTCAAGTTTTCTTCTGTACGCAGATGATTTAAAATTGTTGTGGACTCCCTCTCTCTACAAAGTGATTTAGACTCTGTGGAAATGGGCTTCCGTTAACCGTCTGCCCTTTAGTGTTGGAAAATTGCCATACTGTGTCATTTTCTCGATCCCATTCGCCGTCAGCTTATTTCTACCATCTCGGTGATAGCATTTTGACTTAAGAAACTTCCAATAAAGATCTCGGGATCACTTTCGAGAGCAAATGTAGATTCTCTCTACACATACACAACGTCTGTGATAAATCTTCCAAGATGCTCGGCTTTGTTATGAGGAATGCCTTTCACTTTGACGATCCTTCAGTGATTCGCATCCTCTATGACACCTTAGTTCGTAGCATTCTTGAATCGGGATCTATAATTTGGAATCCCCGAATAGCCAAATATTCCCTTTTAGTGGAAAAATTCAAAAAAGGTATGTAAGATACCTTTACAAAAGGACATTTGGTTATTATCCGTACATAAATCCCTTAGGAGCGTTGGGATATGATTCGCTGAGCTCTCGCAGAAAGTTGTATGTCGCTAAGCATTTTTTAAAATTACTAAAAGGTGCTGTCGACAATCCAGTTATTCTCGAGGAACTCCAGTTTTGGGTTCCGGAACATTTTCGAGAATCACGATCGCGTCCTCTTTTGATGGCCGTTAGGGCTAGAACGTCCGCACTTGCCGACTCCGGCTCCTTAATACGCTGGCATTACATATAGACCTGTTTAATGTTAGCTACGAGGAGCTGATCCAGTTTGTATAATTTAATTTTAATATTCTATAATTTTTTGTTATGTTTATTATTTTTAAGTATTGTTCTATTTTTTTTTTATAAATTTAAAATTTGTTTTCGACCATCGTGGCGCATTGTTACCTGTTAGGCCACGATGGTCTTAATTTAATCTAAAAAAATATGTTGGTTTATATCATGAAAAATACTTTATTATTTATTTTATTTATTTATTTATTTATTAAAATTATAACCATCGTGACCTGACAGGCAAACCCAATGCGTCACGATAGTCAAAAGTACTAATACATCATAATACATACAAATATAAACAAGACAAAACAACAGACACAAATCACCTCAACAGGTGTGCATTGTCCCATACGAACTGAACCAAAGATCCATATGTGCAAGAGAAAATGTCAATATTACTATGGACAGAATTGAGCAGATAAATAGCCTTGGCCAGAGAAGAGTTGGCAAGTGCTCCAAGTTCTAGACTTAACAGGCAAGAATAGTGGACGCGACCGAGAACTATAACCACCTTCAGGAGCCCACATTTGAAGCTGCTCGAGCACTGAAGGATTGTCTACGATGCCCTTGAGCAATTTCCAGAAGTGTTTAATTACATAAACACTTCTGCGAGTGGACAAAGAGACGTATCCCAGGGCTCCCAAAATAAAAGCACTGGGAAACAAGAACGGATAATACCCGTATTCCTTCAAGTATAAATATCGAAGAAATTTACGTTGTACTTTTTCCAGCTTCAATTCATTACATTGATTCATTACGCCTGGGATCCAAATGATGGAGCTAGTTTCTAGTATGCTGCGGACAGAGTGCGCAATACTAAAGTATTCCTGAAGTAACGCGCATTTCTCAAGATAAAACCGAGCATTTTTAAGGATTTGCTATGAGTCTCTGCAATGTGCTGACTAAATTTTCAACGTTCTTCGAAAGTCACTCCTAAATCCTTAGTTGAAGAAAACCTTTCCAGAAAATATCCGCCTAGATTGTATGCATATTTTGCCGGCGTTAATGACCTTAAAATGAAATTGTGTGACATTTCTTTACACTGAAAGGCAATTGGTTATAGCAAGCCCATTTCCATATAGAGTTGAGATCCTCCTGTAGGTCGAGGGAATCAGAAATAGAATGTATTTTCTTGTAAATTTTCAAGTCATCTGCATATAATAAAAAATCTGAATGCTCTATTGCTGTTTCTATGTCATTAATGAACAATAAAAACAACAATGGATCCAAATTGGATCCTTGAGGTACTCCAGTAGGGGTCTTATATCGTTCTGAAAAGGAGTTATTATACTTGACGAATTGATATCTATTGGTCAAGTAATTTGAGAATAGATTTATGAGATCTTCAGAAAACCCGAAATTAGATAACTTTTTTACAAGTAAAGCATGGTTAACTTTATCAAATGCTTTTTCAAAATCTGTGTATACGACGTCCACTTGTACACCAGAGTCCAATGATTTTGAAACATAGTTAGACAAAACCATTAGATTAGTGACAGTGGATCGAGATTTACGGAAACCATGTTGTTGGTCGAGAAGCATACACCTGCAATGATTAAAAATGTATTTATGCAAAACAATTTCAAATAATTTTGCAGGTGATGAGATCAAAGCTATTGGCCTGTAATTGTCAATCTGAGATTTGGGACCCTTTTTATGAATCGGAGTGACTTTATTTGACTATATTTTATATATTTAGTTAATTAATAAGTATTGTGAAAAAATCATGATTAAAGTTATACGTTTATATATATATATTGGTATATGACAATATAATGCATTGTCTTTATAGCTTACAGCTCATCTCTCGTATATTACGCAAAACGTCAATTTCTGAAAAAGGAAATGCAATATCACTTAAAAATTTCAAATTGCTTTTTAAACTTTCTTCATAAAAACTCATTGAGCCCCGCGGTCTCCTCCGCTACAATTTTTAATATAAAGTTTTGCGAGTAAATAGATTGGCTTTTGAACTCCGACATTTTACTATCGCTTAACCCTCGGAATCCTTTTGTAATACAGCACCCCGTCAAGATAGCTGATTTTCAACCCTCGAAAACCCATTTTTTTTTAAATATATAATTTCTATTATTACTTTTTAATTTCAGCATATCGTGAATGTTCACATTCCGTCGATGCATCATCGAGTCGTGTCTTTCATTATCGCACTGGCTTTATTTACGGATCCAGTCCAGCGATAAAGCCCAGATGAGCTTTATATACCTCTTGTGTGTGTGTGAAAGCTTTTTTTCTCTCCTTGCCTTTTAATTCCTCGTTGCTCTTTAGCTTCATCGCGTAAATCACGCTTCGCTTGTAATTACTATCTCATTTCGATACAACCTCACACTGAGCCGCCATAAACAATGGTGATGTAAAACGACGTGTGTGTGTTAAAAACAAATTTATTTGCTTTAACTTAACCTTGCGATATTGTGCATAAAAAATATATTTCACATAACGCTAAATAGCTTTGGTAAATATTAAAATATATTCACAAGTGAGTGTTAATGATGTGCTACAAATAAAATATTTGAAGGAGATTAAAGTTTATAACTTACATAAAAAATATTTATTTTTAACATGCTAAATAAAAGTAGTATAAAAATAAATCCGTTTCAGAGAAACTTCTGTTAAAATTCATTGCCAACTTTAAAAATGTAAAATGACAATTTTACCGTTTTAATATAAAGTTAGAAGTTAAAATATCGTTGAACCCTTTGAATAGTTAGTTAGTTTAAATACATTTATAGATTAGTTTGTATAAACCTTGGAGTGAGTTAATTTTACGTATTTTCTATAAATATTTTTAATGTTATTTATTTGTATTGCATTTATAGTAAATTATAGAGAAAAAAAAACAGTTTTTCTCAACGTTTAATTGCTTTGATTGATTGTATTAGTGTGTTTTATTGATTTATTTTACATATTGTTTAAATGTTTTTTAGCCTTTGTAGAATTTTTTTATATATCAAAGACTCAATATTTTCAAAAAAAATATTATTTTTTATTGTGTTCATTTACGTACTCTTTAATTTATAAAAAAAATATTATATAAATAAATATAATATTTTTATTTAAAATTTCTTTAGTTATATATGTAAATATATAATTATCTTGGCTGCCTCAAAGCAGTGAAATATCGATTGCCGTACATGTACGGCGATACTACTCCAAGGGTTAATGTCTGATAGTGTTCTTTATAAAACATCCACTATAAAACTTACAAAGTCGATTTAATAGATGTTTTTATGTAAATAAAATTAAAACTACGATAGTTATCGTACTTACAAAAACAAATAAGTCTGGTTAATTATACTTTTATTAATTCGTTACATTTAAAAGTTTTAGTGAAGCTATGATTTTTAAAGCAGCCGCTAAATTTCAGGAAAATTTAACTGAAATCTGAAGCATTACATTATATATGTTTAAACATATAAATATTTTTTTACTGAGGATAGTTTTTATGGTAATAAATACATTTAGTAAAAGATTGAGCATTGAAAAGTCATTAGAAAGTCAGGGACGGGATTTCATTTTTTTCCAGGGGGAGGGGCAAAAGTTGACCAGTCAGTTGTCAGTTTTTTAATATTTTCATTTTATTCGGATTCATAGTATTTCATTACATGACTAAAATTTCAATGGTTTATAAGAATCCACTTTTTTATAAACCGAATAAACCGAATTTTTAATTAAAAATTAACAATCCCTTCTCAGAAGTCAAAAATACACGTTAAAAGCAATAAAATCGTGCTTTTGCCGTTGCAATGGGAATGCTTAGTTACCTATCGTGGATATTATGACTTTATAACAATATTATGACTTAAAATAAGTGAGAAACAAAAACCGAATTTTGCTCAATATGAGAGCGCAAAAAACAATTCTCACTTCTCAAAAGTCAAAAATCCACGTCAAAAGCAATAAAATCGTGTCGACGCCGTCGCAGTGGGAACGCTCGTTACCGAGCGTTCCCACTGCGACGTCGCCGACACGATTTTATTGCTTTTGACGTGAATTTTTGACTTCTGAGAAGTGATAATTGTTTTTGCGCCCTCCTATTGACCAAAATTCGGTTTGAATACACTTTAACCAATACTCTCACATGTCAGTAAGAATAGCTATCACATTTTTAAAACATATTGTAATATCAAAGTGCAGACTGACTATGGAGCAATATGCGAGATTTAACGTCTGTCTGTACTTCTTCTGCTTATTTTACTCTGAGAGATGAATTAGCATAATTTGGGTTTTGGATTTGCCATGAAAGTTCTAAAACAATTTGAGTTTCATAGACATTTTAGAGCAGCATATAATTTCACTAGTGGCTCTCGGTTGAATCATACTTTCGCTAGTAGAAATTAATTTTTAATGGTGAAAATATATTTAGACTTCACTAGTAAACATATAACTTTACTGAAAAATACACATTCACCGTAACATTTATATTTTCACTGGTAAAAATATATTTACCAGTGAAAACGTATTCCAAAATAATTTAACTGAAATAACATATTTTAAAAATATTTTCGGAATAGATTCGAGACTATTTTTTATTTTAATTTTTTTTATGGATAACCCGAGAATTTTTGGATTAGAATCAGGGACGACAGTTCAGATTTTTATAATATTTAAATTTTATTTAGATTCAAAGTATAATTGATTTAATGACATGCTTCTTTTTGGCCAAATTTAAGGAGGGCAAAAACCCTCCCCTTCCAAATGAAGTTTCTTCACTTTTAACTGGAAATAACGAGAGTTGAGCTATACTGAATCGACCGATTTTCACATCGATCGTCTGATCTGGTCCAACCGAGTAGTCATCCCGAATCTACAAGAGCTTAACTTGATCTTTAATTTAACTGAGTTGTCTCATATTACGGCGAGAACAAACATGTATTTGATCTTATCACCTGCAGAATTATTTGAAATTGTTTTGCATAAATACATTTTTAATCATTGCAGGTGTATGCTTCTCGACCAACAACATGGTTTCCGTAAATCTCGATCCACTGTCACTAATCTAATGGTTTTTTCTAACTATGTTTCAAAATCATTGGACTCTGGTGTACAAGTGGACGTCGTATACACAGATTTTGAAAAAGCATTTGATAAAGTTAACCATGCTTTACTTGTAAAAAAGTTATCTAATTTCGGGTTTTCTGAAGATCTCATAAATCTATTCTCAAATTACTTGACCAATAGATATCAATTCGTCAAGTATAATAACTCCTTTTCAGAACGATATAAGACCCCTACTGGAGTACCTCAAGGATCCAATTTGGGTCCATTGTTGTTTTTATTGTTCATTAATGACATAGAAACAGCAATAGAGCATTCAGATTTTTTATTATATGCAGATGACTTGAAAATTTACAAGAAAATGCATTCGATTTCTGATTCCCTTGACCTACAGGAGGATCTCAACTCTATATGGAAATGGGCTTGCTATAACCAATTGCCTTTCAGTGTAAAGAAATGTCACACAATTTCATTTTCAAGGTCATTAACGCCGGCAAAATATTCATACCATCTAGGCGGATATTTTCTGGAAAGGTTTTCTTCAACTAAGGATTTAGGAGTGACTTTCGAAGAACGTTGGAAATTTAGCCAGCACATTGCAGAGACTCATAGCAAATCCTTAAAAATGTTCGGTTTTATCTTGAGAAATGCGCGTTACTTCAGGAATACTTTAGTATTGCGCACTCTTTATGATACTCTAGTCCGCAGCATACTAGAAACTAGCTCCATCATTTGGATCCCAGGCATAATGAATCAATGTAATGAATTGAAGCTGGAAAAAGTACAACGTAAATTTCTTCGATATTTATACTTGAAGGAATACGGGTATTATCCGTTCTTGTTTCCCAGTGCTTTTATTTTGGGAGCCCTGGGATACGTTTCTTTGTCGACTCGCAGAAGCGTTTATGTAATTAAACACTTCTGGAAATTGCTCAAGGGCATCGTAGACAATCCGTCAGTGCTCGAGCAGCTTCAAATGTGGGCTCCTGAAGGTGGTTATAGTTCTCGGTCACGTCCACTATTCTTGCCTGTTAAGTCTAGAACTGGAGCACTTGCCAACTCTTCTCTGGCCAAGGCTATTTATCTGCTCAGTTCTGTCCATAGTAATATTGACATTTTCTCTTGCACATATGGAGTTTTGGTTCAGTTCGTATGGGACAATGCACACCTGTTGAGGTGATTTGTGTCTGTTGTTTTGTCTTGTTTATATTTGTATGTATTATGATGTATTAGTACTTTTGACTATCGTGACGCATTAGGTTTGCCTGTCAGGTCACGATGGTTATAATTTTAATAAATAAATAAATAAATGTATATATGATTTTATAACTTTGTAATTACTACATTGAAGTAGGAAAAAAAGCGAAGTAGCTCTGCAGTGTAATGTTATACCTAATTTATCTAGTTTCGTACGCTTCACTCTAGTGTTTACATCTGATATATTTATTACCCAATACTTTGTAATTGAATATCAATACCCATGCATATAATCCGAATGCCTGAAAAAGTGTCGTAAATCACTGCATTGGCGTGCAACGGGCAAAAATTATATAGCTCTGGTGTTTGCTCAGTTTCACGGTATGAGCCGTTGATTATAAGAAGAGCGAGTTGTTTTCCACTCAATGTATAATAAATATGTGCACAATGAATCAAAAGCTCTCAATAATCCTAATATAGCTTAAAAGCCGTCACTTAAGCTCACGAAGTGGCCGTAAATCATACCGAAGGCTTCTCTCTCTCTCTCTCTCTCTCTCTGCGAGGCCCCGAGAGCCTTCCACTTTAACAGTACAAATTAAAGCGTTCCACTCACACGACTGCTAAATTATACGCTTCGCACGAATAGTGTTTTTTTTTTGCAAGATAATAAAAAATAGGTTTGACTGTCCTTTTTGAATCGATAAAGTCGTTCGTGTTAGACAAAATGAATTGATATATCACTATGCTAAAAATAAACTTAAACTATTAGATTATGTCTGAATTTTAAATGATATTCATATACCATTGTGTCATAGTGGGTTAATATATGTGATAAATATAGTAGTATTTTATTCAATCAATCAAACTTTAGCCTAAGGGTTAAACTAGTATTTATATTATCATTTTTGTTTATTTAATATGAGATGATTAGGATCATTTGAAAACTTTGCGATCTGATGTATTGATGTCGATAATATACATAAAATGTTTACTGTGTATTGTGTTGGCAGATCTGTCTTATTAACATCAGATAGTTCTTAGTGAAATCGTTTAATACATTTCTGTAATCCGGTGAACGTCACAGCTTCCACTTTTTATCCAAAACACACGGCCGCTAAACTAATACAATCATACTGTACGAGTTGACAACCAGTTACTGTGATATTACATTTATTTTTTTATTTATTTTGTGCGAAATGAGCCACAACATTTATTTTTATAGCCGGATATGACACAGGCGAAAAACCTTGAAATGAGCATTACCGCTTCAAGAAGAACAAACGAGACAACAAATATTATTATGCGCATACATCTGTATGCGTAAACAATGCATTCACAAAAATAATTCCGATGCACTATTGCAGTACGAATTCTTAATGTATCAGTTAACAGCAATTCGGTACTCTCATAAATTTTCATAGTGACTTTTTAAAAATTGAAAATGAACTACCAATCTTCTTATTCTGTATCATTAGAAAATGATAGTCTTGTTTGGAACAAAACCAAAGAAAACTGCCCAAAGGATTGTTTTACATAATGTAACTATAATTTGTCTGGATTATTTTTTTCTTGCTAACTAAAATTTGTTTTTAATTTATTTTAAATCATTATTTTTTTAGATTAGTTTTAATGATTCTTATGAATGAAACATTTTATTTAATTAAAATTAAGTTATGCATATAACATAAGAGGAACAACTCAC
The DNA here is from genome assembly GCF_051122295.1 of Plectrocnemia conspersa. Lineage (NCBI taxonomy): Eukaryota > Metazoa > Arthropoda > Insecta > Trichoptera > Polycentropodidae > Plectrocnemia > Plectrocnemia conspersa. Next base: position 2,943,524 of record NW_028277178.1, on the reverse strand, counting down.
TAAAAACGCAAGGTGCATAATTTCAGACATACGACATTTTGGGCTTCGGTTTGCGAGGTGCGCTCTGATGTGATCTGGCAGAGCGATGGGGTTTCTAAGAACCAAAACCTACCACAAATCACTTCTTTATTTTATTGTAAAACATCAAAAAAATATTTTTCTAGATAATCCATGAATGCGATACACAATTCAAAGTAAAAATAAAAACATCTTAACTAAAATTTGGATTGCTAGTACAGGCGGCCCTCGACTTTCGCACATAATTGGTTCCTGAAAATGTGTGCGAATGTTGAATGTACGAAAGTCGAGGGAAATAAAAAAAATTTAAATTGTGTGTATTTTAAAATATTTATTAATCAAGTAAATATAAGATGTTTAAGAGGCGTTTAAGGGACACGTTTAAGTGGGGTTTGCGGGTGTTTCTTTTGAAAAGTTATCAAGAGTGAACTGTTTTCCACTATTCTTTTTCTTTTCTTCATATAGTATTTTATAACATGCTATGTTTTTATTGATCGCCCCACGCACTTGAGATATGCGTTCTCCATTGGGATCACAATCTTCCATTATATTTAAAAATTTGTCAAGGTGCGTGAAGGCTTCATATTTTTCATTGTTAAAGAGTTTTCCAAAATAAACCTGTCTCATCTACATTAAATATTTGGCTAGAGGAATATTCTACATCTTCAATAATTTTGGATAATTAGGAAATAAATTATTTTGCAGCATCTTTATCCGCATCAACCGATTCTCCAGTAAGTTTAATATTATGAAAATAATACCTCATTTTAAAATTGTAAAACCAACCGTTACTTGCTTGAAAAACCGTGTTAAAATATTTTTTTAATCTATCCTTCCAATCTTTGTACAAACTAAAAGCTTTTGTTTGAATAATTGAAATACTCAAAGGGACATCTTTTTGATGTTAGTCATCGATCTACGATGACAAAGATTTTCCATTTCATCCATGTTTTTTTTTGCTGTGTTTTTTTGGAAACATATCATTAAATATTGTGGAAATATATCTTTATTTTCCATAATTTTGAACGTATTCTTTAATTATATTTTTATTTTGCAAAATTAAACATATCGTAGACCTGTTTGTATCATACAAACGTCCGATTGAAGCAAAAGATTCACCGCTATCAGAACGTTTTTTTTATTAAATTAAATTTAAAAAAATTGATTTTTTTTAAATGTGCGAAATAGCGAATTATGCGAAAGTCGAACGTTCGAAAGTCGAGGGCTGCCTGTAAAAATTAATAATTTAAAATCTAAAACCCCACATGTGCCTTAAACAAAAATATTAATAATTCGCGTTTCATATTATATGTTCCAAATCACTAAATCTTAAAATACAATTCCGATTCGAAATAAAAATTCATACCTGAATTTCTAATTAGTTACGCGTCACTTTGTATATCCTTGTTTGCGCAGCAGGATATTATTATTCAAAAATGATATATGCTGGTCGTAAAAAAATCTATTATGAACATAATATAGAATATTAATATATCAGTCGGCGGTTTGTTAAAACGCCATGTAAACATATGCCTGTCAATTAGCTATGTTAAACATTTATAAATGACATGCAAATTGTAATGCTGCTGGCATGATTTTAAAACATGTGATATCTAGTATTAAATTTCGATTGAATAATACAAATATTATTTCATATAATTAGTGCTATTTTTCAATTTTGATATTTGATCGAGATAAAATCGATCTAGCGTTATTGATGGATGCTGCGAGAGTTCGATTACGAGTACAGCATTGGTTAGATTAATTTTAGAATTAGACAAATAAACAAATTTCTTGCAGGCGATACTAAATAAATCGACTGTCAATGTATAATGTATTGACGATATTTTTTCACGCATATAGTGACCGGCATTCAGTGATTGAAAACATTTTTAAAAAAAATATTACGTAGCTACTGTTAGATAACTCTAATTAATTAATAGTGCATTTTCCTCTATTAAATTTCAATGCAAATCTTAGTTACACCAGATTTAGCAAACATTCTTATCTTATGTTGCAATGGAGGTTGGCGCCGCTCGCGTGCCGACTGTTGGGCGCCCATGATGGATAACTGTTATTTATCGCTGTCCGAGCTCGCTAAACGTTGGATTTCCTTAACGGCGGTGTTAAAGTTTAAACGTTATTTTTAACTATTGAAACGTGACTGTCACGTAATTATTTAAACTTGTACGACTTCTTAGTCACTTTTGTTTTGGAGGTCACAATTATTAGTCACGGTGATATTTCAGTCTTTTCAAAAGAAGTTGAATGAGCTACACCCATAAGTAACAGAGGAATTTAAATAAATATGGAAGTACGCAAAGGAATGTATTATATTTAAATAGTATGTGAACCGCTGCCACTTATTTTCTATAATAAATAAGTCATATAATTGAGGCGGCTGACATGTGTAGCACAAACAGAAAAAAAACAGAATCGTAATTGCCCCGGCGGTCATTCAAATGACCAAATTTTATTTTCAAGCTCTATCTCAGAGAGAAACAATAATAATATATATAAAATGAGTCAATAAAGTCCTGGATGAGACTTCCGCAGAGACTTTAATTCTGTAGAGGGGCTCTTATTGGCACTCCCAGAACTATGCCAATAAAATTAGATCCCCAGAGGTCCTGCACTGCAGCGCCTACGCCCTCCATACAATTGACATTACCAAAACGCACCTCAATGACCGCACTGCCCAGATGCGGCATCACCAAAGAGCCTGCCCCCGAAAGATACTGCGCCCTTTCGTCACAGCATATTTTTTATTATTATTTAAAATTCTCTTTTGATTATCGTTAAAGCTAGGATTGCTATTTCATTTTAAAAACAATCATTTTATTCAATAAATCAAAAATTTAAACTATAAAATATATGATTTTTATTATATATAATCTAATTTTCGGATCACTGTCTTCAATTAATTTATATGTGGTCGTTTTTTTTGTCGAATGTGACGTTTACTTTTGTCGTCCCGCTATCTATTAGCTATAAAATGCGTCAATTTTATTTTGTGGAATGGTTTTTCAGAGCACCAATAAGCAACTAGGAAATTTTGATCGCTTTTTTAATTAATTTTATATGATGCAATTTGAATTAATTCTTAACTGCATTATTTAGGTTGCTTCGAAATTTTTAGTTACCTTTTTGTTTACGATTGCATAGTTTTTTACGATATTATGTGTCGTTTTTTTTGCTAGTTTGTTTTCGATATAATATTTCTTGATAGCGTACTATGAAAGCCACTATAAAATACACAAATAATTTATTTTGCTAATATTTTAACAACATTTTTTTCGAATTAATGTAGATACCCAAATTATCTGAAAAATTTGTTTATTTGTTTATATTTTAACCACCATTTCTAGGCAACGTTACTTAATTCAATTCTGAGCTTTACTTATAATATATGAGCAAGAGTTAACAAAGTTTGTTAGACTGGTGCAATAATAAAATTTGCTTAATAACGTATTTTTTTGTTATTAAAATTTTATTTTATTTTAGCAAAACTCACCCGATCTATGTCTTAAGAAGCACTGGCTTAAGGCTTCGATTTTCAGATCGAAAGTTTTATTTTAACTCTTTAGCTATCGCCTGGTTGGGTACACAGGCAGTACATAAAACAATAAACGACGGCCATACCATTCCGCGACACGTTCCACTTGCCAACCCAGGCAGGCAAGATGGCAGGACAAACTAATTTGCCGTTTACGACCAGCCTCCGGGGTCTGTCGAGGCGTTAACCGAGATGCACTAATGTGCCACTGCACCTCCGCTACGCTTTGGAGAGTCCGGACAGGGCCAATATGTACCACACACCCCTACCAGGACACATTCTCCCAACGTGAAACAATGAAATACTGCTGCCTCTGGTACAGTCTTACATGGCGCAAAGTCTGAATTACTGGGTGTTTCTAATGACATAATTTTTCATTTCTATAATATAAATTTTTATATTACATATTTATCATGAACAAATAAGTAGTTTTATAGCATTTGTAGAAAATTGTCCTTTACCGCAAAATCGTATCCATTTTGTAATCATCATCCACAATCTTTTACTCTCTTTTCTGTACATTTTTATGGTGTGACTTATTCATACACAATTGCACAATTATTTTTAATAGCAATATACGGATATATTTCAGGTGTCAGTATCGGGTGGCGTTGTCGAATGCAGAAGAATCTAGGTTTATCAAAAAAGGTTGTTACATACATTGTACTTGCAGTGGCAGATGCAACTAAAAAAATAGAAATTCCTTGCAGATATTGTAAAAGTGACAGTAGTCCTTCTAGGTGCCTCTATAAATATGTCTCTCTAATCTCATAATGCTGGACTAGGGTTTTTAATCGAATATTTGATTATTCGAATTATTCGCCCGATATTCATGTATATATGAATATTCAAATAATTGATTGAATATTCGTTTATACTATCCCAAATGAAATTTGAAAAAAATCTTACAATAAATCAAATTGTATACTTAACCGTTTCAATGCCGCGCAAAACTTTTGTCGCTCAATGCGGTCACGATGCTAATGCCGCGCGAGACTTTTTTTCTCTCGTAATAAACTATTATTTACGCTACGGAAAAATATTACAAGCCATGTTGAGTTTATAGAGTCATCTATGAAAAAGCATTAAAAATTATGATAATTTGAATAGCGAGTTTTAGGGCCACGAAAACATTTTTTGTTTCTTGAGCGGCGCCAGGGCTGTGTATATGTCGTTTTCAAATAAAATATATAATTATTATTATGATTAATATTACAAAAATTACGACATTGAGGCCTTTTAGGGATGTGAAAAGGGTCAACACGTGCTTTCCAAACGTTTATGACTTTTTTTAAATTTAAAAATATGCGGCATTGTGGTCGTAGATAGTAATTGCGGCACAAAAAAGGTTAAGCAACATATGTTTTTTTTTTCTCTCAACGTGGAAAATTGAAAATTGCTCGTTTTAATATGACTTTTTATAATTGCACTTTTAGTTAAAGATAGATCTTAGAACACATACTATATCATAAGTAGTAAATGATAAATTGTACTATTTTGAGAGATGCATTTTCTTACCTTCAATTTTGCCATAAATATGTATATCATTTGTTAAATTACGAGCAAAAATTTCCCCTTTGTACTACCGGTAGTACCAAAAATTTTTTTTTTAAATTCGAAAATCTTTTTTTATCAAATACTACTATGCTCGTAATACTTGAAAGGAAGAAAACTAAGTAGTTGTATCTTGGTAGGATAGCAAAGTAGAAAAATAAAACCCGTTTTAGTCCCTAAAGGGCCGAAATATCGGTACATCCACTGGTCGATATTAAGCGAAATTTTTTAAAATTTATTTTAAAACGTTCAATATTTTTGTACGATATTCACGAATGTCAACATAAAATGAATACATTTGCTTATTCCCAGGCAAGTCTAATAGAACGTAGCAGTTCACAGTAATTCTGTTATTATTTACTTACCTGCCCGTTTTTTTTATGATAGGGATGGCTGGCGAAGTAAAAACAAAAGCACGTATTGCATACACGATTATTTTTCTACTACTTGTGCATATTGATCTTCTTTAAAATATTTCTACGTCAACTTCACAAAACGTATGTGTTACATATTACCAATAATTAAGTCTTAATAATTAAATTAAAACTTTTATTAGCTTTCTAGCGTCTATTTTGGCTGAAAAATCACACCATTTCGGACTCAAAACGCGAAAAAACATTAATTTTTCACAAGCTGCATCAACTATATTTGTTTTGCTGGATTTGTAATTTTTTTATATAAATAAAGAACAGCTCTGGTGACAAGCAATAAAATTTTAAAATACTTTTAAAATAAAAAAAATGTCTACCAAATTATTTGTTTACAGGTAGTGCTCTTATAAATATGGGTCATGGCCATAACAAATGTTGTTAAAGCGGAGAAACTCCCGCCCAGCCGTCCTTGTACTACTGGCTCCCGCATTGCGCGGACGCAGTAGCAAAGGAAAGAAAACCGCTGACTCAATGAGTTAAACAACTTAATTGTAAACGTATTTAAAAATCGTGTTAAAGACTAAAAAAATATTTAACACTATACTTATCATCGAGAGGATAAGATTTATTTTAGCTACGTGCAAATTATGTATATTTTTTAATTTCAATTTTTTCGTAGTTGAATGTTCGACAGCTAATCTAACATGTTTTGCTGTCATTTTTTATTGTATTATTTTAAGCCAATCCTAAATTCATAATTCGACAACGCGACAATATTATCGATATTCAAATCAATTAACACCTTTTGATTGATCTTTTTGTTCACAAATATCGTTCAATCATTGTCTCTATTTTATTCCATTTTGTCTTGCAATCTAAAAACATCGATTACTCATTTAATTACTGTATATATTTATTTTTTAATACACAAATTATAATATATATTATTCGTATTTTTAATTGCCTTTAATATCCAATTTATTTAAAAATTCAAGTAATTTTTAAGAAAAATTTCTTACGCTCATTGATACATATATACTAAACAGGACGAAGCCCTTCCTGACTGCGGTCATCTCAGCATGAGTTCGATCGTGAGATTTGCCTCCATTAATTATCAAGAAGCGCGCGAGCGCAACAGCTGAAAGCTAAAATGTTGATATATTGATATTCGATGCTCCTTCATCTATCATCATGTCGTTCACTTCCTCGCCGCTCTTTCGCAGCAATGAAATCATATTTTTTTTATTTATTGAGCCAATCGTGTTGAAGTAACGATGTGATATACAATTTGAAAACGTGCTCATTGATTCTCGCTGCGAGGCCAATTAAAATTAAAATTGTAACTATTATGTATCTTTAATGAACTAGAACGTTTTAAACACACTAAAATGTTAAATTAGACACATATGATTTTATACATAGTTATAGCTCTATTATTGCAACTCACCCATTGCCGTTCAAAAGTTTTCTATTCTACACTACACAGTCACTAATAGTAAATGCGTTTCAGTAATATTAACTAGACCAATTCAAAGGCTTTAGTCCTCTTCAACCGTCTTTTCAAGTTGTCCAGATTGAGGAGTTTGCTGCCACGATGTTGACGTGCTTTTGAAGCATATTTAGCTACAAAACATGTTATAGCACTGGCGACGTTTTCGATACCTATGATTATTACATAGTTAATAAATATTGAATTCGTTGTTATTAAATAATAAATAGTTCGTGGGTTAAAATATTAAATACATGGAACTCGAGCTTAAAATTCCAGTAAATTAAAACACCAGGAAACTCGGGAAACTAGTTGATACAATAAAAAGATTATCATTATTTTTTTCACACCTTAGTTAAACAAACTTTAAAGAGCTGCATTATATGCTAAATACATGTGCTAACGCATGCATATATGTAAAACATAAAGTCGTTAACTTTTTTATTTATTCTTCTTTATTCAGTGTCTTGCTTTTCATTTTCTTGTCTTTAAAATATGATACTTTCAAAATTGAGCTACTGTTTTATAAAATATGCAGGCTCTACTTAACTTTCTGATAGCTTTGATTCACACGTTCGTAAAACCAGGATTTTGTTTTAGGTCATGGCCTTAATCCTACCATACAGTAGTATACATAATTTTTATATTCACGCCATCACGTCACATACATATATTTAAATAATAATTAATAAATTAGACATATCCTTATTGATCCTTTATATATAAGTTTTCCCTAATCCCGAGCAGGGGCCAGTTTATGAGACAAACACGGCACTGCAAACTTAGCAGTGCTACCGAGTGATTTACATACAAATTCGATTTCTGTATGCAGGACGGCGACACGTAACGTTTCAGAACCACTGGACTAGAAGAGGATTAACGATACAGAACAATCTACAGGGGCGACCGCTTTAAAATATTCATTAAATGCATACGTAGGGTAAATTTACAAATATTTAGACCCTATTTCGCGTGATCAAACCCTAAGCCAGTGTACGCCATAGCTTCCAATTTTTACACACATACATTCGCGCGTGCTCGCTGAGTCACAAGAAGAAAGTCGTATACGTCGCACGAATATACGATTGTGTGTTATTTTTGTTTCTACCTGCGCTGCAATAACGGTTATTATCGGGAAACTGCAGCGTATCGGCATACTTTGGCGAATTTGTAGATAACAATAAAACTCGTATGATATAGTATTTTAAAAAAATGCAATTAAAAGCATTTCAGAAATTAATAAAAAAAAAATTGTGAAACAAATATACATACATAAAAAATATATTTACAGAAAATATACATATTTTAAAATACAATTAATTACATTTAAAAAATAAAATTTCAAAAAAAAATCAATTACAAATATTAATTTTTTTAACCCGCCGTTGGTCGCGCGAGCGTTGCATACGCCGTTGGTCGCGCCTGAGCGAATAGCCGCCTCTCGGTTCTTTATGTTTTTAAGTTTAAATATCGAATATTTCTTATTTTTTTAATTTTTGGTTTATCTTAGTGTTGTATATATAAAATAAATAAATTCTTTAAAACTTTTATTTACATAACGAAAGAAGAAAAATAAAATAATAAATATTTTAAAAGTAAAATTTTTTTTTTTTAGATATATGTTTAAAACTTTAAAAATAACATGAAAAAATATATATCATTTTTGATCTTGATTACTTGAATACTTAGCTATGCAATCTGGACATAATGCCGATGACAGTTCTTTTCATATTGGGTTATAGCACATGTGGCATTTGATGGTGATTTTGCGATTTTTTTCCTAGAGCAAAAATTACATTTTGGACGATTTTATTCACTTGGTTCTAAGTGATGAATTATCGTAGTGTCAGGTTTCTCTCCTAAATACTGCTATACTTTTATTTGCAAGCTTTGCGATAAATTTGTTTAATTTTTTTAAATTATCTAAGGAATCGAAAAAAAATTTCAAAATAGTTTTTTTATACTATCTATCAAAAGAGTTAAATAAAATATATTTATAAAATAAATTAAAAACATATTAATAACAACAAAAAAGTAAATATTAATAAAAAGAACTACCAAAAAATAAAATTTCCAGCACGAATCTAACCCGCGTAAATAACGTTCTCTCTCGATCCTTGATATAACACAACTAATACGCAAAACCAAATGTATATCAAATTAGTAAACACGTGTTTGAGCCTGCAATATTGAAGAAAACATAATTCTTGAAAAGTAGAGGGACCCGCAAGTTAATATGTTTCATGCAAAAAAAACGGCATCAAAAAAACCGATAGAGTGAGCGCTGCGCCGCCGTGCGACCAACGGCGGGTTAAGTAATATATTTATAAAAATCTACAAAAAATATTAAACAAACAATTGAAGCGTTCTGGTCAAGGGTAGTAGCTTCGGTTGCGTTAGTTGATTTGTGCAACGAATTGTACAGAGTGCGCCTTATGAATATCTCCTTCTGGAAGGCGTCAATGCTTGTCCTCAAGCTTCAGGGTCAAATATATTGTTTCTGACGCGCATCTTCTGATACAAATGGTTTTTATTGACTGTGATAATGGGTGATTCACGTCTTTGGTGCTATTGTGTCACATTCGGTTATCAATATTTCCTTTAATGATGCTGGTATTTTGTGGTTTATAGATCTGTCGTTCGTTATGTGATGTGTGATTTTAACTTTCATTATGGTTTGATAAGTGTGGAATATTTATATTGTTGTTGTTCAAGTAGTCATTTTGTGATTAATGATGCACATAGTTAAAAAACCTTTTAAAATTATTTCTAAGCTCCATCATTAACCCGATTATTCCTCCATATAATTAACTGTTTATTATTATAATTATAGAAATTTTAGCAGAATTTTCATTTTAGACCAACAAACAAACCTCATACTTATCCTTCTATTGTATATTAAACACACGCTGAATCACGAGGATTCTAGCGAAATTTGCAGTTTTGTCAATACAAATTCTACAAATATCCCTAGTATATAATAATAATATTTGTTATATAAAAAAATGATAAAATAAAGTAATAATCATTATACATAATATTATTAAAAAATATTTCTGAAATAGATATACTATAGACATCTATCGGAACACCTTATAAGCTATATAATATTATTTGATAAATTCTCATTATTTTTAATACTTTTTTATATGAATTATTACAAACATATAAGTAAACAATAAATATATATACCTACATATAATAATATAATGAAATCCGAATTAATAAAATAATTAATTGCTTCAAAATAATAGTACCTCGCAAAATTTATATGTACCACATTATACGATATGAACCTGTGAACGTTAAATAAATTTAATTTAACGATATGGTAGAGGGTATAAATTATTTGGTATATGTTAACGTATAGCTTAACTAACAACTTGCAACTGATGAACTGAATGTTATGCAAATTTAATATTCGGTACGCAGTTAGCTTTATTAATTAAAACAGAGCTTTCGGTTGATTCGAAAGAAAATAACGTTTATTTCGAACTGCAGTATTATTAATATTGTATGATTTAATAATATTTATTGTCATTGTAAGGTGCACACTTGGTTGGAAATACAAATATATTTTTTTGAGAGGTGTGACTTTGCAGTCAAAATAGCTGCCAAAAATATATATAAATAAATGTAGATGCCGTTATCGAGCGGTGGAATTGAAATGGTAAATCTTGAAAGTCAGAGAGTCTTTGCTGGCGTGTCAAGTTGTATTATTGTCGGTTGTGATGTCTGTGTATCAGTTTAGATTCGTTGTAATGTGTTGCCGTGATGCTTTTATGATAATATGGTGAGTCTCTTGACTCGTCTTTGCTTGTCTCTACTGCTTCAGTGGCGTCTCCATGTCGATCACCAAATGTCACATATTTTATAGTTCTAATTTTAAACAGCTTTAGCGAATCGCAGATGATAATGTTTGCTAGCTAAGTGCATCACTTCTTAGATACACCTACGAAAAAATAGAAACGGTACAGATGACCACTTCGGCGATTGGCAACAAAAGGATAGAATAACAATAATGCGTAGAGTAGAATTTATTGTTTAGCGCGCATCTTTTTTCGGCGTGAATCTTCTACTGTGCTATTAGGTGGTCCGTGCAATATTTCCAATTATTAACGCAGTTGTTAGGTTATGATTTCTACCATTGTTGTATAAAATACTATGTGTGGCCTTTCTCTCGAGACTTGTCATTGTCTTGTTCTAAGTTCAATGCCAATTATGAGTGCCACACTTTGCTTCCAAAATGGGAAACATTACAAATAATTGTATACATTATAAATAGTCGCAAAAAAATGTATCTTTTTCAACCGATTTTTTTATAAAAAATCTAATTTATCCCAATCAATTCTTGTCGCGGTCTACGCGCTTTCTTAACGATGTTCGGGTTAATTAAAGAGTCCCATCCCTATTCGCAGAGGCCATTACCGAGCCGGCGAATTGTTTCGATACGGAATTTCAATATTAAAATTCTGACCCCGGCTCTTAATTTAGTAGCCCCCCGGGGACGAGAGCCTCGCTAATTTTATCGAATTCAAACAGCGACGGTTAGAACTCTGGGTTATAAATTGTGTAATATTATTTTGTTTCAATAACACAGTCTTATTCGTAAAATATTCCTTGTTTCCGTGTGTTGTAATTTATTAAATGTACAGGGTGGCTCGAAAACGTATTGTTTCGCCGCACAGCGAGCTCAATTTCGTTAATTGCACAAATTCGATTGAGCATAATATTAAGTTGCATAATAAGGTCTACTGTACGCTTTGTTAATTACCAGTTAAACGCCAGCGGCGTTTTGCAATATGAGCGTCTTAATAAAATTAATATTAATATTTAATTTTATGGTAATAATTTTCCAAGTGGTGGTGAATCTGGCGCAGGGATGATGTCCGTGGACGATCCTCAGGGTTATTGTTTGTCAGGAGGCAGTTCCTCTTGCGGCAATGATCATTCGAGAGTTCCAGGTCATCTCTTCGCGTCTGCTAGTCTCTTTGAGTGGCTTCTGGTGACTTGTAACTTCGTGACTCTGACTGTCTCACTGCCTGACTGCCCTCATCGGAGTCTGGACTTGCTGGCCAATCGCAGTTATACAGCAAATAATCCATCCAATTGCTGCAGTCGCTTCGTAGAGCGGCGAAATAGGTCTACGCCTTTAGAAAGCGACATTCACTCGTCCAAGGTTAAGAATGTCACGGATGCGGTAATTTATGATATCCGTGACCGTTTCGCCACAAAGGAATTTTTTTCAATGACGGAGAATATTTACTGTAAACTCGTGTTATTTATGGAATTGTAACAAGGTCTGTGTGGTCCTCATCCTTTACACTATTGTGTTGTTTCTCTCAATTGTTGCTGAATAATCATTTTCAATATTATTATTGGATAATTGTCTCATTGGTAATGAAATACAATATGATGATCTTTATACATGTATATATTGAACATTTAAAGCACTTTCATGAGGATATGTTCGATTTAACGATATAATAAATAAAAATATTCCAGATTGGGTGATAGATTCATTTAGTGTAAATGCAATTTATATTATAATAAAATCTTACAGATTTGCAAAGTGATATAATCGCTCAAGTTAGATTTAAACTATGATATTATATAAAAAAGCACTGAAATGGCAAGTACATTTCCACAGCTCTAGGAGAAGGCAAGTTTATATTTAATTGCTTTTCTCACATTTAAACTGTTGAATCTGGATTTAAGTAGAGTTATGCATTTTCTCTCAAAAGCTCGTAACTTTATTGATGTTTTGATGTCGCTAAAATTGCAACCAGATATTAATATACTTGCTAGTTTGCATCAGGCACAAGGATCACAATAAATTATGTGAAATCGCTTTTTGTTTTTAAACACAAAAAATATATTTGGTTATTTTAAAATAAATGCTATATTTTTTAACATGTACTTTTTAGTTTATTTTTATTGAGTAACTATTGTTGTGAGGGGGAGGAAAATAACTCAAGAGGTTAATGCATTGCGGGAGATTTATTTTTTTGGTTTGTTCAAGTGGTCATTATGGTGACCTCTGAATTATGATTAATGACGCAACTGGTTGAAAATCCCTACAAAAGCAAATATATGTATTTTTAAGATAGTAAATGTATACATACATATTTCAGTTTGCAATAAAACAAACCCTGATTCTACTTTAATAGCAAATTATATGCAATAGAGACTGATTAAAAAAAAAATTATCGGCTATACTCGGTTATATTTAACGCTTATGTGTAAAATTATAAAGAGTAAGACTTAAGTATTTACTATAAATCATATGCATTAGTGATTTCTTTCAAAACAAAAACATAAATCAAAAATCACACTTTTCTCAATTTCACCATCACGGTCTTTACGTAGTTAGATATAACGAAATTTAGCTGGGATTTTAAATAAATATAATATAAAATTTATAACGTGATAAAACGTACATTTAAATCTACATTTTACGTCAAGAAAAAAATCTGCTAACGTGGTGCTATAATGCCTTCACGTCTACGAGATGAAAGCCTTATTTTTATTTTTCAATCGTCGACTTTTTTTCTTCAAACAGAATATATAATAAATTCTGTCGTATTTGAATTGGAAATATGCGCCAGAAGTGAGCAAGTGTGCCTTATTTACGGTGTTCGTACATTTCCACTTTTACGGCCGAGGAAATAAAAAGGATATCTGATCGTAAAATGGCTAATAGCGACGAGTGCGTATGTTAATTCGCCTAAGTAATGCGAAAATGGCGTTCGCCTTCCGAGCTCTCGTTGTTATTATTGTTATATAGGTACGTTTCGAAACCCTTTGTGATATTCCGTTAACCTATTAAATGCTGCTCTTTTGCTACCGAGAAAAAAGCGCCCCCCGTTTTATCACCGAAACTTTTTACGAGCCAATAAAATCATTCGGAAATATGATTTTCGCGTATAATACGAGCGCTTTTATCGTTTTAACCGGCGATAGGTTTTATACGCTTCTTATACGTAAATACTTACTATAATAATATGCATATTTTTAAATAGATATTTAATTATGTATTTTAAAAGTAAAAATTTGAATGGTTCAAAACTTTGCTAGAACATTTTCATTACATGTGCAAAAGTATTTTCATAACTTTTGTGTAATAAAATATTTTTATGTTAATTTGTAAGATTTTTTGTGAGAGAATGTGTGATCAGTGGCGGAAGGGACGGGCCGCCCCGGGCGGCACTTGCTTGGGGGCGGCATATTCGCAATGGGATCGTCCAGTGTGGTTCTTAACCCTGAATGCACTAAAACATATATAAACTCACAAATAACAATTTATTATTTTAAGAAATGCTGATTTTATGATTCTGCAAAAAATATATAGGGGGGGGGGGGCGGAAATTTTAAGGATCGCTCTGGGCGGCACATACCCTAGCTACGCCACTGTGTGTGATACATAAATTGTAGAATATTATGTCAAATTCTGTAAGGAAGCGACTACGTACGACCTTTACGCATCCCAATATACATATTGCGCTCCATATCAATTCTTTATAATATTATTTCTAACCAGGAATACATCCTTGGTTCCTTTAGGAACCACTGACCTTAGTTGCCTTGTTAATGTTTAGTTGAAAAAAATATAAGATTTGTGAAAATGCAAGGTGTTGATTATTCATTGAATTGTTCACCAGAAGGTACTTTGTGCGAAACATCTCAATCTGTCATATGTTATTAAACCAGTTGTATTAGCGGTGAACTTTCATATTATTGAATAAAATATGACAACAATTTTACGACACAAAGAATTTGTTTAGGGGGCATAGCCCTAGGGGTGGTTGACCTCGCGGCCAATGAGACTCTTCGGTGAATCCTATTAGATTGCTTATTAAGTTATAATTACAATTTTGACTATGGATGATTACGGCGTGACGTTTCTCGCGATGAAGGTGTACGTGGCGCAGGTGGTGATGGCCGTAGATGATGCTCAGGGTTCTTAGGCTGCGTGCAGCGAGTGTCAGGTGTGATCTTCAGGTCTGTCGGTGAGGGCGCGTAGCTGGTTCCTCCGGATGGCTGCTGGAAGATCTTGGCTTTCTGGTCGTCTGCGTCGCTGGCTCTGCTGTCTCTGTGCCTCCGTCTCGTATCTCGGACCGTCTGCCTTGGGCCGTCTCGTATCGTGCCTCTGATCGTCTCTTGACCGTCTGCCTTAGCCGTCTCGTATCTCGTACCGCCTTGTCACAAAATGGATCCTCTTAACGACCCGTGTTGTGTAGTCAAAATAAATCACTCTTGTGTCATGATGGTTTGTCTCATTGTTAATGAATGAACGTTTTTGGTTACGGTCATTAGCAATGAGACAATCGCCCTTCTAAATGTGCCTATATGTGTGGTCGCCACAGTCTGCATGGAACAATTACGAACAAAATCGATTAAAATGTTTTACATCCGATGGTGTTAAAAATTCAGAATGAGTTAAAGTTTGTAAAAATGCAAGGTGTACAAAGTCTCAAAGTGTATTTATTTTATTATTCACGAACAGATACTTCGTGGGAAATATTTCAATCTATCATGTGTTATTGAACCAGTTATGTCAGAGGTGAACTTAACCGTCGTCAGTTCTGTTTTTATCAAAAATGGAAGCAAATATGGTTATTTTCTCGAATATACAGCTGACTCAGTTATGGTGATGTGTTAATAAAACACTAAAAATATTTGGGAATGGATACAGATATAATGAAAAAAATTAAAAACTTAAATTTACTCATATTTTTTTGCTGTTATAGATTTTCTGAAAATGCAATTTGCAACAATTGTTGAAATATGTTTTAAATCCTAAACTAGAGATCAATAAATATATGCAAAAATCTAAATAAGTAAATAATGGCGAATCAGTTACAATTCAAATGTCATATTCAGATAATTCTTTTGTGAAAAAATATTTTTTTCAAAGCAATTTTCCTATCTAAAATTTTCACTTTTTCTAATTCATAAAAATTAGAAAAGAATTTATATAGTGATTTTTTTATTACTATAACAAGCCATATTTTCCTTTCACTTGCAAGAATAATTTAATTTCATCTTTCAAGTCAAATACACAGGCCCCAGAGAATCACGATCACCTCCCTTTTTCTATCTCGTTGCGGCCAGAATGTCAGTGCTTGATAACACTCCTCTTGCAATATCCATACAGCTTCTCAATGAGCTTTCCATGCACAGCGATGCTTCCGGCGATAGCTATGAGGAGCTGGAAAAATATTTGTGTGATTTTGCTCATCTATTTTAGATGTGCACCATAACTGTTTTTTTCTATTATCAATTGTATAATGGTAATTTGTCAAGTCATGATGGGCAAATTTCTAATTAAAAATAAAAATATAAACCATTAAAAACAATGTTTATTTTCAGAATATTCTTTGAACACACCTAATATTTACTTTTATGTTCATTGATTTATAAAATAATTCAAGTATATTATGCTATTAATTAAATATTTATTTAAACTGTCAATAGATGTCACTTACTTATTATGCGTATAAAATAATAAAAATATTGTCATTAATTATGCTATAATTAGCACACAATATTTATGTTATAAATTATTTTTAAAATAAAAATATTTTATTTCGAATAACCAAAATAAAAAGTCTGACGATGTTCGTTTAACATTTCGACTGTGTTCATTTAACTCGTTATTTTTAATGAGCGATTGCGCAAGACGTTTGGCAATCTTATAGATTTTGTAATAATGACACTATCCAATTTTTCCCGATTTTAATCTTTTCGAAGGTCGCAGCATAACCGTAATTGCGACCTTGGTACATCGACGACCTAGTAAATCACACACAAGACATCATATATGAGTATTTATGTGTAA
The DNA here is from genome assembly GCF_051122295.1 of Plectrocnemia conspersa. Lineage (NCBI taxonomy): Eukaryota > Metazoa > Arthropoda > Insecta > Trichoptera > Polycentropodidae > Plectrocnemia > Plectrocnemia conspersa. The sequence goes on along the minus strand of NW_028277178.1, from coordinate 2,926,695 downwards.
AACCGTCGTTGAAAGAGAGAGTGACCCGGCCCCCTTGTGTTTGTAATTTCCTCATGTCAGTCTTCCGAAGTTCCTCGCAACAGTCACACGGTGGTGCATCGATTTTCACTACCAATTTATTTTTTCAATAATCAATGAAATATCTGAGATGACGACCAAGTGTATATTCGCAATTTCAATCATTGTATTTACAGGTATTATTTTTTTTATTTATATATATTACAGTAACTTTTAAAATTGAATTTAGATAACAACAAAATATTCATTATTAAAAATTCTTTTGTTCGGTTATATTATTATATATAAGAAAATTAAATTCAAATTTATTAATATGCAATGTTGACTAAAATCTGATTATGTTGATTAATTGATTGATTTATTTAAGAAATCCTTGAGAGAAAAGCATAAGAGATCTTATCTTCCTTACTCTAGAAATTTGCTTATACATATTAGTACAAAATCCTTTTGGTCATAACTTTGTTTTTTTTTAGCTTGGTTCATAATATAATATAATACGAATTTTCAACATTTTTCTTAATTGAATATTTTTTTAAATGGATTCAACAAATTTAATTGCGAATTCTACATCAAAAATAAAATTATTGCACAAAATACTGTATCAGAATGCAGAATTGAGTTATGAAAATGTATTTTCAATATTATGTTTATCATTTACACTTAATTAATAATAATCATAAATATTGTTATTTCTCTGCTTAATTTTAATTCATTGTTACTTAATCAAATTCTGACTGTCTTTAATAAATATTTTTACTTTATACTAATCAATCAGTTTCATATAAATTAATTAGAAAATCATCATCAAAAATGTTCTTGAAATAATTTAAATTTGTTTACAAAAATGGCATAAAAAAATATCATTTATTCTTAAAATTAGTATAAGTATTTGCTTTATTAAGAGATGACTTAAAATAAAAATTTTAATTAAAAATTATTAAAAATTGAAACTATTTCAATATAATTTATTCTTATTTTCTTGAAACCAATGAAATGTATTATATATACTTTGTGTTAAAAAGTAGTTCTATATTTTTTTTATTTTAATATTTAAATTAAATATAATGCATTGTATTATATAATAGCATAAAATTCGTTGATAATAACATTCATTTTTATTTTCTAAAAAATGTATTAAAACCAACTTAAAATTGTATGTTATTAATATAATTTATAAATAAAATATTTACATTAGTAACAAATATAAGATAAGCTGTCTTTGTGTGTATCGGGTACTTAAGACCGATATACTTTATTACAAATATATCGACAGGCTTTACCGGGCAAGCAACACGGTTTTTCTTTGTGTCATTCTACTGTTATAAATATGTTATAACAAAGTCCTTAAATTCTAAAATATATAAATTTAAAATATAAGCTACACAAATTTTAAAAAGCATTCCAAAAAAATTACCATAAACTTTTCAATTTTAAGTAAAAGAATGTTTTTTGCACAGTCTTATTAGCTTTTCTTCCCACTGGTATTTTGCTCGCTTTGGAGTACTGCAGGGATCAAATTTCTATCTTCTGCTCTTCTTTATCTGCATCAATGTCATCATTATATATATCAAATAATAACTCATTATAATTATTTATATTAATGACCAGAAAGTATTTGAAAGTATAGGCACAAATACGAATTCGTTATTTTTACAAAAAGTAGCTATGGAGGTGATCAGTATTTACAAAATCCTTTCCCAGCGGAATTTCATTGTGAAGTGATTTAATCAGTTCGAGCAGGGATAAGGATTTAGGTGTATAGCTACTCTGGTATTTACCGTTACCAGTACTTGGGCCCTACGAGTCCAACCCTATGGGCGGGCACGCAGCTTTTGACGGCCGGATGAGCGGGACCCACCCCCCGTAGTACTATATATTTTATCGGAGGCGTGCTCTCGTTGCTGGCTTGCATTGCCTTGCACTGCGTACATTGCGTATCATCCTTGTCACAACGCGAACCCCCTAATATTTGAGGGATGTATATGTTGCCTTAGTCGCCTTGACCTTCGGTTCCCTTCAGGGCCGAGCCCTTTGGCCCTGTTTGCGTTACTCTGCTATGCTTTTTTCGTCATTGGTAGTGCCTCGCGCCATACCTCGGACGGTCACTTCCTTTCGAAGGTTTGGGTTTTAACCTCACGAGGGGTCCGTCGCTCTGGCGCCGGGATAGGAATTTATTATGCAAATGGTCAATGTCTGCAATAAAGTATCTAAGATGCTCTATTTCGCTATGCGGGGCGCGACTCAATTTAACAATGTATCGCGGATTTAAGTTATACACGATACATTCGCTTATAGAGTCCTTGATTATATTGCTGTTTGAAATAATACAGAGAAAACATTAAATAGCGTGTATTTAATGAAATATACTGCTGGTGGGTGGTGTCAAAAATCCGTCAATGCTCAGTGATTCTTAGCTGCGATTTTTAAAGCGTCTTGTGTAGTGCCTACAAGGCAGAAAATTATTATAAATAATAGTGCCCCTGAATATATTATACATAAGTAAAAAAATCGATACTGTAATAGCTCCTGTGGTACGCGTACATCACTTTACAGAGTCGCGATTGCGTCCTCTATTCTTCACCGTTGCGGTGGAACGTTAGCGTTCACAAATTTATTTACTGCCTCTTTTTGTTTATTATTTATTGCTTACATAATTTATTTAGTTTAATTTTTTGCGTTCAACTTCTTAATCACCACTAGAGGAGCTAGAACAATTTCTGTAAAAACAATTTCACAATAGGATGGAATAGCGTAGTCCATAACGCCTCATACTAGTAACCCTGAGGTTGCTGATTCGAGTCCCGGCAGTGGCACTCAAATTTTGATTCATAAAAATGCGCTATTAATAAAAAAAACTGCCCCAGCTGCAGTGACATATAATAATGATAAATCAGAAAAACCATGAAGTTCTTGCGCACATAACCTTGGAAATTGAGATAAATTCCAACGCCCCTTCCAGTCATCGATCCTCTGACTAATATCAATAATTTGGGGCGGAAGCAGACTTTTTATTAATCTCTTAGACTTATTTTCATGCATGACTGTGTAACGTAAGATTCAAATTCATTAACATTGAAAATATTGCTATTCTATGGAATAGGGCTTTGGTACCTGTTCTGCAAAGATTCGCACCGATCCTTGTCTTTATTTAAGTGAACTGTTTATATGCAAGTTAATTGTCCGTTCTTTTTTGCTTGTTTCTTCATTTTATAGAAAATCTAAGGAACACAAAATAAATTAGTTTTATGGTTTTTTATCATATGGTTATAGACTTGATAATTGATTTTAATAATTATAATAACACAGAAAGTCTATTAATATTACTTTTATGAGGTAGAAAGTATTAACATATCATTTGATTTATTATCTTCAGGACCAATGGAATTGATTAATCAAAAGTAAATGATTAAATATGTATATAAAAATAAAAAAAATCCTTATTGCTAAAAATGTCATTTTACACATAAAACTCGTTTAATAAAACGAATGAAAGTTTTTGAAATCGAAACGTCTCAAAGAGAATAGAGCACCAAGAATGCGCAAATATGCTAACTTTGACCCCGATATCGCAAAGTATTAAATGATTAGCACTGATTCACATTCCGGTTTCGCTCTTTATTGTCAAATCATTATAATTCTAAAAGCCTGATAATTTTGGACGTTTCCATCGTATACATATATATTTAATATCGGGGTCATTCGCAGATTTTCCGAAGTAGTCTAATCGAACATGTGTATAATACATACGTATAATCAATAGGTTTATGTGTCAAACGAAGCTATTGTTATGCAAGATCCTTCGCTAAGGATTAACGGAATTGTAACATTCCGGCACGTGTTTTATTGTCTTGTATTTAACCGCTACATGGCTCAATTAAATCGTTGCCAAAGAAAAACACAGTTAAATTAGTACTTAAAATTCGATTGCCTACATAGCGTAGTGTACGTAGATAATAATAACAAGTTTGGTTTACGTTTCTTTGAATATTTATCTTGAACCGCTATTCTAAATAATTTGTTTTGTACAAGAAACATTGCAAAGTTTTTGCAAAATTAAAAAAAAAAGTTCAATGTGAACGTATATCTTTACGTACGACTAGTTGTATTAAATAACATTACCGTAGCGTTACGTGATGCTCATTTCTATTGATGTATGTTTTTTTCTATATAAGTAGTTACCGCTAAAGAAAATGATGAATCGCTTAAAAACTTGCGGAAAATATTTATGTCATGTTGCATGGAATATCGTAATATGATTTCTCTAATTAATTTATTTATATCATGAATCACTCTTTAGTTAAAAATATTATATCAATCTAAGATTTTGTATGAAAAGAGCCAAATATATTTATAAATTTATTTTGCTTTGTTATTGCTCTAATTTTATATAAATTAATGTATTTTGTATTTTAAAATGATTTTATAACATTTTGCTAAATTAAACAAACTTATAGTTTGGATATCATTTTTACTTAATTAATTCAACTGGAACATTACAATGTAGTCATATCTAAACTAAGATTAAAATTAATCTCCTGAATGATTTTCTAAACCTTTAGTATATGATTACTATTCAGTGAAATCATATTTAGAAAAATATGTTAAAAGTCTTATGAATATTTTTGTTCCACTATTAGTTTAATTATATTAATAAGTTTTCTTAAAAATCAAATATAAAATTTTTAACAAGTTTTAACGAATAACCAATACAAAATTAATGATTATATAAGTACCTTGTTTATTAAGTTTTAAAATGATTTTTTTTAGTAAAAAATCTGATTTGTATTATATTGTATATTTTAATACGACCACTTCGAAATCAATTGCAAAAGCTATTTCATATGGTTCCTGGATTATATAAAAAACATAGTTTTTCGTTGACATAAACAAACTATATTGCGTATCCGAGCGGATGTTTATTAACAGTTTTAATGCACAATCTTAAATATTATTTAGTGTCATTACATATCCACTAAATAATACGTTTTTAAATATTTGAATCTACCGTTACGCAGTCATACGCGCCAAAGCGTCTAATAATATATGGATGTCAACTTTTTTATGTCGCAGTAAAGCAATTTAATAATTTTCAGAAGGGCGGATTGTAAAAATAGTTGAATTTATATTTTTATTCACACATATATAATTAAACATGCAAAGTTATAGGTTATATATCGATGTTTTATTTTCTGAAAAAAATTGTAACATTGGACGACTACAAAAAAACACACATTTTCTCCGAGCGGTGGTGGAAAAGCTGGCGCAGGGATGATGTCAGAGGTCTAGTATGTGGCGTGGCAGCGAGTGTTGATCCCTCTCTGCTGCGATGGTACTCAGTATGGAGTAGTTCTTTTCGGGATGTGAGCACTCATGACAATATGTTGTCCGTGGGCGACTGACGTCTGCTGATGACTCGGTGACTGCCTTTTCTTCATCGGAGTCAAGGCTTAAGTATCCAGGGCTGCAAATCTTGCTGACCAATCGCAATTATGCAGCGATCATCCAGCCAATCGCTGCAATCGCTTCCTAAAACGATGTTCGCTCGATGAGCATTGTCCAATGTTGTATTGCATTGCAACAACAATCTTGTAGATCCTGTGAATAATATTTACTGTAAGAACAAATCTCGTGTTATTTATTGGATTGTAACGAGGGCTGTGTCTTTTACGTGATCATTTTGGTCCCAGTATTGAGACAAAGACGTGGTCATTTGTGTGTGGTCGCTACAATATCATTAATAAACAGAAGAAACATTAATGTGCAGAGATCCAAACCTTGAGGAAATCCTGATGTAGCAATATATTCAGATGACTTGCGCTACCTATATTTAACATATTGACGATTAGAAAATTGTCATCAAAAAAATTGTATTATTGTTTTAGAAAAGCTGTTTTTTTTCGTCACAAAATTTAATATTTTATAATATATTAATATAACTATAACAAACTAATACTACTCTGTGTACTTACACTCGTCGATACTACCCCTCAGGCCGGCCGACCGATTACATTGCAAAAATAAAAGCACATGATTATTTTAATAATACGCGTTTTTGTGTATTGCATATTAAAAATATATAAAATATGGTTCTCTAATCAATGTAAGTCAAATGATATTTGTGTATTGTTTATCTACAAATCTATTTATGTTTATTTTATTTAATCTGTTCTACATACAAATCCAAAACTTCAGCTTTATTATATATTTATATATTTTTTTTGTTCTATGCAATTCTATTTTTTTCCTCAAATTAAAAATAATGTTATTTAATTAGACTATGTATAAAAAAAAAGTTTTCAATATTTCAGTTTTAATGTCGCAACGTTTATTCATTTGCATACATCAAAAACATATATTATCTCTTTTGTATTTTGAACCGTATTATCAGCTACAAACCTGTATATGATTGGCACACAAAATTACAATACAAGTTCTAATTTATTAACACGAGAGATAATCAGAAAGTCACAATTGAAGCAGTTTTTATTTGGTTAGCAATATTACTGCTTCCGCAAAGATCTGAGTGACGTGTCAGTCTAATTAGCGTGTGTATATTTTTTATTACATTTTTTAATTTAATTTAAAATTCGTCTCTAATGTGACGATTATTTAAAGCAGAAATAATTGAAGACCATTCGTTGTAATTGATATAACTCACTTAAAAATTAAAACATTTCCGTTTTAATGCTTCATATAAATCAATCGCAAAATAAAATTTAGTATAAAAATGCTTATAAATTGATATTCAGTACACATTTTAATAAACAAATATCTGTACTTGAATATATAATGCATTATTATAACATACTACCTACTTTTAGTAACATTATTTTTAAAAAAAATATGACAACGTCACTAGAGTGGGTCAATAACACGAAATTCCAACAAATCCGTCATCCAATCACAAAGGAATCCTTGGTTTTCCGACAAAATCAAATATTTTAATATTTAAAATAAATACTGACTCTCAGCAGTGACATTATTTAATTAAATGATTAACTAATATATTTTCTTTAATTTATATTATTACAGGATGTATTGCCCAGCGTCATCCCATAAGAGAAGCACTATTTTTAGGAAATGATACGTTATCAGGAAATGCAACGAGTGAAAATTGCATATGGAGAAGAGGAGGAGACAATGATGTCTGTCCAGATCCAGATATATTCTTCAACTTATACACACCCACCGAACCCAAAAATAAACAAGAGGTTAAGTTACTTTTATTAATTTATTAATAGTATTACTAATTGACTTTAACGTTAAATATTTACCATTTGCATATGTGAGTTCGCTCAGCCGTTTCCAAGTCGAGTACTCGAAAGTGAATATGAGAATTTCACAAAAAAATATATGTGTAAATGCATTATGAATTGTCAATGGCTTTCCTTTTCACTTTCTCTGATACATACCCTCATGATTATAATCGCACTTAAATATTATAATTATAAAATATGTTATACTCATACAATTACTCATAATTCACTAATGGATAATTGCTATTGAAAATTAAAACAAATAATATTTATGTATTTTATAAATTTAGCTTAAAAAAATATTTATATATAAAATATAATTAGACTTTATTATGGACGTCATTTTTTGTGTTTTTGTCAATAATTATGTTTGAAGGGGGAAAATACCACAGGGATTCAATCTGAGTCCTCTGTTATTTTTGCTCTTTATTAACGACAAACATGCGGCAATTAATAACTTTCATTAATTATATGCTGATGACCTCAAAGTGTTGCAGAGCATTCGCACAAATTTGGATTCACTTTTTTTTTATAAAAAAATTAAGAATTGTCGAGTCACGTTTGGCAGGGATAAAGATTTTCTATGCACATTAGAAACAAATTTAATAAGGCGTCGAAAATGCTCGACTTCGTTATGCTGAGCGCGTGCTACTTTAATAATTTAATGCCGATTCTCAAAGTCCTCAAATATATTTTTATTGTCTAGAATCTAAATGAAATACTATCGAAAGTATCGAAAAAGGACAGAAAAATCCTTATTTAACAATCTGATAATATCGTTTCACAATGTAAGTTTTATGACACATTTTATTTCGGCATCCTTAAATATTTTCCGTTTAACCGTATTTGCTTAAAATACACACGGCATACTCGGGGGACGGTTGTACACAAAAAAAAACAGCATTTAATTATATTGTTATTATTTACCATCAATGACTACTTGTTATCCATCGTTTAATGGATAACTGTCTTTTAAAAGATGTGAACAGATTTTTTTATTACTTTAATGCAATTTTGATTAAATTATTTAATTAGGCAATTAATATTTATTATCAATTTAGAAGTAACAAAAAATATTTATTCTTTTCTTTTAGAAATATAGAAAGAGCAAATTATGTTTGTTAGGTGATTCATAAATAGGAGATTATAAAAATTTCATTAAAGTTTATTTCAAGTTTATAGTCCGCGAGAGTTGATAATGATCGGTACTTCATAATTTTTTTATTAATCTTTGACTATTAGTAGAAACACATTGTAGTTGTCAACAATATATTGGGACGGGTGAGCCCTTTCACGTGTTTTTACGATAAGCAAATTCACGCTCACAAACAAAAGCAAAACAAGAGTGGTTCTGAAATATTTCTTTGCCATTTTTTTCTATCTTACTTTGGCTTCATCACAAAATTAAATATTGTCTGTGGACTATTATGACTAAAATAAAATCATTCTTAGATACAACTTTATAAAAATAACATTAGTTTAATATGCGGTGTAATGTAAGTAATTAATTTTTTTATCCGTTACTCTAAATATTTATATTTTAAAACTGATTTGATTAAATTTATTAACCATAATAGTTTTGTAACAAGCAATATTTTAACCGCCGTTAAATTAATTTTGAAGTACTAATTTCAATCAAAATTTTAATTTTACGGTTGAAGTTTAGAAACACCCCCCCCCCCCTGCGCTTCTTCGTATTTTTCATGTGCAATTCTAAATCTGTATTATATAAATAAAATATTATGTTTATGTTTTGCTATCAACATTCAAATGAAATTAAGCATTACATTCAATCGTCAAAAACTGTGAATTACATAGACAATACAAACTATGAGAAAGCTGTTATGAGCTCAATCAAAATGATTTGCATATAAAAAACTTATAAAAAAGTAACTCGAGCTTATGAATATAAAAAATACTTGTAATAGTGTCATTGAATTTGCATTCATTACTTAACAAATAATTTTAATACATAAATGTTAAACTGCAAAGATTCATCATATAAAGATTTCTCGCTCAATGACACTCTTTTTCTATACCTTATGATTTTCCTATTCACTTTCTTAATTGTACACCAACAACTTTATCTAACTTTTTATTAGAGGTAACATATTAATAGATCTTAACTCTATTTTAAGATGGATATAACCATAAACGATTGGTTAAGGACCAGCTCTTGGGATCCGGCTTTGGAGAACATCATCCTCATTCATGGATATGCTGGAGGAGATGACACTCTGCCTATAATCGTATTAAGAGATGGTATTCAAATTTAAATTATTAATAACTAGTTATTTGTAAAAAAATATTTTGTGACTATTTTACATTAGATTAATATGTATTGTATTTTTCTTAAGCATAATTTATTATTTTACAACAATTATAAATCTATCTTTGTAATATATTATATAAATCAAGGATGTCAGATATTATGCATGTGTATAATTTTCATTATAATTATATAATCAACTATTATCAAGGTTTTGCATGCATCTCATTAACTGTTAATTACATTAATCAATATTTTTTTTAAATTGCTTAAAACTAAGAAAGCTTGCAGAATAAGATTAATGTTACTTTATTGAATAATATGCAAAAAAATATTTCGAAAACAGTTCAGTGCAGATTAACCGACTTTCGCAATACCTTTGTAAATAGGATGTCGTAAAGTGACCAAACCGCAATTTTTTCGACCGGTTCCCTACGGTTTAATACGTGTATTTTCTTAACATGTGCCGAAAAATGATGCTGTGCACATCGATGGTAAATTGCAATATCTTGTTATTATTTTTTCACTGAATCGATTACGTATCAGTATATTGTTTGCCAATTAAACGTTGCGTAAACTATTAAGTGTATAAAAAGACTTACCTCATGTATGACGAATGAATTAAAACGTCAAACATACTATCTATTTTATTGAATATATATTATTACTCGTTTTGAACGAACGGAAATCTAACCTAATCGACAATAGATCATATAACAGTTGACCTAATCTAATCGACAACATCAAATAAACATTCTTTATTCTAAATCGACAAATTAAATGTACTGGGTCAGTAATTTAGTTGCTTTATTAAAGCGTTTTTGCATAAAATATTATATTTTTAAACCCATCGTAAACCACTTTTCTTAAGCAGGTAGCGAAACCAACAAAAATTACCGTTACACATTTGTGACGCAATACACAAGAAATGAATATTTCACTTACCATTAAAATCATCGAAGATCATGGTTGATGAAAACGAGGAAAAGGCCAGACGGATGAATTGAATCTTCTATAATTTATTCGGTACTATATTCATATAAGCTGAACGCTGCCGCATGAAAATTACTTCACTTAAAATTATGCTACAGTTTAGACCCTGAGCTTGCACCAAATTAACACAGATCACCCAGTATAAACCTTTACACTTCAATCGTCAGATTTGGTCCAGTCAAATCGTCATTTTTGAGTCACCGAGAGTTTCAATAGTAATAATATCTAAATATAAATTAATAGCATGTTTTATTACGGCTGGAATATCAATTATTACTAACTTTTTTAAGCAATGAACGCATAAATGGCACTCTGAACTTACATATAGAAATATAGAGCTACATGCATATGCAATTATGAATAAAGATACAATACAAAATATACATACATAAGTTAAATTATAAGAATTTATTATTATTACATTTATGTAAATGCTCCTGAAATTAATTTAAAAAATTTGTCAGATTTCTACACAGGAAACGGTCCAATTTTTTTTATTTTATAATTTTAAAAAAATTGTGTGTGCGAATAATATATTACTTCATTTTTACTTTGATTTCAGCATACCTTGACACGAAACGTTACAACGTGATCATGGTCGATTGGGGTGCGTTGTGTCGTCCTCCTTGTTACGTTGCTGCCGTTCACAACCTTCGCGCTGTCGCGCGCTGCTCGGCCCAGGTTCTTACGAAACTGCAGTATTCAGGAATGCCGATGACTACGACTACGTGCGTGGGCCACTCTCTCGGAGCACATGTCTGCGGCATTATGTCTAACTACCTGCCCTTCCGCATACACAGGATTATAGGTGAGATGCCAATGACTAGAAATCTCCTTAATCGTGCTTCAATTGTAACTTGATTGCTTTTGAATGGAAAGTTGTATTTTTTTAACATATATGGTACTTATGTAATTAGCTTGTTGTAGAGGATTTCATAAGTTAAGAGTAATATGTAAGTATTAACCCTTTGCTAACAATTCGGATGTGATACCTTACATTAATTGTAATTAAACCTTTTTTTGTAATGAGGACACACTAAAAATAAATATGAAACCATTAATATGATCAGTCAAAAGAATCGGTATTCAGTTGAAAGTACGAACTTTTTTAGAACTACCTCTCAGTACACATTTTACAACATTTTTAAAGCCATAAAAACTTATTACCTTCATAAGAGATGATACTTTAAATTAAATTAAATATATTTTTCGATGAAGCTCTTATTTACTATTAGCATTATTTTTTTTAATTATTTGCTTACAATTTAAAAATTTCAGAAAAACAATTTTTTTGAATTGTTTATAGTTTTTTTTTTACTTTGATGCCGAGTGGTATGACTTCATTACTAAGTAAAACACTCGGTGTGTCTGTCGGTATAAATTTGATTGTGCATGTACACGTCGTGCAATTCAGGTTTCATTATCGGGCGGCGGTGTCGAATGCGGAAAAGTAAAGTTGAACAAAAGTTTTTTACACGTCGTTGAGTCCGAAGTTTCAATCTTCTTATACGCTTTCCTTACAGTAGCTTGTACTACAAACTCTTACTACATACTGGTAGTAAGAGTTTGTAGTAGAGTATATTGTTATAATTTAAGAAAACTATAAGAAGTACTTCGACATTAGATCAAACTTGCTGTGCTTTTTTTGGTCTTGGCTATTCCATTGAGATGAATGTGCTTTTGTTTTGATGTCCTAACCATGAGCAATTCTAATTCGTTAGCTCTTCATTCTACAACAGCTTAGGAATATTCAGATATGTCATTTGGAGGGGGGCAGATAGGGGCATTTGCCTCCCCTTGAATTTGGCCAAAAAAATGCATGTCATTTAATGAAATACTATAAATTTCAATGAAATCGAAATAATATAGAAAAATCTTAAATAACATCCCTGATTCTAAACCAGAAATTCTTTGGTTATCCCTCAAATAAAACCTGAAAATGTAGTTTAGAATCTATTCCGAGAATATTTTTTAAAATATGTCATTTCAGTGAAATCATATTGGAATTAATTTTCCCCAGTAGATATTTATATTTTTATCAATGAAAATATAATTTGTCTGACAGGTGCTAGTAAAATTATATGATTTCAACTTTTTCATACAAAGTAATATATACATTTACATACTTATAATTATTTATTTACATAAATGTTACAGTGAATGTGTATTTTTCAATGAAGTTAAATTTTCATTAGTGAAGTTCAAATACATTTTAACCAGTAGACACATTTCTATTAGCAAAAATATAATTTAACTGAAACTGCGCTAGTAAAATTATATGCTGCTCTAAAATGTCTGTGAAACTCAATTTAACAGTTGTGAAACGTACATTTGCTGTTCAAACCCAAACCTAACCTAAAACTAATTATATTTTTAGAACTTTCATTAGGTCAAGACCAAAATACAAACTAGACCAACTCAACTCTTAGGGGAAAATATGCGGATGAAGCACAGACAAATTTCGCATGTTGCTCTATAGTTTGTCTGCAGTTGTATATTACACTATGTTTTAAAAATATGATAGCTATTATTACCGATATTATTACTGACTTTTGATATGAGAGCATTGGTCAAAGTGTATTCAAACCTGGGAACACTCGGTAACGAGCGTTCTCACTGCACCAGCGCCGACACGATTTTATTGCTTTTGACTTCTGAGATGTGATAATTGTTTTTTGCACTCTCCTATTGGACAAAATTTGGTTTTGATATGCTTCATTCGATTCTCACTTATTGTATGGTTATATACTAGGCCCACTAGGCCATACATCTCTCTCGTCTACGTCTTCACTACCCTTTTGGAAGCGTTTGACCATTAATGAACCCTCCGTTTAGACAGCATCTTCGCCAAAAGGCTTCTCTATCATATGCATATTTTTTATCATACCTCATATGTATATGATTAATCATTACAGGATTAGATCCAGCGCGTCCTTTGGTTCGCAACTCAGCACCGTTACGCTTAGACGCCGGAGACGCAAATTCAGTTCAAGTATTGCACACAAACGCGGGACGATACGGCGAAGGAGGACGACTCGGACACATGGACGTTTGCATCAACGGTGGAAGAATTCAACCTTTCTGTGAAAGCGCTCCAAGTAAGAATCAATTATAATTAATTATAAATCACAAAGCAGCATAATTAATCAATGAACGCAATCTAGACGAAGCATTATGCAGTCACATTTGGTCCATTTGCTATCAAGCCGAGAGCCTCTTCGTAGATCGCATGGCTGAACCGTGCGGTAGAAGATGTCCCGTGGGAGCCAGACCTTCACCGACGCTGCCAGGAAGTCCTATACCAATAGGACAAGCCGCACCTTTGAAGTTATTACCATCTCATGTTATGTTAATTCAAAAATGCTTTGAAGTATTCATAAATTATTTATGATTTCAGAGCTCACGGAACGTATTGTGTCAATAACGATTATCCACCGTACTGTCCTCGGTCGCCAAATGATGTCGGCGATTTAAGATGCTGTTTGAGTACGACGGAACACGCCGCAGCTATAAAAAACTCAACGCATTTCAAACCCCCTGGTCTTAGAATAATGAGACAGATGCGTAAAAGAAAGCAGTTGGGAAAGTATTGATCAAGTTTGTTAATATTTAAGTTGTTTGATTATAGTACCATTTTGTATGAATGATTTGCACGTAATTTTATGTTTGTATTCAATAATCTTATCAATGTTATTATGTGTAATGTTGTTTGTTTATTGCTCTGTGATAAGTGAGTATTTATTTTATATGAATAAATATATTATACGAAATTGATTATTTTCTTTGATTCAAGACTGAAATTTAATTGTATAATTTTTTGCTCCCAGTTATATTTTATCCTTCTAAGCTCATGATTTATGATGAAATATTTTTATTTACCAGTAAATAAAATAGTCATGAGAGAAGCATTCATCTTTTAAGTAAACTCAAGTATCACATTGTGACAATTATTTTAAAGGCAAGAAGTAAAGGAAGAAATGGACAAATCACTATCCCAATGCATTTACATCCTCCGACCACGTTCCATTCCAGTTTTGGTGGATCTTTTTCGACCATTAGCCAAACAAGATAACGTTTCTTAAAACTCAATTTTGAACCACTTTAACCCTTTGCACTCCAAAGATATTTTCAAAAGTTTTTTAGCAACTCCAAGTAATTTTCAGTCAATTTTCTAATAATTATGTTTGAAGGGGGAAAAAATCAGATTTTAATATATATGTATATAAAAGGGGGTTTAAATTACGATGACTCTTCAATGTGTATATTGAACATTTATTTGACAAATTAATCTTTAACATTAAGTGTGATACTTACGAGTGGAAAGGGTTAAAGAAAGCTAGATATTTTTTTAACAAGTTTTGTAATAAAAAGTTTTATAATTGATAGTTTAAGAATCCTCCTGGACTATAAATTAAAAAAAACACTAACTTCAATACATAATTAACTAATAAATGATAAAACCATTGAAATGTAAGTACAGTTCAAATAAGAATAAATTACTTCAGAAATACACAAGATGTTCACGGCGATATTTCGCAACAGACTATTGTATCAAGCACCCGCTACATCTACCGAGCGATTCTAGGCAGACCATTTTTTATTAATTCCAAATTTTAAATGAATAGGTATTTGGTCATAGAATCAAAAATTAGTCTCTTTTTAAACCATTACTTGATGTTTCTGAAATAAAAAAATAAATAAAATAGATTTAAATTACCTCGACATTAGAATTGCTGGTAACAACCAATGTCAAGTGCACCTCGACATAGGAGTTCTTTCTAAAAAAAATATAGAAAACATAACTTAAAACACGTTTCTGAATGCTTCCGATAAACCCCCTCCTTCGCCAGAAGTCATGGTGACGTTGAGGAATCCGCCCCATTCCATTCAGTGACAATATAACACAATTATGCAAAATTTAAATTTTTTTTTATTTATTCACAATTACATACAAAGTAATAACACAGCTTATTATGTGAAAAATTTTAATTTTGCTATTATTGAAAAATTATCAGTAGAAAAGGAAAAAATGAATTATTTAACTAAGATTTGTTAGCTCCGCCCGTTAGCATCGATATTAATGCGGCTTTTTCCTTCTCCTTTTTCCGAACGACGTCCAACGACCTATTTCTCCATGTACTTTTTCGTAGCTTGATCGGTCTGCTTCCAACATATCTTCCTGTAAAAATTAAATTATTATTCTTTGAATATTTTAAATATGAAAGTCATTTATTTTACCGTTCATCTCCTTCATGGCTTTGATAAAATCAGCAGGCTCTCTGAAGCTTATAAATCCGAACCCTTTACTCTTGTTCGTCCTCTTATCGCGAATCACTTTAGCTCTACAAAATGAGCTATACTTACTGAAAGTTCTAATCTGTAAAACGTAAATTAATAATCACATAATTTATATTTTAAGACTATGCCATTATAAAATGTATAATTCACTCACAAGAAGTTCGTCGGTCACATCGTTACCAAGATCGCCACAGAACAACCTAAAATCATCATCAGGCCAATCCAACAAAGACAGATCTTCCCATGTCTGTCCACCTCCGGTTCTAATAATCTACGATTAAACAGATTATCTTGATTATTTTAAGTATTTTAAAACATCTATATAACACTATCATTCATAGCTTTTAGCAAAAAGAAAAAATATTAAGCGATAAAAATCAGGTCTAATAAAATATCTTTTACATATGTATATATTAAAATCTGAGTTTTTCCCCTTGTATTATTACTTCAAACATAATTCAGGTCAGCTTACTATGTTGAAGCCAATTCTGATCTATAGATCTGAGAAACCTAGAGCTTTAACCTTTTAAATGCCGGGAGAGCATTTTGTCGCTCGATGCAATCACGACACTAGTGTAGGGCGAGACTTTATTTATACTAAAAAAAAATATTACAAGCTGTGTTGGTTTTATAGTAAACTGTGAAGAAGCATTAAGAATTTAATAATTTTAATAGCGAGTTTAAAACATATATAATATGTCATTCGCAATAACTACTTTAAATATGACTAATAAGAATAATGAGGAAGATCAAGTAACAACTTTTAAACAAAACATTAATAAGACAATAACCCGTTACAAAGAAATGTTGCGTGAATAAAAAAAAACATTTATTTCATCAGATTTAAATTATAAGTACGGCAGACACGGTAAATTTGGGACGTGCTATTTGGGTGCCGTTACTTTATGTTTAAGCGAGCCAAAGGGAGGATATCTCACGACATGCGCCTGATTCGTACTTATGTATTGCAAAAAAATTGTATGAGTACTTTCTAGTCCCCTGACTACACGCACCTAAATAGCACGTTCCCAATTTACCGTGTTATTGGGGAGTCTACTGTAATACCTTTCTATTTTTCTTCTCCTTCTTCGATGGTTTATGTGGTGGTACATAGGGAGCTGGCGGTGGATGCGGTACCGGTATATCCAAAATAGTCGGAGTAAGGCTAGGCATCACATGTGGCAGATTAGGATCAATCTCTATTTCATCATCACTGCCTTCTCCTTTCTAAAACATTGAATAATTTTATTATAAACACGCTTATTTAGATCAATCGATCAAATAATGAATCACATACTTTCTTATAAAGCTGCGGCGCTCCACTAAGAACCACCGGTTGGGGCAAAGCTTGAACATATCCAGTATTTTGAACCGGGAACTGAGAAAGAGAAGTCGGCGCTGCAAGATGCGATCTTTGCAATTGTGTCGGTAATAAGAAGGAATTGTTGGATCCCGAATCGTTTCCGGATAAGAACGGGGCAGCCGGCGGCGGTAGCAAAGGTCCGGCTAACGAATGAGAACCACCCTGTGACAATCTTTGTTGAACTGCTCCGTAAGTTGCGGATCCTATCACCGTCCTATTCGATCTATCGCCGGATATTTCGGCTTCAAATCTATAACATTAAAGGTTTACATTAAATATGTATTAATAGTGATTTTTAAGTCGTATTTCATCTTTATACCGTCGTTGAATGGTAGTTTAAGACTGATGCCTAAATCGACAGTATAGCCAGCTCTTTTACCATAAATAATCCTGTTATAATACAGAATTCGATTATATGTGCATAAAACTTAATATAAATGATAGCGAACATCGTTTGCGATTCACTTACCGATTGTTTGATGACAAAACAATGTCACAACACTCGCTATGTATGTACATATACAAAACAATCAATATCAGTCTAGAACTTGTGTAAGGAAAGCGTTTGTATCTATTGTAAGTTTATATCATATTACAAAAGTGCCTATTTTGTTAGGGGACTTTATTTCAATCTGTAACAAAATTTTAGTTACCTTGACATTTCATCTTGCATTTGCTGAAACTTGAGCTCTTCGTCCATGTTGAATAATTGATAAATGATTGCAAAGGTTAAAAAACGACGCACGCAAAACGCATATCAACTCCAACCTCTCTAACGTCAATGAGCATTGTTGCCAGTTAATAAAATAGACTTAATAAATTAACATTACATTTTCAGCTTTTTCTATACTTCAATTTTTCAAATACTATTTTATTTTTCATATTTATAAATCTTTTAACTATTACACGAGTAAAAAATATTTGAAATATTAATACTAATAGTTTTATCTAATGGGGTAAGATCGAACAACGTGTAATTTTTTTTATTAATTCTAGTTAGAGTAGTTTGCGCCTGGAAACAAAAATTTTATTAAGCGCCCCTCCTCCCTTCCTCCCTTCTTTGCATATTTTATTTTTTTTACAATTTTGAAATAATTTTTTTATTGTTATTTATATACATTTTCACGACAGCAGAAATGGAATACATGGCTAAAAAAATCAACAGCATACAATATTTAAATTGAGGCAAAACATTGAATTGAATTAAATTGTAGCATATTTAGGTTCTGATGGATAATAATAAAACGACGTTTTTCGGAGAGCTAGTCCTTAGCCATGGCGAAAGAATCTAAAGGCTCGGGCACGCAGAAAACGATCTGTCGCGGCGGGAAGCGATATATGACAGCGGCAACAGGCGATCTGGTTGTATTGTGCGATGTTGCATCAGTTCTGTCACACAGAACGCGGTCTACGGCGGTCTACCGCAGACCGCGTTCTATCTGACAGAACTGATGCAACATCGCATAATACAACCAGATCGCCTGTCGCCGCGGTCAGATATCGCTTCCCGCCGCAACAGATCGCTCTATGTGTGCCCGAGCCTTAATATTGATTTTGATTTTGATTAATATTGATTTTGAATATCAGCCGGCGGCTGATATTCAAAATTTGGGGGTGCCTACGTCTTGTCGACGTAGCGGTTGACCGCTGACTGACTCTCACACTCCGTCGCTCGCCTCTCGCCCCGCTACAGTACTCCCCTCCAGTACTCCCCTCCAGTGAACTAGCCGTGAGCATTTCACGATTAAGGCGAACCCAAGACGAAATCCTGCAGGTGGCCGAGTATTCGTAGAGTCCTGGTCGGTCTTGATGTCGTGGGGGACGGGCTGCGTGGCGTTGCTTGCTCATCCTCGGTTTCCGGGGGTAAAGGGTTGATCTCCGGCTGCAGCGGTGTCAGTGAAGTCTCGTTCGATGGGGAAAAGTAGTGTCCTACGTAGCCTTCCTGTGTGTCTTCAGGTTGGATGAATGCGGGCTTGACGCGATCTATTGATCGCGTCTTCTGCACATCTTCGGCTGCCATCGGAATCTGGTGATACGCGCGCACCAGATCTATCGACGAAAATATTCTTTTACCACTTAGCTGGCTTGCGAAGTCTTGAATGTGCGGCACCGGGTAACGGTCTGGTACTGTGCGTGCGTTAAGCGCGCGATAGTCTCCGCACGGGCGCCATTCTCCGTTTTTCTTGGGGACGAGGTGCAAGGGGGACGCCCAGCTGCTCTTCGATGGCCGGGTAATGCCATCACGTACTATCCTGTCGAAAGCGGTTTTCGCCTCCCGCATCTTCCTGGTGTCAAGGCGTCGCGGTTTAGCAGTCACCGGCGGTCCAGGTGCCGTCGTTATGTAGTGGACGGTATCGTGTTTAACGCGAGCGTTTGGCTGTCCGTCGGGTCGGGTTATTTCCGCGAGCTCAGTGAGCAGCGCGTGGAACTGCGACCGGTCGGAAACAACATGGACTTCCTCCACAGCGTTTCGTCCAATGGATCTCCCTTTCATCGTCGAGCGAGCGGCTCTATCAGTGAGTGTTGCACGTTTCAAATCTACGATGAGGTGGAAATGCGACAAAAAATCGGCCCCGACGATTGGGCCTAGTAACGTCAGCCACAACGAACTTCCATACAAACGCTCTTCCTAACCCAAAGTCTAATTTGAAAGTTCGCTGTCCGTATGTCTTGATTTTGGCTCCATTGGCCGCGAAAAGCTCGTATCTTGTGGGTTCGATGACGTCGGCTGCGCGGCGAGGATAAATCGACACTTCCGATCCTGTGTCGATCAAGAATCGTCCACCCGATCGATTGTCGCTGACGATAAGGCGGCGAGATATTTCGAGGTCGTTTTCCGCCGTTAACGACTCTCGCTGTCGTTTCCCGCCGCTCTTCGGGATTTGTTCCAAGCGCACGGGGGACGGCATCGTCTCGCTGCGCTTCCGTGCGTGCGGTGGAACCAGCACAAGTCATTTCCGTCGGCGTCTGCGCATGCGCGTCGCTCAGCCGCCGTCTTGTTTTGCGAGAATCCTCCATCCCCTCTGCGAGCAGTGCGTCGGCCAACTTTACTGCCATCTCCAGCCTGGCGTCGTCTTTAACTGTCGCGTGCGTCACCAGGAGGCTGAGTACGCTGGCGCGTGCGCGTTCAGGCAGTTTCCGAACCCACGTGTCGCTAACCAGCTTCGACGGAATCGCGCTTCCGGCGTAAGTTCGCATCTGGCGGAGCATCTCCGACGGCTTCCTGCCCTCCATCGGCGTCTCTTGCATCTTTCGTAGCCGCTCTACGAACGAAGGTGCGAACGCGTCGAGGAGCCGCTTCTTTATCGTCGTGTACGGCAGCTCGGAATCCGGTGCGAGTATCAAATCCGCGACCGCAGCGAGTGCCTTTCCGGGCAGTCCACCAACTAGCACGTCGAATTTTTCGCTCTCGGTAAGCGCTTTCCTAGACCGGAAAACAGCTTCCATCTGCGCGAACCATAATTCACAATTGTCTATGTTAAATGGCGGAAAACCGCCGCTCGCTTCGAACTCCATTCTCGCGTCGCGTCGGGGTCACCAGTTTGGGGGTGCCTACGTCTTGTCGACGTAGCGGTTGACCGCTGACTGACTCTCACGCTCCGTCGCTCGCCTCCCCTTCCCTCGCCCCTCTCGCCCCGCTACAAAAATCATAGGCGCTTTACCATTTACACAGTGCCAGCAACTTTTATTAAGAATCCCGGAGACGATCAATTGCGATTGAACAATCGTACGTGATTGGCAGTTTCGAATGATGCGAGATTGATGTTGCGTCAATCGCTATGACTCATTCGGTTTATCGCGCCGTCGAAGGAGGTCGTATTGAATCTGTCAAATTTTTTTGATGCAATCCCAGGGTATATCTGGAACGGTTGATAACTCTAATTCTAGTACCTGCCGATCTGTAAAGACGATTTCGGACGTAGTTATGGCATTTCTTGCAATTAGTCTTGCGATTTCTACTCGGAAAAAAATTGAAAAATGCGAATACGAATAAAAATATTTCGGTGGTAAGCATATTTTATTTTCTTCGGCCAAATCGAATAAATGTCGTTACTACAAATATTGTAACACCGCGCTACCATGGAACATCACTAACTATTTGGTATTTTGACAACGGTGTCAACAATGGCGGCCAACGATGACGAGAAAAGGACGCTTTGGTGCGGAAATCTATCTGAAAAAGTACATCAGAAGCTTTTACATGAACTTTTTCTTCAGGTATGTATCAATTTTCATCATATAGATCCGTTTTCAACCCGCGATATAATCCCGATTTGATATTTTTAGGCTGGGCCACTCGAGAGAGTGAATATACCGAAAGAGAAAGACGGTCGCCAGAAAAACTACGGATTCATCGTATACGTTCACCAAGAGTCCGTCCCCTACGCTCTCGAATTGTTCAGAGGGACGTCGCTTTATCAAAAAACGCTTAACCTACAAAGCAAAGGCAATTCCAGATTAGAAAAAGTATCTTCGTACGACATAATCGCTCGAGACATACCGCCCCAATTCAACAGCACTTTTGTGCATGAAATCAAATCAATGTCGCACCGCTTAGGGCCCATTGTCAAAACGCAAAATGAATACAACGAACCTTTGTTGAGCGGCAGCAATGTATATGTGAAGGATCTTAGTCTTGCCAGTCTGCAAGGCAATTGGTCCGCGAGAGGACAATTCTCAAACAACGATAGAGGAAATAATAGATATAATCCTTACAAAAACAAAAGGCAAGAGAGAGATTATAGAAGGAAAGACGAACGAGGGCAAAGTGACAATTCGCAACACAGAAATTATCGCGATAACAATCAACGAAATTATCGGAATCACAAATATTGAATAATTGATTAAAAAAGTAAATTTCTTTTGGTTTTAAAATTGGTTGTAAATAATAATGATGCGTCAAAAGAGTTATTTTCATGGCTGAGGAAGAAATTTGCTTTTTTATTGTAGAATTACTTCATTTAGTCATCATATCTTTGTTATAAAAAAATATTGTAAATAATGATGATGAGTCAAAAGATATATTTTATGGTTAGAGAAAAAATTATATTTTGTGGTGTTTTTTTTTATATAGAAATACTACTTTTAAAATATTTTTTAAAACTGCAATAAATATGAGTATGCATTCGTATATGCAATTCTTCTTAGTTAAATTTTAAAAGTAATACTTACTAATTCAAAAACATATTTTTATACCTGTCTTTGAAAATGATTTAGTTTGTATTTATTTTTTAAAAGTAAAACTCTCAACTTATAGTTAATTTTATCATTTGAAATAAACTTTAGACCTTGCGTTTACAACACTTGCATTTTTATTGCATCATAAAACTTCAAAGCATGCTAATAATTCGAACACAAAAAAATATAATTTAAAGAATCAATACCAACCATATATAACAGCCGTAATAAGACAAATGTGTTTCTGGCTCTCAATTTTCATTTACTGTGTATTTAAAAGGCTGGCCTTTAACTGTTTATTGAATGAACGTATTCTTACCAAAAATCGTGGCCAATGTTTTCAGTTGTAAATAATGACGCGTCAAAAAATATATTTTATTGGCTTGAGAAATTTATATTTTTTTAAAGGATTGATTATTTTATAAACAGCAATAAATATGAGTGCATTTATATTTGCAATTCTTCTTAATTCGATTTATCTTAAACATAATACTAAAACTAAATACAATATTGTATACCCATCTTTAAAGATGACTTATTTTTTGTCTTATATTACAGTAAAACTCTTAACTCATAGTTATTCTTCTCTATTTTTATGCAAAGTCAAAACTGAAATGTACAAAAAACCTATTTTTATCATATGAAATAAACTTTGGACCTTAAATCTTACAATGCTTACATTTTTATTGTACCATGATAACGTCAGAACATGTTGATAAATTTAGTATTTAAAGATTCAGCTACAAAATAAATCTTGCCATGCACCATTTAGAATACTGTCACTTCATTGAGCTAATTACCAACCATATGTAACAGTGCAACGTTCGAATTTAAAGCCTTTATTTCTCACCACAAATTTTGTTTCTACAATTAATTATTTTTAGTCGATTATATTATTTATATGGCAATTTGCTAGAATTATACTGTTTGCATTTTGTTTTGTAGAGGAGTGTGCATAATGAAAATACATATCTTTTTTTATTTTTTTTATATACATAATAATAATAAATATTAATTTATAAAATAAATCAACAGAAGAATCCTATATATTATAAATAATCTCCATACAAAACAACTCAACTTCCGTATAAATCCTTTTCATATAATTATTAAATTGCGTGTTAATCGTTAAGTGATTACAACTTATTGTAATATGATCTCAATATTATATACATATCACTAGTGTATTACATACAAACTTATTTCTTTAAACTATTGATGGTTTTCTCTATATTCCTATATTTAGACAGCGGAATCACTTCTCTAACCGTCTTAGTGAAGTGATTGCTCTGCGCTAGGACCGAGAACAATTTCTTAGCGTGCGCCCTAGTTTCTTGACTTCCCTCCATCAGAAGATCGGCACCCGTTTGAAATAACTTATCTCTAATCTCCTTCTGAAACGAGAATATCTTCTCAAATCCGGAGTTCTTAACCACTATAGCCAACAGTCGAGCACTGGTGCATCTCACGACGGCGTTTTGATGCACAGCTCCCCTCGTCATCAATATGCATAAGGTTTTTTGAGGTGTGATCGATTCACACATTTTATCTAAAGCATTGTTGGCGTCGTTTCTTAGGAACTTGTTTGTGTCCGCAGTTCTGTGAAGCAGCGGAGTGGCTAATTCGTCAGCGTCCGGTTCCATGCCCTTCTTGTGCGCTTCGAACATTTCTCCGGCTAAGCGACACGCCGATCTCGCCACTTGGGATCTTAAATTCTTCACCTGTTGAGCGACAGCTCTCGCAGAGGTCGTCAGTTGAGTTTCCATCAAAGCCGGATGGCATTTGATCAATCTGCTCATGTTTTGCAATCCAGTCATGACGATCTCCCAATCTGAGTTTTCTAACTGAATCAACGACTTGTTGAGTGCTTCTTTCGGTTTCTCAAACGGTAACGTCGTCTTCATCGGAGAAGGTTCATCAACGGACGGTTGTATCTTATTCCTGACGAACTTAGAACTGAGCGCCTTTGGAAGTGTTCTTTTAGGAGTCTTCTTGATAGGAGATATTTTATTACACAAAACTCCCTGCGTATCCGGCTCTACAATTGCCTTTTCTACGACCTCTACTTCCACGTTTTCTTCGCAATGTTCTGAAAAGACCGAATCGACTGATTTGACTTCTTCGTCGCTGTTGACTAAACTTCCCATGAACGATATAGCCGGAGCGGAATTAACATTAGCTCTAGGATTCTCAACTTCTCTCTCCGAATTCGGTGTGAATTGAGAATGCACGGAATGCGCCGGAGATTTCTTATCCAACCCCAACTTTTCTATTATGATCTCCGGTTTTGGATGAGGGCTCTCCGACTTCAAATTAATGAATCGTTCTTCATTGACGTATTCGTTCAAATGTTGCGATTGCACTTCTTCCACCTCGTGAATGTTGTTAATGAACCGAATCTCAGTAGTCGAAGGAGTCTTGACCCGTTGGTCGTCAGAATTGTGCGACTTATCTTCATCTTCGAATTCGTCCTCGATCGTTGGCGGTAGGTTGATGTTTTCATATGTCGGATTCTGATCTGGTTCATCTTGTAGTTCATCGTCATTGGAATCTTGGGAGGGAAGTACACGGGAATGCGCTGAAGCCGTTTCTTGATTGTTGTTTGCTCTCCAACGGCTTTCGTTGGAAGTCGGGCTGTTGTGTGAAGAAATGGTCTCCCCATTTAGTGATTTGATGTCGCTCTTGAGAGTAGAAATGTCGTCCAAATCTTCTACTTTGTATCTGAAAAAGAAATATAATGATATATAAATAATCACACTATCGACAAATACCACTTAAATTCCAGTTACAGCTAAGTTACTTCTTGATTGTTTTTTTAAAACAATTTTTTTTTAATAAGTAAAGATAATTGTACTAGCACTATTTATCAGTAAACCAAGTATTTTATATTTATTTTCAGAAAGATACTGACGCGTGAAGAAAAATAACAGGTGACTCATTAATTAGCTACTGGCTTTTAAAGGGTTAAAGGAATAAAGAATGTAGTCAGGGACATCATTTCAACTTTTTCCAGAATGGGGGGGGAGGGAAAAATTTTATTAATATTTCGATTTCATTAAGATTCATATTATTTCATTAACCCTTCAGGCTCGTATGCCAGAAACAGATTTTCAGTCCCAGGGACGTTTTATTTATTTTATTGGAGATAAAGGTAAAATTGCTATTAATATTTGATATTAGGTTTTATAGCTTAATTTTGATCAATTAATAGTTTGAGAACCACTGAAATGCTTTTTTATTCAGTTTTGATATAAAAAACAACATTTATCATATTTAAATGATAAATAATGTTATTTTTCTTTTGAAAACATTTTTGTTGATATTCTGGGCAAAAATGATTTTCCTTCCCAGTGGATGTCAAAGTTTTTTTTATTTAAATCGTAATAAATTATTTAATTTCTATAAAAAAAATATAATCAACTTTCAGAGTAAATTTCTTTCCGTTAGTCTACTAAGTAGATTTTCAGAGGGTGTTTTGTGTGTTGGAGTTTCTGTTTTGGACCCATATTTTAAAAATTATCCCTCAATAAGTTGCATTATGTATGAAAGATGCTCTATTATTTTATCGGTATTAATTGATTTATTTGACTCCTTCGGATTATTTAAATACGATATTTTTTGTCGGCTTTAAACAAAATCCATTAACAGTTTCAAAGCACCTGCATTAAAATAAAGGCTACCTGAAAAAATGCATGCTTCGGTGTTTAATGCGAATAAATAACTCTGCCCAACAAGTACCTAACACTTTCTAAATTCACATTAGAACGATGAAATTGACCATAATCTTCCCGTAGATTTCGATACACAGTTCATACAGAATTATTATTTCTTTTTTGATTTGAGCACAGACAACAGACAGATCTGTCCGACAGTTTTAACACCACACACTGGCGGATTTGTCCGTCGGACATCCATTTCGGACAAATCCGGTTTGCAGATCCGCCCGTGTGTGGCCAGCTTTCAGAACAATTAAACAATTATAACGCGTTAAGCGATCCAATTCGTAAATGTGTTGTTGCAAACTAAGATTTGACACTTTGAACACGCATGATTATTGACAGCTGTCTGATTTACAGTGCTGCCAACATAAGACACTCGAATTGTATCAGCTTTTACTAAGTAAAGCTTACATTTTATTTTTATTAGTAAATAAAATAATAAATATTTATTTCAGTAACATTTCACCCCAAGACTAGCCGTCTGGTTTAATTAACATTCAAGTAAATTGTAAAGGTAAAAAGGTGATTCGGAAAACCACCCCTTTCAACCACAAAGCGGACATTACACCCATTACAAATCGATACGCCCGTAACTTTCAGCCAGTGTCCGAGCATTGTAAAATAACATCCCATTCCACCGCTCACAGAATAGACACGAAGCGTGTTTCACGCCAGTCACGCTCTCCCCCTATTTTACACGGACTCAAAAATATGCGTCCGGATTTTTGCGTGCCATGGCCAATTATTTTGGGTGAATATATCCTTTTTAAATTCCACCACTTGTCCCCGTTTCTCGTGCAGTGAATTAGGCCACGTCGCACTTGCTTGCGAATAACGTACGATCGGATCATAACCTCAATTGATAAATCGGCCGTTGACCGCGCGCTTTTTTAAACGTTAATGTTGCCAGCTCAAAAATATAACGTCGACACGTAACGTCGCATGAAATAATTCAGGAAGGGGTGTGTTTGTATAATGTACAAAGTCCACTTTAGTGCTTGATCGGAGCATGCTAATTGCGTTCTTTAATGGCGCATGCTATTTGTACCTTTAATGGCAAAATTAAAAATGGCGCTTCTTTGAGCGAATGTATATTATTTATTTTTAATAAACTGGTATATCGAATTTAAAATAAGGAAGAAGCAAATAAAAATATTTTTCGTACGAGTTCAAAGCGGGACTCTATCAACCAGAACTGACACTCATTCATAACTTCCACTTCGCTTCTGACTTGAAATAAACGAGAGTTCAGCTTAACTCTAACTAAGCGAAGTTGCGCCAAACCACATTTAGTGAACATTTGTCGTATCTAAAAATGGCGCATACCAATATTTTAGGAAACGATTAATCATCATTGACAAAACCTATATACCCTCATTTAATCTCGACCGTAAAAAATCGAGTAAGTTATGGTATTACAATTTTTAAAATGGATTTAACAACTTCAAGCAGATAAAAACCCCACAAAGGTTATTCGAATAATGTTTAAAAAGGCTGAATTGCTCTGAATGAATATTACTAAATAATAATATTCCTAGTGCTTTATAAGCATCCCTCGTTTTATATTGTAGTTGCTATCTAAACTTTAGGTTGGTGATTTCACATTTCCGTTTTCGTTTTCATTAATATTATTTTTATGGAATACAAATAAAAGCTTAGCCATTTCTGCTCTAAGTTCTTACTTTGCAAACCATATGAAACTACATATCTTTAAATCCAATTTATCGATTAAATTATAATGACAGCATTTGTAGTACGTAAAGAGTTCGTTGTTGAACCTTGAAATAGTTTTATATAGAAATTAATATATTGTATATATGTACATATAGTCATGTGTTTTAAAGGTTGATGGATAGTAGTATTTCTAGATGGGGTAAAATTATTAAATATACATATATTCTAAATATATCGATCAACAATATAATACACTCATCCCTCGATTTACGCGGTAGATGCGTTCCAGGATATATCGCGTAAAACAAGGCATGGGACGAAATTTGTAATAAAACGATCGAATAGTATTCACGTGTAACGTGTTCTTAACTTTTCTTTAATGTATAAAGTAAATTAGCTATATTTATAGCGTCACGAGTTCACTCCACAAAGCAACTCAGTGAGAGAGGTTCCAGATGTAGGTCAAGTGCAAGAAGTGGGAGTAAGCCATTAACCTATGCGTTTGTACATAACCGAGCTACACGAACGCAACCAAATATGTTTTATAAAATGGATTTTCTTAAGGGTTCAATTTAACATGAAAGTATTGTAAGAAATATATGCATTTAAATAAATACTTTGCTCCATAAAACAAATTGTTTGTGCATTACAATAATAAAAAGTGAGCATTAAATAAATATATCAATGTTCAATATAAAATATGAGCAACTATCAACAAAAAACGTTCGATAAAGGCCGCAAGAATTATGTTAATTTCTGTGTATTATTATAAATAATATATGTAAAAACGATTGTTTTTACTATATAATAAAACTTAACAGTAAGATTTTTACCTTCTTTAATTTTTTCAATGAGATTTTAAGACAAATTAAAAAATCAAAAGAAACGATTTTTTTAATAGCCCTCATTTTGAAACAAGATAGCGGGTCAGACTGAAATGATCTATTTTTAAGAAAATTCATCAATCGGGTTCATCAATTGAAACACTTCTCTATTTATAATTTGACGCAAGAATTAAAGCATATCATTAAAATAAAGTGTCATTTCCACTCGACATAAAAGCATTTTTTACCATTGAAAAAAATGTGTTTCTGCGTTTAAATAAAAACACAGTGTAGAAACCACTTAACGGATTAAATACGCGCCATAAATCATAAAAGATTAAGATTAATCGCCTTGTGAGTAGATAACGCGTGTAACCGTTTTCAATTTAAATATGTTTGGTATATTTACTTATATATATAAATGTTTAGTATAATTACTCTTGAAACTTTTCTGTAAGATAAATCTTGTAAATATCTCGGCAAGTCATATTGTATTAAAATAGCGGTTATTCAAAAAATAAAAATCTTAGCTTCGTCAAAAAACATCCCATAGAAAAATCTAAGAAGTAAAATGTGTTTTAAAATATATTTATTAACTTTGAAAAATATATAAAAAAAAAAACATTTTTATGTATAGAAATTTACTAAATTCATGGTGCTTTTATTGAATGAAACTTTTCATTGACAATTTTTTTTTGCATGAAACGATTGTTATAATATACTGTATTAAAAATATGTTTTATATGACTTATTAAAACCCAGAAGCGATATATTTATTTCATTAATCTTTGATTTTATAAATATTAATTATTGTTTTTATGATTATTAAACATATTTTATTTTATTAATAAAACTTAAAAACTCAATTTCAATAATATAACTCCAATTGCTATTTTTAGTGACATCCATAATAATCATCTCTAGGCTTATGAAATATATAAAAATAATAATATTTTTATTATTTAGTATTGCAGAATATATACGTTTAAAAAATTATATGGCAATGAAAAAGAATACTAATTTTTCCATAATAGAAAATGTTTTATATATAATAGTAATTTCATATTATAAGCAAAAATTTAATAAATAATATAATAATAGGTATTAATGGAAAAATAATGTAACCCTAATAAAAGTAGAAAAAAACAACATTCCAATTAAATCCTTAATTTCAGTTGCAATATAGTATTATTTTATCGAGAATTATCATTTCTTAAATAAATTTGTTGATTTCTCGAGAAGTTTTTGTTAAACTTAAATTGGTACGAATATTTCCAAATATTTAACAACTTTTGCATTTTTTTATACCGCTGCATAAGCAAGATGGGTCCGTGCCAGATGCTTTAAAATATGCATGCTTTCTTAAAAGCTTTTAATTGAGGTCGAAAGTATTTTAACAGCAAAAAATTGCCCACGATTTTATTTTTGTCCTGGTATGTGGTAATATAATTGGTAATCTAAGAAGTACTTAAATAATCAGATACTCCGCGTGGGAATTGGTAATCAATGTATGGGAGCTTTCCATAGAGTTTTTTTTTCACCGAAAATTTGCTAACAAAAATGAACAAGAATGGCTATTATTACAAATGTGTGTTAATGTACCTACTAATATGATTTAATAATGATCAATATTATACCATTCTTCAAGTTCTTTTATATTTTAATTACTATATTGCTAAAATACAAACAGTAAATATATTTTAAATACACAAAGATATGTATTTTCAATAATATACTGTTTTATTTTAATACTAATTATTACATATATTTTTTGCTTACAAAAATTTTCGAGAAATTAATTTCTCGAGAAATAAAAAATGACTGAGAAATCAGAATATCTAAATAAAGCGCTTAATATCGACATAATTTTAAATTAAAAACTAAACCGTATTAAGTATGCAAACTATTTAACACTTTGTAAATTAAACTAGGTTAAACTAACTTCAAACAAATTCTAAAGTTAATTCCACAAATTACAAATAATAAATAATAATAATTTTAAAACCGAATATTTATATATTTTCATATATAATAATATAAGTATCTTTATAATTTTGTACCAATAATATTGACTAATATATTTAAATAATTATTTTATGATATTTATACAGTGCTACTTATAAAATTGAAAATGCTATTAATAATTATTATTTACTTTTTATATTAAATATTTACTACTTATAAAAGAATAAATGCTACTTATAAAAACGGGAATTGCTATCTTTGTAAGTAGCATTTATACACAAAAAACTTTTTGCCTGTCGCCCTATGGCTCATTAAATTTTCCCAGAGCCAGAATTTCCCATCGGGATTAGTCCATCGCCCATCGATGGGAGATATTGCCCACTTTGAGAACCTATGGTCTAAACTATAAAACAACTTTGCTAGGCAGAGATATCAAACACTTCTATAAAGACAGCGATTCCAAATTTATGTGAATAATTTAAACACTCTCAGGTTATAGTCCTATAATAAATATTAAATGAACTGCTACATGTATATCATTAATAAAGAAAAGGAAAAGTAGAAGAAGCAAAATTAATTCACACGGTACTCCAACTAATATACTGACAGCGGCCGCTTAAGTAACTCGGAAAAAAACTAACGAAGATGCTTAACTTCCGAAGAAGAGGACAAGTCCAAAAAAATGCATTTTTAATATTGATGGATCGACTTGGACCCATCGACTCCATTTTAGAATTTATGTCTTTGTCGACGCCTTCAATAATATTCGCACAAAAGATTAGTGACAATGGAACGACGCAGACGAAGCCCGCGTTTATTTATTCAAAACCACCCGTCGACAGTAAAGAATTATATTAAACAACTAAGCAAGCTCAGAAATCATTAATATATAATTAAATAAAACACAAAACAACCGGTTATTGAATAATAAAATATCAACCGTAAACACTAGTTCGACACCATACCTCGCACAAAAATAGAAACAAAATCATGCAATATGAAAGAAGCAATCAATATAATTACACCAACATATCGATCGCACCCATCGTTAAATATTTAATAAAAAAAGTAGAAGGGCACAGACACAATTTTGATACAGTTGGCACCACTTATCGTACATGATGTGAAGCGGGGATTCGCAGATAGGTTCCGGCGTAGGCGCCACAGGTTTCCTGGCGCGGAGGCACGGCACCCACGGCCAGCATCCGGAGCGGCTCGGGCTCTTCTGTGGCCGGCATCCGGGTCCCCTCATTTCCCTGATCGAGGGGCATCAAGGGCCAGAGGTCGCCCGCAGGCGTCCGGCCCGCGCTCCGGCGCTCGCCATATGCAAACGACGACACCCCATCGATCCGCCGGCCGCCACCGTCCCTTGACCGCTCTGCCGCTACTTCTTCTCACCCTACTTCCACTCCTGGCTACCGATAATGCCCAGACGAAACAAGGGCGTCATCGCGGCAAAGCAACAAGTCACTTCAACATTCGTATTGGCACACACTCTACTACCAACGTGACGGAGAAAGAAGCACTGCTTTGTTTCAAATTCTACTTCGCTTCAACATTTTTCTAGGAACACTCTTTAAAAATATAATTTTATTATTAATATGCGAATTTTATCAAATAAATGTCATGACATTTCACTGTGAATAGACTTACGCCAAAACAACGCTTGTAAATTGTGCAAATTTATTTCGAAAATCTTGGTTCAGTTCGAAAAACTAACCATGCGCTACGTTTATTTTACGGTCGACATAAACATCCATCCGAGAAAGTAATTCGAATAACCATGGATCGTTTTCGCACCACGCATACTCGAATTGATAATACGCATCCGCAGAGACGTCGTACAGTGCGCACCGAAAAAGTTGTTTCTGCTGTGGAGCGTAGTATTGAGGAAGACTCGAATGAGTCGATTCGCCATCGTGCACAGAAATTGGAGCTGTGACAATCCACTTTATGGAAGATTTTGCAGAAAGATCTTGGTTTACAAACTTACAAGATCCAAATCAAGCAAGCAAGCATTGAAGCCGTTTGAATGGGCCTAAAACGAGGTTGCTCCTGATCCTAAGTTTTACCACAAAATGTTGTTCAGCGATGAGGCTCATTTTTGGTTGAATAGCTACGTCAACAAGCAAAATTACCGCATTTATAGTGTAGATCTACAGGCCATTACATTCCCAAAAAGTCACTGTTTGGTATGCTTTATGGGCTGGTGGAATCATTGGTCCATATTTCTTCAAAAATGACGCTGGCCAGACCGTTACAGTAAATGGAGGGTGCTATAGATATATTATTACTGACTTTTTGGTTCCATAATTGAATGGTATTAATGGGAAAGAGCTTTGGTTTCAACAAGACGGCGCAATTTATTAAAGGATGAGCGTATAATTTCGCGTAATCGACCTGTGAATTGGTCTCCAAGATCGTGTGATTTAACAACTTTGGATAATTTTCTGTGGGGATATGTGAAGTTGCTAGTCTACGCCGATAAACCAGAGACGATGACTATCATTACTCCTGTTTATATTTTAAACAAATTTATAGAAATTAAAATCATTACTATATGTTTTATATATATATCAATCAATCGGAGTATATCGAACGTATGGTGTGCTAATAGAGCTAATAGTAAGGGTGTAAACCCAAACTTGCCATATCTTTCTCAATCATGAATAATGATGAAATTGATAGCTCTCGAACTGACTGTGTTAACGCAAATAGAGTATAGACCCGGACATAGATACGGAAATAAAATAAACTTATGTACAAATTCAAGTCAGTATCATTAAGATCTCATTCGTTTGAGAAAATATTTTGTGACTTAAGTAAAAACCGGTTATAAAACTATAGTATTCTAGAATTTAAAAACTAGTTCTTTATATTAAAAACCTGTTTTTTAAACATCATAAATTCATTCAGAGATCCTGATTTTAAAAACTGACAAATTCTATAAAGTTTGATACATTTTTATATGATAATAAAATTTCATGTTTTTTTCATAATTTGTCCTTAAAATAAAAATTGCTAAGCAAATTATTTTTTTCACTCGAATTGTTGCTATTAATATCAATTTATAAAAATTATGGGTGCCAAATAATTACGAGCGCCAAGTGCGAGATTATAAGCGTTTAGCCGAAATCTACTATTAATTGAATTCTGATACTTTGTAACGAGTCACGCTAAATATTATAACGAGTCATGAAACACTATTATCGATTTATACATATGTACATGTTAAACGTCATTATAATTTATTACAAAACATATGGCTCACTTTACATACAGTTAGAGCATCATGACTCATTAATACCGAAAGTGGCAAAGGTCAAGATTGACGAGCAGCAATTTCGCTGTAATTTTACATATACGTGGAATTTTTCACGCAAGTGACGTGACGTATAATCAAAGCAACCAAAAAAAACATAAAAAATACTGTAAATGAATCTATCGCATCGCTCTTCGTGGAAAACTCTTTATAAAATGCAAATTAGTGTATAATTTACACTTTTTAGACGGAGAACTAGCTAGTGATAAGATCCCGCATGTGTAACTGTAATACGTTGAACTCTATGGTTAAGTTTACTAGTTTAAGGCATTTCTTTGAATTGAACAAAAATATTATTATTTTATGTCTATTTTATACAGATAAAAGTCAGGGAGTGATTATTGCTATTAATCAAATATTATGAAAATGTTAATCATTGATCGCAATTATCTGAGTAAATTTATGCAGTCTTGATAGTCTACTAATAAACTCAGAGATAGTTTTATGACAGCCAAACATTTTCATGTATGTATTATATACATACATAAAATGTACATACTATAGATTGTTCTATTCACATAAAATAAAATATTTACATTAATAATTATTTCTTGTAATATATATTATAGTATAATTATATGGTGCTAGAAATACACCGAAGACATTATGCTAATATTAAATTTTCAGGAAAAACTTTTCAAAGCTCATCCATCCAAAGGACACTTCAAGGTTACATAGAACTTAATCAAAGTCGAAAATATTTATATTTAGCACGCAAATTCACAATCAGCTACTTAGCTATAAAATATCACGCTTAAATCAGAATCGTGATATGAGTAAGCGATTAACGTAAAGGGTTATTTTAGTTCACGTGATTTATTAATCATATTATTACAATACATTGTCAAAATCAATTATTAAACAATTTATCCCGCCACTTAACAATTAAATTATACATAAATTATAACTGCAACATTGATAATAGTCATACGTCAAATTGAATCGATGCACATATTGAATCGATTTATTTTCAAGTACAACACAAATATAATAACAATATGCAATTGATAATGAATGTATATATAATATGTTGCCCTGAAGTTGATATTATATGTACATATATCTAACATGTGTATTAACATCAAAGGGATTTTTTTAATATTAATTGCATTGACTTTATACTGCATTTTTTAAGTTGAGTTCTAGTTTCAAAATTTGTATTGTATTTTATTATATTAAGTGTAATATTTCGCTCAAATTAAAATTGATTACAATGTTTAAGTAAATTAAGTCTACTACTAACTGTTTCGCCATATACGTTTGTGATATTGCGCTTTGCTTGCTTGTTACTCATTTACTCATGATTTAATAATTTAATTAATTTTACCTTTTTAATCCAACTAAATTTTATTTATAGCTATCTTTTAAACAAACTTCCGGTTTTTTTAATAAATCATAAAAAAATATCAGATATATAAATCATAATAGGATAAGAATCAACATCGGTCATCGTGTTTCGTACATTTTAAAAAATAATTAGCACATAATTTATAATGAATAATTATGAATTATGCGCTAATTTAAAAAATCATTATTTATGTTAATGTTGTTCTGAACTAAAAACTAAAACAGGAATAGACTAAAAAGGTGATAAAACATAACTACAAAAAAAATATTTTTTCTGCTTTAAAAAATAATTTAGAATGTCTAACGAAACATTTTATATAATAATAAGATTTAAAATTGAATTAAAAATAATTTTACTAAAACTATAGTTTTGAGAAACGATGAATTTCAACAATTTTTAAAATAATTAAGTATTGTATTTTCAAAATAAAAAAGTATTGTACAAAATTGTACTAAACTTCATCTAAATAAAATATAAAAAAAATAGTTTTTTGCTTCAAAACAAGCGATGTATCAGTTCGATCGGACCCCCATACGAGCCATTTCGAGACTTTCAGAAGAGTTAAAGCTCTTAACTGCTTGATTTTAAAGATTAAAAATTCAATTTTTAGTGTCGTATAGAGCTACTGTATAAAAAAATATAATTTTTTTTTACAAAATGGCGGCAAATGTAAAAATTAAAAATGTCATAACTTTGCAAAATGAAATCCTACTGAAAAATGTCGTATGCAAAAAGTGTTTTAAATTATTATTTTTTTTAAAAAAAGACTAGTCTTATGGTAAATTGACCGGGCCCCCATTTTTACTTTATTTTTTACTATCTTACTATAATTTTAAACTCCGTAAAATAAGCACATTATTTTAATATATTATACAGTAATTTTATTTGCTTTTAGTCAGTAATTTAATTGAACAGTTGGTAGTCTAAATTTTTTATCAGTTTTTTGATATATCGATGGCATAAAGTTAAAAAATGGTAAACTCCATATTTGACAACTTTGCATGAGAAACAAAAAATTAAATAGCCATCTTGAAAAAAGTTAGTATAAGTTTATAGTAATCTATAGAAAAGAAATTTTTTGAGCATGTGTATTTCAATTAAAGTTAAGTCATTTTCAGACAAAAGTGGAGTTGGCAAATTTACACTTTAAGCCATCGATATTTATATTTTAGGTACTGTTTTTTATGTTTAATACTTTGTTTAAAAAGAAACAGTATTTTGACAATATTCTGAAATTTTAACAAAGAGCGTTTTATGAAATTTCTCTGTCAAGATTGATTATAAAACATTTGTTTACTAAAATCTAATATCATAAGAATAAGATTTTGAGTTTTAACTCAAAATGTAATGAAAAAATAAATATGTATTGCTATTATCGTTACAATTTGTAAATAACAAAAGTTACTGCCTATTTGTAATTATAAACTGGCCAAATTTCATAATGATAATATTTGTTTTATACGAAAATTAAAAATATATAAATTACTAATGCTATCAAAAAACTATTTCAAAATATAACCTTCTCTTTTAAAAAAAATTAAGTCCGATAAATTACCTTAAATTAGTACAAAATATACTACACATCATATTTTATAAATAATTATAAAGAAACATAGTTTATAGCATTTTTTTCTAAAACAAAATCAATCATATCTAGAAGTTGGTTTTTGAATATTTTAAATAATAAAAAAAAATTTTCTGTTTCAAAAATAATAAATAAAATATTAAGCCCACAAATCAGCTTTTACTAAGCTCAAAATATATTAAGTATAATAGTAACTCTGACTGATAAATATTTAAAAATGTGTTTTGTACAAAACATTGAAAACAGTTACTACTAATTTCTGGAACATAAAATCAAGCTTATTTAAAAAACAATATCTTATTATAAAATATACTTCTACGTCTAAAATCAGAATGTAATTCTACTTATGTGACACAAATATATTATCAACAGTGTAATTATTATATTATTGATTACAAAAGTATCGTTTCACTCCATAATCAGTTCACAAATTAGATTAGCACTTTCAAAGTAAACCTTAAAATATTCGCTCTTTGCCATGATTTGATTAGTATAAAGTTACTACACGATATTATTGTTTGTTAAGATCTAAATTATTTTACGATTCGCTATCATAGTACAAAAAGGATTCTAGAGTGTTCCAAGCGTTAAATTTAGGTCAGGGGGGTTTTTGATTTATTTACGGGGTCTTTTTGAGCGCAAATTTACAGAAAACCGGCGAGCGCTTTATTCGTAGGGTTCACAGGGTCGTCGACACGACTGCTGCACGAATAATTTCGCTGTTTACTAAGCAAACCAAACAAAAATTATCAATAGGCTCGCCGAACAGGTGAAAAATCGATAATCCGCACAGGTGTGTGACGTCACACTCGACGGTGCGTGCGTCGAAGCTTACCATTGTATGTACATTACAATTCAGCTTTGCACTACTGTGATTTTCTGATTAAACATACATATATATTTTTAGATGTTCGTGAATGAAAGAATATCGTGTTAACTAAAAAAAGTTCATTCTGGCAATATGGATATTCAGCTTTAATATTACTTTCAAGACCAGTCTAAAAGTTTTTAAATTACTACTATTACACTTGTCGGGATCACCCATTAAATGTGAGACTAAAATTTGTCATAATAATGCATGCGCTGTGCAAGCGTACGTGACAATCGGAGATTTGCAACTTTCGAAAATTTTTGCCAAAATATTATTTTTGATCAGCGACTAAATTTTTATACCGGAAGCCAGAGCACCGCTCAAAAATGTATTTTAATAAAATATATTCATATATTACTTATTATTATTTTTTGTGAGAAAGGAGTGCATAAAAAATAGAAATTTGTTAGTTTAAAATGCGAAATATTTTTTTTCTAAGAACAGATTTATGTGATTGAGATGTGATTATTTTTTGTATATTTTAATTTTAATTATTGCATATATAATATTTATTTTAGAATATCACAATAATATTTATTCTCGAAAGACTTATTTTTGTATAAAATATAAATTGAAAAAAATCGTAACTACCGATATTTAATTTTGTATTGCAATCCCTAATCATCGAACCATTAGGATTTAACACCTATAAACTTAAATTGTTGCTTGAATCAATTCCTATTTGGAGTTTCACTTTTGTCCAACTATTGGACAAACCACTATTTTGTAGCAAAAAAATATTTTTCTTAGCATGTTAATAATCAAAATGAAGAAATTAATCATTTAAATTGCGTGAATAAAGCTCAACCAAATTTCATAGCGGCGATTTATTTTCATATTTCCCCTTAAAGCATATCTTAAGTGATCCAAAACTGTTGGATTACTAGCTCCCAATTTTTGTTCGTTGCTCAGATTAAACTAACGCATTCAGTTACTCGTTATCAATTTAAAAAGTATGCCTTTTACCATCAAAATTTTTATCCCCAGGCTACATGTACCATGCAGTGGCGTAGCTATGGGAGGCGGAGGGGGCGGAGGAGGTGGACTGCCCCGGGGGGCACTTGCTTGGGGGCGGCATATTCGCGATGGGATCGTCTAATGTGTTTCTTAACCCTGAATGCACTAAAACATATATAAATCCACGAATAACAAGAGCTTAATAATAAGCAATTTATTATATTCAAAAATGCTGATTTTATGACCATGCAAAAAATGTATTGGGGCGGCAATTGTAAGGATCGCTCTGGGCGGCACATACCCTAGCTACGCCACTGATAATGCAAAACTAAAATTTTAAGCAGAACAAGATAAGGGGTGACTCATCAATAGAGATTCCAATGAGATTTTAAAATCTTAAAAGTCATGACAGTTGTAGCTTCATTGTTGTGAATAGTTCACAGAAAAGGCCTACACCCTCGGACCCGCCGCCGGGACTTTGCCTTTAAACACTAATATTACAAAACCATCATCACACAATAGTTTTATTAACAGTACACGCACTAAAAGCATATTTATGTTTATCGAAAGTTTCTGTTGCTTTACCAACAGTTTGGAACTCATACAAAAATGCTCTCGTTTCCTAATTTTCCATCTTAGCTCATTAGTCTAAATTAAAAAAAACAATGTTTATCAAAATTCAGACCAAGAAACATTAACATAAACACAATAAAAATATATTTTCATAAAAAAAGTATTCAAATTAAAAATATTCTTAGCATTTTATAACAAATTTGAGTAAATTTGGGTAAAAAAATAATGTTTTAATTACATAATTTAATAATCTTTTTTTAGTTTGTCTGCTTTATTTCACATTAAACTTAATTTAATTTAAGAATAAATCTAAAAAAATATTTAATATATAAAATAAGTTATTGCAATATATATATATATATATATATATATATATATATATATATATATATATATATATATATATATATATATATATATATATATATATATATATATATATATATATATATATATATATATATATATATATATATATATATATATATATATATATATATATATATATATATATATATATATATATGTGGTTGAATGCGTTTTCGCGGAGAAATATTTGGTTAATATTTCTAGGAGTACGCGGAGTAATCCGACTCCTAGAAATATTAACCATATATATATATATATATATATATATATATATATATATATATATATATATATATATATATATATATATATATATATATATATATATATTTATAAAGTAATACGAAATAAATTATGTTTATTATTTATTTATTTAATCAAACAGTCAAAAAGCAAGATTATCCCGTTATCATTTCTCGAAATTCTCTGGATTAAACCCTAAAAACGCATTAACCCTCGACAATAATAACGTGTACACGATTTTAACGAAACACAACAGGGTTCAAGCATAATCGCCCCTCGATCGTCTCGTTTGACCTCATGCAAAAATGCAAATGACTACCAAGGTAACCCTTAGTGCACACAATATAGTTTACACACATGCACACACATAATCCCAGTATATACATCAAAGAACATAAGCGATTATAAATCCACAATGATATAAATACATTATTTTAAATAAATTATAGATCAGATCGATCATAACGATTAGGTTTTCCTAGATTTTCCTTAACTCACGATCAATAATTAATATTTAATCGAACAAGATTGTGCATTGTGACATCTATTATCTGTATAAGATAGTACTGATTTACAGATTTTGATTTCAGCCTAATGTCTCATCACTAACTTAGTAGTAGTTGATAGTCTTTATCCAAACTTAGCACATGTCATGTTACAAGCAAAGATTTACAAT
Source organism: Plectrocnemia conspersa (assembly GCF_051122295.1). Classification (NCBI taxonomy): domain Eukaryota; kingdom Metazoa; phylum Arthropoda; class Insecta; order Trichoptera; family Polycentropodidae; genus Plectrocnemia; species Plectrocnemia conspersa. The sequence goes on along the minus strand of NW_028277178.1, from coordinate 2,886,194 downwards.
AAATAAATAAATACTACTTCATAAATAAAACATCAAAAGAAATTTTTAATGCAGGTTTGTATATATATATATAATATATATTGTAAATAAATATAGATTTATATATATAATTATTTTATATCACAATAATCAAAATTTTCTCAACAATAATAATAATAAAATTTTATTGTACATGTACGTTCATGAAACATGAATAGTTCTCGGCACGAAAATGTATATTATTTCATGCTAGCGAAAATTTTTCAATCCACGTTTTTAAAGGTGTATATTTTACGGCAACATATAAAAAAATAACACCTTTGAAAAATAAAGTGCTTAAAAGGAGTTATTTGCGTGTCAATAATAAACGCATATGTAGTATTCTCAAAAAATTATTATTAACTTAAAAAAATAAAGTAAACTTGTGCTCATTAAAAAGGGTCATCAGAGAAGATCAAATTTTTTAAATATGCTCAATTACAGATGATAAATCTTATTTAATTTCATAAAGTAACAGCTTAATTGCAATAGATATTTGCTATTATAATATTTTTTTAAATACTTACTGATGATGATTGTCGTTAGGTTCTTCGTTTCGACTTGGAGATGTCGCGCCATCGTCTGTAAAATATTATTTTTTATTAAAATTTAATTTTAAAATACATAAACTAATTATAAATTGATATCGAAATAACGTAGCCCATAAGGTGTCAAACTAATAACTCAGAAGCCACGGGTTCGAACCACGGCAACAGACTCAAATTTTTATTTATTAAAATGCGTTCTTATTAAAAACCGGCCTTAGCAGCAAAATTAATTAAATTACAAATAATAATAATATGGATGTCAGCGGTTAATTGAGGTATTCATTATACCTGATTGACTTACTCAGTTGCTTCAGATTTGCCCCATTTTAACGCCTGCTAGAATATTATATATTATATAACTTTCAATTGCATATTAAATTTCTTACTAAGCTCTTAATATTATATTATAAGTGCACACTATGCAACTTTAATAACAATAAATATAGTATTGGTATGTTAGATTATTTATATTAATAATTGTTATTTGTATAATTGCTATTTAAATAAAATAAGATTATTAAGCAATTATATCAAAAAGATATTACCTGAAGAAAAAAATAAATATATATTTATATATACCTAATAGAAATAAATGAACAGTAAGTATTATTAATATGTTTTTGTGACCACCCATAATCGTTGCGTCAAAATTAATTGGGCAAATCTTAGTAAACCTATTAAAAAATAATAGATTTGTGTCCCTAGAATTTACTACCAATCAAATTGGCGTAACAAATAATACATTATGCATATCTACGCAAATATCTATTCATTGTTCCAAAGCAATTGGCACTTAAATCGTTAGACCTTACTTTACCAAAAAAACTGTTATTGCTGAATATCTTCACAGATGAGATACCGCACAATTTCAGAGTATTATAATACATGTGTTAGACAAAAACAAAGATTCTGGTTCTGCCATAAAATATATTCGAATTAGTAAAAAAATCGAGTACTATAAAGGACAAACATCCTTAAGCCAGAACTAAAGTTAAGACTGCACACAAAACCACCTTGGAATAACGAGTTTAGCCAAACTCGCGTTAAGTGGAGTTATACTAAATTCCTCTAAGCTCAAAAAAACAGTAGTTTCCACTTAGAGCATCCGATTTAATCTAGCCGAGTAGTCACAACGAATCACCGAGACTACGCAGTAAAACGACGCAGTCATACGGCGATAACATACTAACGACCATATTTATAATTTATTAAAAACTGTAATTATACAAATTATCACGTGTACCGTCTAGGTTCTGCAAAATGTACCATATATTTTTGTTTAATTTTGCTGTTTGTTCACAAAAACGTCAGCTGTTATTGTATAGATTCGATTCAAAAGATAAAAATATAAAATGACTTTATATTTTACTAAACACAAAGTGTTAAGATAATTTTAGTTTTGAAAATGTTTTTACTCAAATACCAAAACACAATATATTTTTCGTGGCAATTTGTTGTAAAGTACTAATTTTTAAAAGCATATCGGTAATTATTGTTTAAACTCAAAAAAAGACAAGTTAAAACATGGTTCATTAAATTTACAGTCCTAAGAAATATTTTTATAACGTCTTTATAAGTTTATCAATCAATAAAAAAAATCATAAATTATGTCTCTACCATACACATACATACAAAGGCTAAATGTTTTTATTCATCACAGTTTTGTTATCACATTTAGCTTCGTAATACAAACAAGTCATTTTACTAAATAAGCAGTAAAAAAGAAATGTACTCTATATACATATTAAAAATATATGTTAATAAACAAACATTAATAATATTTATAGGTGATATTTAGCGAAATGTATGCTTAATGCATACATACTAGTATCGTATTTTTTTAAAGAAATACTAATTTATAAATTTTAGCCACAAATAACACTGTACAGCTTTTTGATAAGATTTTTGTCACCTAGAGATAAGATTTTATATTGTGTAAAATTTCATATTACAGCTGCATCGTTAGATTTTCCCATTGAAATTTTTTTGCAAAATATTTAAAAAACATTTTTAATTATATAATTTATAATAATCATGATAAGGTTTGATACAGCGTCCATATTTATTTTGTTTTAAAATATTCTGTATATTTAATTCATATTTTTTTAATAAGAAAGTGATTTTTTTTTAGTATTTTTTATAAGGAAGGCAATGTTGTATTTTTTTGCCATATTGACTAGTTTTATCTGTAGATTAGATTTTATCAGGAAAAGTGCACGCGAATATTTTTTGCTGCGGGCAGTGACCTAGGACTTTATTATTCTTTGAAATTAAAATACAATATTCACAGATAAATGCACAAATAATAAACGATCAGATTATTATGAAATATTAATCACTTATCATTTTTCTATACGGTTATTTTATGTCAGGATTTATTATAATATTATAATTTATAATATACAGAAGAAATATTTCTAAATGAACAAAATTTAACTGCTGTAGTAATAATTTTCTTTAAATAATTTAAAATATAACAATACACCTAAAGGAGATGGCAACAATAAGATGATTAAAAAGATCTTCGGGATCAAAATAATTTAAGCAAACATTATAATAAAAAAAATATATTTCTAGAGCGTAATCAATATTAAGATGAAAAATTATAATAAGATTAAAATGTAAATTAAACAACGTTTTAAAGATGGCATTTTTATTTTTTTTATAATATTATTAACTTTAATTATTAAATTATTAACTTTAATCTGCAGAATAAATATTACCAAATAAACAATATTTAACCGCTGTTATAATATTTTTCTTTAAATAATTTAAAATAAAAAAAATAGCTAACATTGAATAATCACATAGAATATATTATTTAATCGTATTGTATTATTAAAATACTAATAATGAAACAAACTGATAAGAAAACTACGTTTTGTATATATGTTTACAGGGTAGAAAATCTATTCACAAATATGTTTTAATACTGAAAATTATCCATAAAAATACGAAAAAATTTTACTTGACAAAATTAATAATACGAAAAAAAAATTTATTTTTATTTTTTTAAAAATGTAAATCCTATACTCTGTTTGCGGTAAGTCAGTTCGAGAGCTATTCATATAATTATTATTCATAATTGAGAAAGAGATATTTGATAAGTATATCGAACGTATATCCGAATTGTAAGCTTCAGAGCTAATAGTAAGGACGTAAACCCAAATTTTCCATCTCTTTCTCATGAATAATAATAAAATGGATTGCTCTCGAACTGACTGTGCTAACGCAAATAGAGTATAGGTAAGGATCCTAGCTGCCTTCGACCCACCCCAAAATATAATAATACACCTAAAGGAGATGGCAACAAGAATATGATTAAAAAGATCTTTGAGATCAAAACAATTTAAGCAAACATTATATTGTAAGTTACTTACATTATGTTTGCTTTTATAATACTATGACAAATAAAAATGTGTTAAGATACACTTAATGGAGAAGTAACCCAAGCAATGGTAAAACGAGCTTTCAAATCAAATAAATAATCTCGTTTATCATATTTACAATTACAATTAATTAATATTTACTTTATTCTTAAGAGTAAAAGTGAAAGAGAAAAACATAAAAAAATTTACAATGCAGGAATAATTGAGTTTTTATGACAGATTTATTATCACTAAACTCTTGTGTCGTCAAAAAAAGATAGGTATTAATCAAATTTGATAAGATTTATTTATATTAAATGTATATGAAAAGAGAATAGGAAGAAACAAAATATTAGGAGTCTACTAATTTATTGAATCCGATTTCACAAACTTCATAATAAATTAATACTGAAAAATTGAGTTTTCACAGTGAATTCTAAATTTAAAATTTTAAGTTTTGTTCTAATAATATAAAAAAGGTTTAATAATGATTTATAATTGTAAATGCCAATTTTTAAAGTTATTTTTTGTCGAGTAGATTTTGCCAATAAGCACATAGCTATAAGATTAAACCATAGACTATGAAATTTGTTACTGTTTTTCAATGGCAAATAATAGTATTTGATCACATCCCAGCAGATGAAGAAAAGCCTACATGATGCAATTATTAGCACTATCAAATGAAGGTGTTTAATTGCCTACAAAAAAATAATGCTTTTTAAATATTTATATTTGTTTTAACGATATTAAATAAAGCAAATATATTATGTATTTAGCTATTAAAGTATACTTTGCTCAGAAATCACAGTCAATAAACAGAATTTTACATAGAACTTTCATTACTCCGCTTTCGCAAAAAATTGCATCATACACTCTTAAACTTATCTACTTACTCCCTATCTAAAATGGTGCATTATTGAGAATAAAATTTCTTTTGTATTGTATCAAAAATGTATTGTTACTGTTTTTTAAAAATGGGTAAAATGCTATAAACACAATTTATGTCACCTTTATTGTTTGTATGAAACTGACACAAAATATTATTGAATTTATTTCTACGGAAGACAATTCTTAATTTTTTTATTTTATGTTTTGTATTTTAATTCATTATTCTACGTATTGTTATGATAATAAAATATGTACTCATTAGTAAACACACATATTTGTATGCTTTTTCAAAGAAAATATTTTTACTATACGCATACTTTTATTCTAAAGCTTTTTTCATAAAAAAAATAGTAACAATTGACTAGATTCCGATCACTATAATAACATAGTATCAATTAAATCAATATTTTATTTTTTATAAAATTTTTAAGAATACAAAAAAGTGAGGATCATATTGTTTTAACTGTCAGAATGAAACCGAAATATTGTTACTCGTGGATATTGACGATAGTACTCCACTGACTGTGATTTCTGAATCAAATATAGAAGTTAATTTAGTTAACACCGTTGAAATTTTTAATTTTATATGGATCTGCATTTGTTTTAATTTTATATTATTTCCAGAAAATTAGATTGCTACATATATTTACCCCAGTAATTTCTATAAATTAAAATAAGTATTTATTTTAATTAATTAAATGCTAATTTATGGAAAATATAAAATTTAATTTCGATTAGCATCTAGCTTACCACAATATGCGATTATTCTTTTTTTTTAAAAACTGGTCATATACCTCTAGATATGTTCCAATTAGAAGCCGATCTTGGAGATGTAAGGGGTTCTAGACGGGGTCGATTAGGAGGAGGGGTGAGTGCTCTCAACTGCGCCGGAGGGCGGCGCTGTGGCCAGGATCCGCCCCCGCCCACGTTGCTATTCCCGCCTACTCCTCCACTCCAAGACGACGATAGAGGACTCCAAGCGGCTGTAAATGTAAAATATTTAAATTAATAAAAATATCTTCAACTTACAAATAAATAAATATGCTCTTGAATGTTTCAAAAAGTATTCAAACATCATTTATTTTCAAAACAAGCATTTCCAATTTACGTAACATCAAAGTTTGTGTAAAGACCCCAAATTTTTCGCAAGAACTTGCTAAAAACCAATATAACTAATAACCTTATTTATTTGTAACTTTTAAAGAACCGATTGAATATTACCATATTGCTTTTGACTTGGAACAGTTCAGCTTAACTCATACCAAACGGAGCCACTGTAAAAAAATATATTTATAATTTTTGGATTTACTTAGAATCTGAGCTTTTGTCAAAAAATCGTGCGTATTCTCGCATAAATTCATTAACGGTTCCAAACAATAGCACTAAGCGAAAAACCGTTAGACCTTACTTTAACAACAAATCAAGAGTCAGTACTAAATATCGCACACCTGAATTGCGCATTACAAAGAATAGCTATATAAGAATATGCAGTATATAATATTAAATATTGCATAGATAAAAAATAAATTAAAATTTTAATGTAAACTTTTAGCTTTTGTGAAAAATCAAAAAGCTTCCGTAAAACATATCATCAACGACTTCACCTAAAATAAAATTTAAAAAAAATAAGAAACACTATGATAAATTTTTAAATAAAAAAGAAAGAGTTGTAAATAAATAGTTTTTAATTGTTCGTTTTGGATAGAGTAAGAAAAATCTTAATTTCTCAATACGCGAATATATTTACATAATTTATAAACTCCTTACAAAATATATCAAAACTTTTCGCTACGCGGCCGAATAAACATTAATATTTTATTAATAAAAAGTATCATATCATAATTCGGCGGTTTTTTTTTAAATTTAATTATTTCATTATTAGTTACTAATAATGATAATAAAGCAATGAAAGATATACACAAATTTGAAATCCCGTGGAACAGATAAAATGGAAAATATTATTTAAAGATTTTTTTCTCAATAAGCACGTATATCTTAAGCTAAAATATTTAATGGCTCTTTAACCTTTTTAATGCCGCGCGAGCATTTTGTCACTCGATGCGGTCACGACGCTAGTGCCGCGTGAAACGTTTTTCTCTCTCGCAAGAAACTATTATTTACGCTAAGAAAAGTTATTACAAGCTGCATTATGTTTAAAGAGTAATCTATGAAGAAGCAATAAAAAATATGATAATTTAAATAGCGAGTTTTAAAACCATGAAAACATTTTTTGGTGCAGCCTCAGGGCTGTCACTACGTCCATATATAATTTGTCGTTCGAAAATAAAATATATCGAGAGCTTGACTAAATGATTTATGTCACTGATGTACTTTAGGGATGTGAAGAGGGTCAACACGTGCTTTCCGAATGTTTATGACTAAATATGCAGCACTGAGCTCGTAGATACGTAATACACATTTCGGAATAAAAACGGTTAACCATTGCTTACTTTCTCGCGGTATGGATAGTTTTTTTCATTTAAAAATACGAAAAACTAGACTCTATGTTTAATTTTAACCCTACGTAAAAATTAGAAGGTTTTGTTTTAAAAAAAATTCTCCCTACTAATAATAAGACAATTTTAGATTTATAATTCAATTTTAGATCTAGTCATTCCAATTAATAAACTCGTCTGACATGACCAGTCTGGTTTTATTTTTGACAAATACAATTTGTACGACTTATCGTGTAGGTACAAAGATAAGTTACCTAAACAAATTTTAAGAGACGGACCGTTTAAGAAGGTTAATGATCTGCGTCCATGCGATTACTGCTGTGATACCTGCAACTCCCCAAAAAAAGTAGAAGAGCAGAAGTCACTCGCTTTCAAAATATGTAAGCTATTTGAGGTAAGTACATTAAAATTTTTTGTAAATAAATGTATAAAATTTAAAAAATATACGTATATTACATATTTAAAAATAAAAAATTTACAAAAAGGTTTTTTCAACTTCTCTTTAAATACAAGTTACAAAGATTTAACTAAATAATAATATATATTTTTATAATTATATAACTAATAATATAATATTTTTGTGAGGTATTTAATGTTATAAAATTAGACTACGTCGTGTCGTCTTCTTTACGTGAAAATAATATTTTAAAACCCCTGGAATATTACTCTATACGACTAAAAATAAATCGACCTTTGTCGAAAAGTTTGCTATGTTACATATTCTAATTTTGATATAAGAACTATATTTGAAGTATGTATCTTGCTAGATATTCAAATTTAAATTAATCTTTCGTGCTAATTGAGTTGGCGAGGTCCGGAAAATTTACCTCCAGCAATTAATCGCTAGCAGTTTACCGCTGCTTCAGTTGATGGCATCAAAAATATATATAATATATATGAATAATCGCGAACATATTTTATCATCAGGTATTATATATGTAATTTATATCATTTTAAATTTAATTTTTTTTTATAGATTTTATTCTTACTATCCGTGCAGTGAATAAATACAGTTTCACTGATATTAACCAGTAGAATTATAAATCAATTGTTAAATACATTTCATATGGCCTAGGTAGTAAAATTAAAGTTCACTGTAACAGTTGCGAAAAGTCCATTTACTGTTTAAATATAAACCTAACCCAATGAAAGTTCTTAAACTAATTATAGTTTTTAAAAATATTGAATTATAAGATAAATTCGTTTAGGTTACCTTTGGGTTTGAATAGCAAATGAATGTTTTGCAACTGTCAAATTAAATTTCACTGACATTTTAGAACAGCTTATAATTTAAGCCACTTAAATTACGTCTTGATGAATTTTTTTTTATAAACTTGCCTTATCGTCAATTAACTAATAAATAATTGAATTTGTATAAACACATATCATTGCTTCTAGACGGTAAAATATGCTAGCGATCATTTGTAGGCTATAAATTCTTCATTCGATCAATTAATTGCTGGCAGTAAATTCTTGGTGGTGAATTGCAGGCGATAAATTTTCCTAGATTTGAGTTAGTGACTATTGTTATTACATATTTTTATTATTTGTTTTTAATAATTGGTATTTCCAAATAAATCTTTGCTAATCTATCTAAACACAAGCTAAATTAGCGTAATCAATATTTTAATTACGGTTTGTTTAATAAATAAATGTAATATAGTTATTTATAATCACCTGATTGTTTTTGTTGCTGTTGCGCCCAAGCTGTATTTTGAGTCCAAGGAGGAGCTGGCTGTTGCGGCCAGACCAAACCCTGTCTTGGCCAAGTAGTGTTCTGGACTTGCTGGAAGACTAAAGGCCGCAACGTAACACCAGTCGAAGGAGCAGTCAACACGCGAGCCTCTATCAATCCATTCATATTCTTGTCGACTTTTTCCTGAAATGACCATGAAATTCCAAAAATAAATTACACGTAAGAGTCTAAGTTAATAAAGGTCTGCGGTCGATTACCGAGGCTATCGTACAAATGTAAGGGCGATAGACGATCGCGGGACAAAGGAGCATGACGATTAATCACTTGGGACAATGGGCTTCAAAGCCTCAAGGTCCTCGGGAGCAGCTGGTAGCGAGGACCGAACCAAAGGCCTCAAGGTCGCAAAGTGGCGCTAAGGCCTGCCAGACTGGTGCCACTGTTTGGTATCGATCTTGTTCAGTCGCGTGTCGCACCAGGCACGTTCTGTGCCTGTTAGGTCAATACCGAGCACCGAGAGCGAGGCACCAGCTCTAGGCAACCATACTGGACAGATTTGACTCTTGATCTCATCATAATGGAGAAAAAATCATATTGAACATAACTCAAATACAGCTACTCTTAATTTATAAAAATATATATGGTTATTTTTGAAACGTCTGTAGAGCCAACTACTGTGTAAATATCAACAAACAGCTATATATTAGTTTAAGAATGAATAGTTTTAAAATGCTATGTACATTCCTCCCGCGTCGTATCGAACAAAATAATAATTATAGGGCAGTTCATAAAGGATATTTCTTAAACGACCACAGATTTGTGGCATCCATAGTACGTCGATAATATGAGACAATATAAATATATATGCAAATAATATCATTTGAACAATGCAATCACCAAAATAGTGCATTTAAATATCGACCCAAATTGCATCATAAAAAATTTAATCCTCAAAAATTGCAAACAAAGCTAATAAAAATCTACAACTACAAAAGAAATTCGCTAAAAATAACATCATATTCGACAAAAAAAACTACTTCACAAATTGCCGTAAAAACAATGACGAGTTTCACTATAAAATAATCTGATATCATAAACTTGATCATGAGTTCAAAAATTAATGAGTAAATATATTCTTGCCTAATATATTTAAGTATTATTATGAGAGTGATATTTAATTGCAATTATAAAAATCTATTAAAAAGTTATTTTAAGATTAGATTAGGTTACGTTTGTTTTACTTTTATCATTAACAACAATTCTAGAAATTGAGGAGTAAACATTTTTTTTTATTATTAAGACATGTTTTTTTATTTATATTATGAAAAAGTTTTATTTTAAAATTAGTTTTAAAAAAATTATTAAATATTTGTATCGTTGAAATTTAAATAAATATTTGATCTTAATACCGCGCTTCTTCTGTTAAGTATATTATTTAGTACTAAGGCCGCAATAGCAGCAAGCCAATCATATGCATAGTCCACTTAAACGCTCAATTCTCTATTTGATAAAATATGTTTCTGTTATTTAATTACATTTAGTTTAAGGCCGTTTAAAATGTACTATGCTATTATGACGTCATAAAGATATATCGCTGCGAAAACTAGTTTTACACCCCTGTTAAAATGTATCGACTGACGTCACAAGAAAATAAAATTACGCAACCTAAAAAACAAACCTCATTTCCAACGCCGCATAACCCTTTTATATAATTTGCCGGTAATATGATTATGCGAGCCACACTTGAACTCCACGCAACACTCGGTCAGTGATTACAAACTGTTTTATTTAATTGATACATGAAATATGTGGGTCATTGATAAGTACGAGAAATATACATTTTTGAAAAGTATATCGCGATAAATTTTATTTAGCACTTTTTAAAAACGATTACAGCTTAGCACTTTTAAATGAACTAATTTATAATTTAATACAATTATATATAATTAAAACATTTTTATAAATTAGAAGTGGATAAAAATATATTCTTTTTTAAATTGTATTTCAATATGTATTATGTTTATATATACGCGACAGAATTTTGATATTGTATTTTAATGATAAACCAACGCTTTCCACTTTTTTATATTGCTGTAAATACGCATTTGACCGGAAAAAAAAACTTGTCGCAAATTTTGTTATAAGCGTAATAAATTAATATTTGTGAATTACAAAATAACTTTATTCGTTACGCCAATACACGTGTTTTTACAAATTCAATAGTGCTGATGAGTCGGTGGAATGTACTGACCTGGATTGACAACGTTGCCAAATCTCCAGCTGTTACGATCATTACGTAAAAAATAACAGACTGTTTCTAACCCTAAATCGTCACATTGACTCAAACGTCGAAAATAGGGATAACAAAAGCACCTCTTAAATATTTGTGCGTACTTCAGAAACTTTCATCAGCACAAAATATATTTCATAGTAAATCTAAATAATGGATTTTAAACGAATTGGTTCGTAAATAAACAGCGCATATATTGTATCCCTTCAAAATGTTTTGATCAAATTTACAAGAATTTATATTGTTGTAAAAGCTGTTGTGAGATTAAATTTATTAGTTTTATGACTTTCTTTACATTATAACTTTATGTCCCCTACAACATAAAATATTAAAATTTATAATTTAATTTAAAACAAGAATTTATATAATAATTAAATTACATTTAAGTTTTTTTTACTTGAAAAAAATATATTTTCATAATTATAAAGTGTTAATGATGTATAAAAAATTAAAACATTTAAATAAAGTTATTTTCTAGCATTATGAGGTCAAAAGTGTTAAGGCTGCAATTTAGAAAATGGTACCACAAAAAAGGTTTAACTTTTGATAAAATTTATAAAACATACTTTTAAATATATAGCATCATTGATATCCAATTAAATTTAATTGCAACAAACAAAACTCAGCATGGACCATTTTAAGTAATGTATTATACGTTATTAGCTAAACCCAATATTTGCAATTAACGTTTGCCGCATAGCCGCAATTTTAATGCATATTTTACAATTTTCTAGTGCGCATTTTGCATTTTATTATCGATGGTCGGAATGTCGTAATCAAACTTGAAACTCATTAAAAAATAAAACGACATAAATAAAAAATCTACTAAGCAAAAGTATCTTTATAAACCAAGTCAAATAAATAAAGATTATAATTATAGTTAATTTTCACGTTAATGGCGTTGCCTAATGCATTAATTTTTTGGTTTAAAAAATAATACTCTATATAGTTAAGCTTTTGAAAAAATATGAACATTAAAATGAAGCTCCCTTTAACAATGTATTTAAGGTCCTATCATTGCGTAAATAAACAGCACACAGTGTAAAAAGTAGCATTAAAAATATCACATAAAAAATTATATTGTCAGAAAGCTCTTTGTTTGATTAATATATTGAAATTCTTTCATTTCTCGTTTTAAGATTCATCAAAAGTTTTTCGTGCTACATAATTATTTACTATTTTTATTTAATGATGCTACTGTTTTTTATATAATGATGCTACGACTGTTAGACATAAAAATAATATTCTTAGAAAGGTTTTCCCCTGAGCTTTCGTTAATTTTTTTTTTTTTAATTTGGCGTATTTAATTTTAAAACGTCATTAATATTTATTATAACCTTCCATAAACCGAATTGTATTTTATTAAATTGAAATATTTTTAATACAAAGCATTGCAAATTAATAAAAAAATCTATTTTTTATTTCAATAAATGTATAAACCGTTTTCTCTAGCGTTTATTGAGCAAAAACCAGCCATCTAATTTGTTGCTATAAAAAAATAAACTCAATACGTAAACGTGTTTTATTATTTAATTTCCCAAAAAAGTAATACAGTGATAAAAAACATTTCATGTGTGTTACGCCAAAATTATATTTTGGTATATAAAATGTAATACACAAACCTATTTACGTAATTTCACGTTCCACATACTATACGCTTTATCGAGATTTAGCCAAAATCTCACATGCTAACCGACGATAAATATTAAACTTTGCGTTACATACTTTAACGTTTTAATTTGATATATATAAACAATTTTTCATGTAATTTAATTAAACCTTAAATATCGATATGGTTTAATTCTGAGGCTAACCTAAAAATTATTTAACATATGATCGCACACCAGTCAATGAACCCAATTAGTTTTTATATAACTTCAATATCCAAAATTAAATAGGTCTCGCCGTGGGGGTGTAAAAATGTTCACAGCCAATGGGGTGGTTCTTCCCCCTAAGTGCCCTCGTTTTTTGCTAATCGTCGAAAAATAAATCATTACACGTTCCATATGCAAATGAGCTAATTTCGATTTAATTCCACTTAACTACGGCTCGAATTTCATAACATGTGATGTGGTGTATTCTGGTGTATAAATTAAGGATTGTATTTTTTTATTGATGTATGATGGTCTGTTAATTAAGGGTGGTATCGTTTCATGGTCTTTATGTGTGTGTGTGGATGTTAGTTTAAATAGCTAGACGAAAGTTAGAACATTAGTGCGTATTAAGTGTTACTACGCAACAACGCTGATCTAAAAATAGTTTTAAAATATATAGCACCCTTTTGACGCGAAAATTAAAAGCTTTTATAATTTATGTATGTGTAACGTCCTAATTAGTATGATATATAATATTATATTATAACATGAACTAGCATTGTACATTAATTTGATATTACAAACAACTGGCTTCAAGTATATACTATGTATAAATAGGAAAAAGACAGTTAATGTTTAAAATTAATTCTATAGCAATCAGTAAAAGGATTTTATAGGCTTTATTGGAAATTATTTGATTATAAAATCACTGAATAATATTTTATAGCTCGTTATTTGTGACATGGTAATTTTTTAAGGTACGAAGTAATATGAAATTTGTTTTTCAATTTCATTTTTGAGTTTAATAAAATAAACTTGGATTAATTGGTTAGAAATCTTATTCTTCTAAATATAATTTAATTGTGTTGTTAAATATTTGTATCATATTTTATTAAATATTTCACAGATAAATTTAATTATGCTGTTACCAAAAATAATCAGAAATTTAAAGAAGAAAGTTTTCTATTCAGATAATTTTTAATCTGATATTTTTTTCTTACTCGAAGATAATTAAAATATTATATCATGAAAACTATTGTATTCTATCATTTTAATATAAAGTAGCATTATTGCTAAATTAGTTTACTTTATAGAGACATACAAACATCAACTATTTATATCCAAAAATACATTTTAACCATTAGTTGTGACATAAACTTGTATTGAAAAAGTATCTTTAACTTAAAAGCGTTTTTCAAAGCTTTATCGTATACCTACTATTATACTACTTTTTTTTAAATATTGAGTTTATTTAAATAATAAAATTATGTGAATAGCCTAAAAATACATAGAATAAAACTTTCTTCGTTTCAAATGACAAACTCTAAATATTATATACATTTTTTTTTTTTGATAAAAAATATTAAGTAAAAAAAATGGTATGAAATACTATGCTATATCGCGACTATTGTTTGACTGAATTATACTAAATAAATAAATATGATAGTAAATAATTAATAACGATAAAATTATTCTTGTGTACTATATAATTTATAAATAGCCCTATACATTTTATATAGGGATACTTTTAAATGAGCTATTCAAATTTATTTATCTGTAGTTTTTATAAAATATTTCTCAAAATCGGATAAATAATTATAGAGGATCTGTTTTAATACCATTTCCTGTTTAAACTATAACATTTTTTTTAGATTTTAAAAGAAATATTTTTTATTTTAATGTGCCATTCGATTTTAAGTATCTGGAATTTTTATAAAATATTTTTTAAAACAAATAATTTCAACAAATAAAAATTGATTTATTATAATATAATTATAGACCTTCTATTTTCAAAATTTTACAATACTATGGTAGAAAAGTTATTGACGGGATTCCATTTTATGTAACTAAATTATGTATAACTTTAACCAAAAAAAATAAATCTATATGTCCTTATTCATAATTATAAACCTAATATTTTAATGCAATTCTCTACTTAAACTTTTCAATTTATATAGTGTAACTTTATTTATTTTATTTTACAAGGGATACTATTAAATGGTCCTTTTCGTTTTATTTATCTGGAATGCTTACAGAAAATTTATATTTAATCTTATAAATTTAACCATAAGAAATATATTTATTTATTTTTTTATAATTTATTATAGACTTTCTATATCAATATAATCCCTATTCAAATTAATAATACTATAATATTATACATTATTTTTTATGGAATATTTTCAAAAGCACCTTTTAAAAGATTATTTAAAATTATATAAATATATTTAATAATTAGTAATAAAGCTATATCTATTTTTCATATAAATATAGACTATATCTATTTTTCATATAAATATAGACCCTCAATTTTAATTAAATTACAAATTCAAGCTTTTTCACCAATTTTATATAAAATTATATTGATTTTATAATGAATATTTTGTATGTATCTGGAATTTTTATAATCGAATTATTATAAACAATAAAAATAAAACTATACATTTTTTTAAAATATAGATCATCTATTTTAATACGATTCGCTATTCAAAATTTTCCACTACTATGATACATTATTTATGATTTTATAAAAAATATTCTCAAAAGTGCCATTTTATTTTATGTATACAATTTAATTTTTTATAAAATATTTTTGTAATCGGATAAATTCAATAAATAATAAAATTGACCCTCTATATTATACAAGTATCTATTCAAAATTTTACATTACTATAATAAAACATTATTTTCAAAAACGATATTCCATTTTATGTAACTAAATTTTGTATAAAACTTATTTAAAATCAGATATATTTAATCATTAGTATTGAATCTACTCATATTTTTTTATAATTAAAGAACCAAAATTTTAGCACAATTCCCTATTCAAATTTTTATATAACTATGGTATAACATTATTTTTGATTTTATATGGGATATGTTCAAAAGCGCATTTTTATTTTATGTAACTGGAATTTTAAGTAAGCTATTTATTTATTAAATAATAAGTAATAAATCTATATATATATATATATATATATATATATATATATATATATATATATATATATATATATATATATATATATATATATATATATATATATATATATATATATATATATATATATATATATATATATATATATATATATATATTTTACATAACTATTGAGCCTCTATTTTAATTCAATTCCAAATTCAAGCAGCTTCATTACTATGATATAATATAACTTCGATTTTATAAATAATATTTTAAATAGCGCCATTGCATATGTACTGGAATTTTTTTAAATATTTCTTAAAATCAGATTAATTCAACAATTAGAAATTAATCTATATATTTTTTATAATTATAGACCTAATATGTTAATACAATTCCTTGTAAAAATGGTATAACATTATTTTTGATTTAATATGAGATACTTTTGAATGCGCCACCCTATTTTATCTTAAATTTTATATATTTAACCAATAAAAAATATTTATACATCATCTTTTTAATGATTATTGACCCTAATATTTTATTCAATTCCCTACTAAAAAACTTTAATTTTTAGCATAACATTACTTTGTGATTTTATAAGAAATACTTTTAACTTGTAAATAATTTTAATATTCTTGAATATTTTTTAAAATCGTATAAATTTAAGTATTAGAACTAAATATACTACCTTTTTTATAGTTATAGATCTATTTTAATACAATTCCCTATTCAAAATTTTCCATTACTGTGGTGCCACTATATTTAAGTTATCCGATTTTTTTTAAATAACATAAATTTCAGTTAGATTTAACTATTAGCTAATAATTGATATACATTTTTTTCATATAATTTTAACAAACAACAAATTTAAGCCCATTTTGTGAATAACTTCGCTTTTATTTTGTATATAACTATTTTTTATTTTTTTATTATGGCATTCATAACTTTTAAAAGAAGAAGTTGTAGCATCGACCCGAATCAAATGGTTATGAATCAAAAAATACAATAAATATAGTATTTTTTAACCCTAGTAAACTAAAATATTTTGAGTAGGTAAAAATATTATTAGAATTAATATCATAATAACAATATCCTTTATTTGTAATTATTTTGATGGCAAATTTATTCAAAATAGTGAATATTGTCTTGTCGCGTGTTATTTACGGCTTTCCATTATGAATTCCGTTAAGGCTTTCGTTATAGCTTAAAATAGAAGTTTCATATTTATCAGTGAAATATATTGTCTAGCTTAACTGTTTTATTGTTATATTTCATTTTTCGGTAAACTTTTAATAAACCATGGATATTAACAAAGATTTTCAATTTGAGCAAACGGTGATAATTTTAAAACTGTAAAACTGATTTAACAGTTCTTTGGAAAAAAAGTGCGAACTTTCGGAAGATATGACATAAGCTTTTCCTTTAAAAGTAAATTAAATTTGTATTAAATTTATATATCAGAAAATTCATAAACATGTGTAGTTATTTTTTCCATATCAAAAGATTTTTCAGAAATGATTATTCAGGAGTTATGTAACATAAGTACCCTACTTTAATTCCGAAACAAAAAAAAAACAATCAAAGAAATGACAGCGAACACAAAAGCTTGTGTTCCTTCATTGGAAAGGTGATGATTACAATACTTTGTTGTAAAATATTTATTCTAATGGATTATATTCATTATAAAACTACAATAAGCCACAACACTAATTACATGATAAACTGTATTTAAGAATCGACGTTTCGACAAGCTTTCTATGGTAATGACTATAAGTAGAATTACCTTAATTGTAATAAATGTCTTAATGTTGTCTCGTGTTGTTTTCCCACTGAGCTTTACTCATAATAGTATTAAGAAAAATTTATAAGAAGTAGTTACAGATAAATAATCGATATGCCATATTTAAAGACATCTGTTATAATTGTAAATTAATAATAATATAATTTAAATTATCAAATAAACTCTTTTAAATGGTTAATTTAAAAATTAAATTATGCTGCGAGAATCAAACGCAGTCCCTCAAGTTACAAATTAGGGCTTCTGAATTATTATACCTATATACACTTATGTACATTTCTGAATCGGCTAATACCTATATACTCAGTATATTCACCAAGTTGACCCATGAATCCAATTTTAGAATCGGTAATATTTTTAGCCCATTTCCTCGTAAACCCTGATAACAAATTCCAATTTAATTTGAGGTCATTGATAGCTTATGATAGCTTTAACATTCACAAATATAGGACTAAATTGATAGGTTTTCGTCGTTCGTATTTCATATTAATTCTATAATATCGATTTTATGATCAACTCGAGGGCTTATTTGGATGCAATTCTAATACATATTGAAACATAAACATGTACGAAAACCCAATATGATTTATTTAATGAATCCTTGTATATTTTTTATAGTTATTATGCATACTTTACAATTAAATTTGTCAAAATGAGTGTACTAAAAAAATACAATTTTTATTTATGTATATTTATTTTTTTGGGATTTTTCAATATTTGGTTTTGGGAATTAGTACTTTATTTTTATTATTAGTTTATTCTCTCGCAGTGTAAAATTTATCGCTATTCTTAACGAAATATTTTGTTGGGTCTGAGGTCTTTTGGGTACTAACGAGTATTAATTATGTACCCAAACTTGGGAAACGTACGAAATTTCAGGTATTATTATAGATTTAAAGATTAGTGATTTATTTTTGATATTTACCTTACTTTTGCGGCAAAAGAGAGAATATAGTTTTGCTCTGATTAATTTTTTTATTTAGTTTATTTACAAATATGATATTTTCATGAAAGGTTATAATGTTAAATTAGTCTTTGATACTTTGCTGTATTTTTCCAGTCTAGATTTATCGACAGCGAGCGCTTTTCTCATTCTACAAGAATGACAATGTGACACTTTTAGTGGGACCTTGTCAAACCATTTTATAACAATTTTTATTCTGTTTTGAAGTTTATCTACGTCGCTCAATGCATATTTTTATAAGAACATAAAATAGCAGTGGTATCGGCTAATACATGTTTGTAACTTAATTAAGAATTATTTTTTCGTAAATTTTACTAGTGACAAGTATTAAACTTGTAAGGCGTAATGCAGGATCAATTTATGAATAACTATTTTACATTTACTTGCTTTCGCGATTGTATCATAAAGACAGGAAAGAAACTAGTTTAAAATATTTTAACAATCGGTAAAATAATTTTAAAGACTTGATTAGAAATACAGTCATTTCCGGGAGATTTACGATTAAGAAGATGCTGAAAAATATTTTCTAGCTCATTATTTGTTACTAGGCCAATTTTATATTGAACTTTTTTATAGTAATCTTTAATTTGTCATTTAATTTTATTTTTATGTTTACTAGTATCGACTTATAATTGCCCCTTTTTTATTTTTCTATATTGATTTTTATTTTAAGAATTATTTTATTTCGCTCAACGGTATAAACAAGACTTGCCGATAGTGTTAAAATTGTATTATTTATTAAAGTGTTCATGACATGTTGTCATCTACGTAATATAAGAAAAGTTTACCGCTGACATAACTAGTTCAATAACACATGATAGATTGAGATATTTCCCACAAATTACCTTCTGGTGAATAATACAATGAACAATCAAAGGTTTTGAACACATTGTATTTTCACAATCAATTTTGTTCATAGTTGTTCCATGCAAACTATTCATAGAAGTTAATTCTTTACTCAATTTAAACAAAGAATTTACTCTTTGAATAAACAACAGCAACTAAGCAATATCTGTAAAACCAGTATTTCTACGGCTTCCTAACAATGGCGCTGCTATTGCAAAAAAAAAAATTTTTACCTAACTTTTCAATTTCACAAAATATTTGCTATTTCGCAAATTCCATTATAATATGGCACAGAAAAACTTGGATTAGCAAGACCGTTGAGAGTCGAAAAAGTTTAGGGACTATTGAGTAAAGGCAAAAGTTTCATTTCGAAATCATTTGCTTTGTTATTAAATTGCCTATTGATGTAACTCACAATGTGCTGAACACTTCTAGTAACTGTTCTTACTCGTCAATCTACGGCCCGTAAGATGGGAATATATGACTGCCTTTAACGCTTTTTGCGTCATTTTATTAATATTTTATTAACCATTGATATTCATAATGTCACTGATAGAAGCCAGATAAGAAAAGAGTGGTTGAGTTTGGATATCGTGCTTTTGTATAGTGTGAATTATTTTGTTTATATCATATATTTATTTACTAGTTGCTATCCTATTATATATTTACAACTTGCAGAAAAGCAATGATCAGAAAATTTAAAAAGTGTTAAAGCACATTGTGAGTTACATCAATAGCCAATTTAATATCAAAGCAAAAGATTTATAGACTATGTAGATTACTTGTAATTGTAATATATACAATATTTGCTACTCCACTTGTAAAATATTATGTAGGTATAGATGGGGCTTCTAAATTTAATTATAAAGTAAATGGTACATCTTATTATAATGTTAGACTGTATACTAGATAGTCGCGGGAAAATTCCCGGATCATCTCGGAAAACCAGTGAAGATAAAATTACTGTTATAAAAGAATACATTTTAAGTTTACCTCCCTGAGATATCCTTCCTTTTGCACATAAAGTAACGGATACCCAAATAGCACACTCACAATTAACCGTGTTATTGGGGAGTCTACTGTACTATGGCATATTAGATTATAATTTAAAAAATATACAACGCTATATATAAATATGATAAAAAATACACTTACCCTATCGTTCTTCCTCGATGCAGAAAACGAAAAATGAGGTCCGTTTCCAGAAGCGATCAAAGCCGGCAAATCAGGAGCTGACCTCGTCCACGCTGTCTCCAATCTTCTAGCATGTCTGAAACCATCGTGTCAGAAGCAGTGAAAACCTAGTATACTTTTTAAACACCCAGACACGAAACGTCGCGTTTTAAATCCAAATCGGTACTCGAGTGGTTTTCCGACACGTTTCTGTCCATCACACAAAGTACGCCTGTGAGTGCATCCATTATTTTGCGGCAATGGAATATTGTATTAATTTAAAAGAAGGTAACGCTGGAAATAACTGTGTAAATAATCTATGAAAATTACAGTTCTTTGTTACGGCGTAGAGCTTACGCCGACAAACGCCATTTTTCATGCAAACTTCGCGTTAAGGTAGCGGTGAATAAAAAAGTCAGATTAGCATATTAGAATACTCGTTTATGTGATGTATTATTATTCTGTTTCAGGTATTCGGTTACCAATATTTACATTTGTAAAATTTACTTAAACGCAATAATTTATGCATTATTTTTTTATTTAAATTAATATAATAATCTTGATTATACGTATTTTTTCCATCCATTTCCACTTACAAAAAAAGATTAATTAATAACCTCATGTAAATGGTGATTATTATTCAATTTTTAAAATATGGAATAATTCATGTTATAGCATTTTTTTTAACTTTGCTTCAAAATTATAGAATAAGTCAGATCAATATACAGGGGCAGGTGGGGCCATTTGCCCCTTGAATTTGGCCAGAAAAATGCACATCATTTAATGAAATACTATGAATCTTAATTAAATCGAAATATTAATAAAACAACCACTGATTTGTCAACTTTTTCCCCCACCCTAGAAAAAGTTGAAATAACGTTCCTTTTTCTAAGCCAAAAATTTTCGGGTTATCTAAAAAAAGTCTCAAGTCTACCTTTAAAATATTTTTTTAAATATGTCATTCAGTGAAATAATATCGAAATACATTTTCGCCGGTAGATATATGTGTTTACTAGTGAAAATATCATTTATCTGGCAGGCATCTAGTAAATTTATTATAAACATTTCCATATCTAGTATTAAGTATTATATTTATATACTTATTATTATTATAAATATTATGTATTTTTCAATGAAGCTATATTTTTGCTAATGAAGTCACTAATAAACATATATTTCTACTAGAGAAAATATAATTTAACTGCGCTATTAAAATTATATGTTACTCTAAAATATTAATTAAACTCAATTTGACAGTTGCGAAACATCCACTTGCTGTTCAAACCCAAACCTAACATAATAAAAGTTATAAAAACAATTAAAGCTATAGAACTTTTGTTAGATCAAGCTACAAATATAAATTAAGCCAACTAATCGCTCATGAAAAAATATGCGGAAGATGAAGTACAAATAAACTACATGTTATATTTGCATTATGTTTAAAAAATATGATAGCTGTGCTTACAAATATTATTAAAGTATTGGTAAAAGTATATTCAAACCGAATTATCACTTCTCAGAAGTCAAAAATTCACGGCAAAAGCAATAAAATCATGATGGCGCCGTCGCAGTAGGAACGCTCGGTAACCGGAGTTCCCACTGCGACGGCGACGGCACGATTTTATTGCTTTTGACGTGGATTTTTAACTTCTGAGAAGAGATAATTGTTTTTTGTGCTCTCAGTATACATATGTAAATAATGATTTTTTTATTGAACATGCTTTACTAATACCGAACTACCGAATGTGAACAATTAATATCATATTTATCTGAGATATTATAAAAAACATGTTTGGATACTCATAATGGAATGCAATTGAAACGTACCTCCAAACATACCACTAAAATAAGCATAGCAAACTTACTTGTGTACGGAAGGAGGCGACGCCGAGTTACTTCCTGCCATAACCCAGGCAAGATCCGGTCTGGTTTCCGGACCCCCAGCACCCCTTGGGCCTCCTCTGTGAGCACCTGTGGGCCTCCTCGTTTCCGCTTCATTCCTGCACAACCTTGCGAATACCTGTAAAAAAATTAATAATTCTCAACCATGACACAGATTTAGACCTCAGACCTTCATACCAACTAGCTATTAGCTATTTCCACATAGCTTTTAAAAAAAGATATACCTATATAGAATACATCAAAGAATGCATTATCGCTGCAGTAAAAGAAATTGCTCAAAAAAGTTGCTCACATCAAACTAATTGATAATATTTAAAATGAAATTTGTTCAACTTTAGTTTCTAGTGGTTTCTAAGAAGTTTGTATTTTTCTCACTGGCTTTGGATGAGACAACATATGTATTAAGAATTTGGCTCAATTTATATTTAATAGTAAAATTAATGTGACTGAAGAATTCTTTGATATTATAAATTTAAAAGATACAACTACCAAAAAAAATATAAAAAAAATGTCATAAAATAGCTGCTAAATTATTTATTGAGCATTTAGATGCCATTAAAGAAAACTAGACATCTTAGGAGTTTTTCATTTGCCATTGTTGTTTGAAATTTTTGAAGGACTAAGATCATATTTTATTACACATGAACACTATATACTGATAATAAAACAGATCTTTGAAAATGATTGTGGTGAAATGTATTTATGGTTTGGGCGAGTACAACTAAAATTTGTTAACAAGTCTATTTTAAATATGGAAAGTACAAAAGTACAACTGATGTTGTCAGTGAAATTAAAAAATTAAAAACAAATCGTGAGGAAAGGTGTAATACTAAATTTATACCTCAAGAAGCAAAAAAGGTTTTAGATCATCATTTAATAAAAAAAGTAATAATAATATTAAAAGCCTACAAGAATTTACGAAATTTTATTACGGATGTATTTCTTACATCGAGTAATAAGAAAACAGTTTTTATGGAACAGAATCTTTTACTTAGATATACAATAATGTATTAACTTGATCTGAAATTAAAGCATATTAAGTAAAGCTCATCAAGTGTTTTAATAATAACAATCTAATATTAGTAAAGCGGAAAGTAATGATAATTTTTAAAGGGACGATTTTGAAATTAGTTTGCTGCTGGCTGTCGTCGAGTTAGCACGTAAGATTTGATCTTATTTTGTAGCTCTGTTAGTCTACTTTTGTTAATACTCAGAAGGTTTTTTTTTACCCTATAGAAAAAAAGGTCAAGGCCAGAAATCGAGGAGACCCATTTGCGTTATTAAATGCTATTTTTGTTAGATCAAGGAAAGAAAGTAAAAGAAGCCACTCAGATCATCTGTGAAATTTATGGAGACGTATTGCATCTTTAAAAATGTCACAGGTGGTTTAGACAATTTAAAAGTGGTGATAGGGGTTGAAAAATGCCCACAAATCGGGAAGACCTACAAAATTAGACGATGACGTGTTAAAATCAGCAGTGGAAGCGGATCCCCGATAAACCATCAAAGAATTGTCAGAGGAGCTTGGCTGGCTTGGACGACCGTTAAAGACCATCTATGGAAAAAAACACAGGCAAGGAATTTGGGTACCGCACGAACTTTCACAAACGGCGATTGAGCAGCGAATTACCATCTGTTCGTCGCTATTGTCTAGGCACGAAACGGCATAATTTCTGAGAAGGATCGTTACAAGCGATGAGAAGTGGATCCTATACAACAATCCAAAGAAAAAAATCAATGGCTTTCTAAAAACGAAGTACCCATACCTACCCCTAAACCCTCATTGACCTTAAAAAATGTCCTTCTTTGTGCTTGGTGGGACATGATTGGCGTCATCCATTATGAGTTATTAAAATCTGGTCAAACAATTACTGCAGAGGTATACTGTGGTCAATTAGTCAGAATGAAAGCGGAGCTGTTGAATAAACGTTCAGTTTTGGTCAACAATCAAAGGCGAATTTTGCAGCACGACAATGCCAGACCACACGCGGCACGGATCACGCAGGAAAAAATCAGGGAGTTTGATTTTGAAGTTTTACAGCATCTCCCATATTCCCCCAATATCGCACCCTCTGACTACCATCTTTTCAGATCTTTAGAGTATTCCCTTAAAAATAAAATTTTTAATTCATTTGACAGTATCGAAAATCACATAGAATCATTCTTTAACGAAAAACCTGCAGAGTTCTATAAGAAAAGGATTGAAAAGCTGCCTGATCGTTGGAGAAAAGTAATTGAAAACAATGGAAATTATTTTACTAATTAAAATTGTATATATATTTTTTTTAATAATTTTTTTGTATGTGAAAAAAATTATTATTACTTTCCGATTTTCCTATTATATACGTATATAAGTAAATATACATACATACAAAAGCTATAATTTGTATATATTTAAATTACTACAATCGGAACTTGAACAATAATCAATATAAAGTTTTCTGATTGCGGTTTCGCACTAAATTATGCAAATATCGTGTTACGGTTGGCGAAATGGTAACACTGCGCCACTAACTTACAACCAAATTCCTATGCACCACTTAAATTTGCTAAATCGATAAAAATTGCACTTACCGCGTCATACAGTTGATCTCCGTCGTTCCTATCGGCAGCTTCGTGGTGAAGGGCCGCCAAGACAGATCTCGGTGTGGCCAAATGAGCCAAAGCAGCTAGAGCGTCCAGAGCAGCAGCTCTCACTCTTCTCCTAGGATGTCTGCAACTGCTAGCAGCAGCTCTTGCTGCTTTTGCGCCGACAGAACCATTGACTCCTCCTGGAGCTTTGGCTATGTTGCCCAAATGAGCAACGACTCTGAGAGCACCAGCTCGTAACTGTAATTAAAATAAAATAAATACTTGAAGAAGGACGCTTTTAACACTATGAGTAATCGATCAAATTTGACAGAAAGTGGCATTAGTTTGATGATAGTCATTATTTCTATTCATAATCGCATGCTTTGTTCGACACGCGACATAGTTTTCGTCCTTCGATAGACAAATCAATCAAACGTTAACACATTCTATTGATATAGTCACAGCTCAGAGATAATTGAATAATAACAGTGTTAATCATTTATATTCATGGGTTGTAAAGTGCTTTATGGCACAGATTCGTAACTGATAAATCATATTTTAACTAGCATAAAAACATGATTAATATTATTATAAATTGTGTTATTGGCAATCAGTTAATTTAGTTAATTAATATTGCAGAAATTTTTGAAGACCTGAATACATATATAAAATTAATACACTCTCCATCTCATCCTTACCAACCAGGTTGCTTTTATATGAAGGATGAAAGTTGATATTTTATATGAAGGAAGGATCACTTTCAAGTTTGCCTGTCAATTTTTTCTGTAGAGATTTGTTTCAGTCATAAAATTAGACTTATGATGTCAGAAATAATGAAAATGAAGACATGGAAATAGAAAATCTGTCATTCAATTTCCAAAATTTAAATGTTATTAACATCATCATTCAATATGTAATACCAGGGTACTTTGCACCCGTTGCACGGCCCTGGTACCACCTAACCTAAAGGTATAAAATTGAGAATTACATAAATGTATATTTACCCTTGAACAAAAATCTTTTAAGTTAGGCTAGGTTAGGGTACGATAAATCGTGGCATAACCTAGCTCAGCCTAACTCAATTTCTTATAAAAACATATTTTGCCTAAAAATAATAGGTTTATATATGGGATTTAACAAAAAGTAAGGACACAATAACTTCCGCTGCTTTTACTATATCAGCATATTTTTTTTGCTAAGAAATAGACCTTGTATAAATCTTAAATATATTTGTTAGCCAGCTATATCTACCATTTCGTTTCAAAATGGTGGCTATTCAAAAATAAATAAAAATCGTATCTTCGTTAAAAAACATTTTAGAGTAAAAAGTAAGGAGAGTAAAAATGTTTTATATTAAAAATAAAAGCAAAATAAAAATTTTAAAATGCTTTTTTAAATTTTTTCCAAAAATAATTTTTGAATTTATTTTTGCTCAGTTAATTAACCATATCAGTTTTTTTTAAATAAAAATTGTGACCCATCTTATAATATGGCACCTTTATAATGGGGCACCCCTTAAAATGGTGTGCTACTCTTTACAAGTTAGTCTGTTAGTCTGACCGAAATATTTTAGCAGGTAGTTTTAGCCGTAATTTTGAAAACTAAACAAAATAATTCATCGCTTTTTATTGCTCAGTTTTAAAATAGGATTACATGTCTTATTGCTCAGTCTCGTTCATGCGACCTTTATGTTCAGTTGCGTGATTTCGGCCTTTATTTGCCGTTATATTTTTTTTATTCAATAATTTATTTTAAATAATAAGCATTTAAAAATGCTATAAAAATTGCATATTATTGACTGAATATACTGCTTTTGGCGTGGATTTTTGACTTCTGAGAAGGGATAATTGTTTTTCGCACTAGCCTATTGGTCAAAATTCGGTTTAGAGATGCTTAATATTAGCGTTTCCACTGCGACGGCACGATGTTATTGCTTTTGACGTGGATTCTAAATGATGAATGTGTATATTATATTGCGACATGTGACGTTAAATAAATTCTTTACGCCAAAGAAAGCGATCAGCATTATGGTTAAACAAAAATGAAGCCGACTTTTTTTCACTTAAATATTTATACCAAAATTATGATATATCAGCACGTCAAATGATAGTATATAAATATAGTGCATTTACAATGGATCTATAAACTACAGTAATAACAAAATTGTCTTGAACTGTTAACCCTTTGACCGCGGATGACACCATAGAAGTCATTGATAAAATCGCTAGTATGCATTGGGCACCTAAAGTGTCATGAACCTTTGAGCCTTTTAATATGTTTTTTTTTTGTATAATTTTACATTGAAAAATACTTCAATTTATTGAAATAATATTTAAATTACTTACGGTATAAATAGGTGCTATCACAAATATTAGCAAATGTTGAAATGGTGCAAAAATATCAGTCGCGGTGAAAGGATTAAACAAACACTTTTATTATTATGTATAAAAATAATGTGGACAGCGTTTAAGTCAATGTATGTTTAAATAAGTGCTACCGACTCTAGCTCTGACTATAGTGTTGTGGCGGCCAATTGTCAACGCTTGCGATCCGAAATCTCAACAGTGGTGACGACCGACGTGATTTATACACGCTATTAATAAAGTCATATAATCAATTACAGAAAAACAGAAATGATTTAATCGCTTTTGACGTAGACTAAACAGGACCCATTTGAATTTGATCAGAAAAATGCAAATCATTCAATGAAATACTATGAATATTAACAAAATGAAATTATTTAAAAAACGACAACTGATTTCTCCCTGGAAAAAGCTGAAATAACGACCCTTTCCATATTGTTAATAAAACACTATTTACACTATTAAATTTCATAAACATCAATATACAGAACATTCAACAGTGTTATGGCTCTGTAGATATATCACAAAATAATGTATTAAAAATTAAACCAGATATTAATTTAAAATGTTTTAAAATGTCTTTCTAAAAATATTACCTAGCATTCCCAAAATAAACTCAGTTGGGCAAATCAATAGTAGTAAATATACTACTTAAGATAACTACAACGAATTTTCTCCAGTATCAAAAATTATACTGCAGTGTCCCAGCTTATCGAAGCCTTTTCTAAAATGCTTCGAACTAATGAATCATATAATATACAAAAGATGATCCGTACAATAAACCATTGAATTAAAAATTACTACTAGATATTTCTTTATATATTTTTATGCACATACAGAAAATAAAAATAAAGAACTTGAAAAAATATTTATCGAATATTGACTATCAATATACAACAAAATCAAGATACACAATCATATCCTGAAACCAGCACGTCAACATCGAGGCAGCATACTCCTCAATGTAGACAGCTTGAAAAGACAGCTAAAGAAGACTGAGCCCTTAAAATTGGTTTAGTTATCATTACTGAAACTCATTTAATATTAGTGTAGAACAGAAAACTTTTCGACGCCAATGGGTGAACATATTGTTTAAAACATAAATTATTTGTTGCTAATAAAGACCAGTTTTAATATTTAAAATATATAAAATAATTATATATTTTATAGTGATAAAAAAATAATCAAACCTTAGAACTTCTCCAGTGTGGACTGCTTGTATTTAACAAAATGTCTATGATTTCTTCAGGCTGCAAACGTCGAGCCAGATCAGCTGTCAAATTTGCTCCTCTCGTAGTTTGGACAGCCAAAGCACCAGCTATCCTTGGTAGAGCATTCTTGAGAGCCGTAGGTCTCACACCTCTCAGCAGAGCCCTCAAAAGTCCAGATGTAGCTATTCCAGTCCTTCCCCTCGCACCGAGAGCTGCTAGACGAGTAGCCAAAGCGCCCAGATAAGGCTCAGTAGCATAAGCAGTAGCAGCCGAAGTGTTGACGTCTCTTGTCAGCCTCTCCAAAGCTTGTACCACTGCCCTTTCGTCGCCCTAAATAACAAAACATATGATAAGAATCGTTCCAGATCTAGAAAATTTCGATCTGCAATCATAAATCAAACATTACGTTATAGCTCTAGGCATGAAAAATCAGATCGTTCTCAAATTCTGCATGCGATAGCGGATTAATATTTTCTGTTTCGTTTCGGAAGTCGGGCATAATAAGTATGCCGGCAATTGTCCAAGAAAGTGACGCCTCTCGAAAGTATGGTTGTGTGTGTTGTGAAAAGCTGGGGTCCCGTAAAGGTTTGACCTCGTTTCGGGTCGCACGCTACCCCAAACCATAACGCCGGCAATTAACCCCTTTGGCCTGCGAACTGGACAATAATGGAACCGCAATCCTGCTGACCGAGTCGATACCTTATTTCGCAGTTATCTTAATGTTAACGCCAGAAAAGTAGTTCAACCACTGATTTTACCCAAATAAATTGATACATATCCAAAGTTATGACAGAAATAAATTGCTTCCTAAAGATTATCTGCCCATTTCAAACTCAAGTATCTAACTTTAAAACAATCCATAGACAGCACAAAAAATATATTTTAATAACAGATATACATACTCCACTTCGTTTCCAGTTCTTAGAAACATGTAAAAGCCACTCCTTTACTCAATAAAAGCTACTTCTTCTGACTCTACGATGTCTCTCTATTTTTTTAATATCAATGTGTACGATATTACGCTTAAAACTGCGAAATTTTGGCACAGTATAATAATGCGATCGACCAGTCGACCGCGAAGTTATTTGTGATCGCCCGCGATTTGGTATGGTATACATGGTATTCCGTATTAAAACGTTTGTCTAAATTAAATAATGGTTTAAATAAAAAAATATATATTTCAGATAAAAGTAAAAATTTGCTCACATGTGTATTATAAGAATCCAGCAAAATCATCACTGTTGAAGCGTATTTTTAACGTCCAAACTTATGAACTGAATTAATTTAAATATCTAATGAAACTTATTAGATATTTAAATTAATGGACCGTCTCTACTAGCTTCATGCATTTGGTTTAAATTAAAACTGCGCAATAAATCTTGAGCAAGATTTACTAATTTGTAATGTAAAATTTAATTCAGTGGCGGTGGGGGTGGTCAGCCATAAAGACTCAGTGGCCATACATAACACTTTATTTTTTATTTAGTTGGCTTTATAATGCCTCAACTGATATTTATTACTTCAGAATGCCCATGCTATGCATTTTCTATATAAGGGTTGAATAACAGCATTTATACTACGTTTTTTCTTGATTTTTCTCTGAGAAATTATGTAAGAACTCTTACATTGTATTAATTTCCAATCAACAATCAGCTTTGATCGAAAATATATTTAGTAATGAGCACAAATTCTTCTATGTGAAAATCAAACAAACATTTGTTAATAAAAAAAATTCAATCATATTTAATTATATTTTAGATGAATAAATATAATATAAGGAACGTTTAATTATTACTATAATATTTTCAGAAATTGCTTACACGTATATTTAACCCTTCTTAGAAAGTACAAAACATATTTTTATATGTATATAAAACATATGTCTACCAGTTCTCATATGCAGCCATATTCTCAAATATTTTTGGATTGTAGAACTGATATTTTTAAGCCACTTATTTCAACACTTTCAATATAGATTCTGGAGTATTACATTACCCTCTTTGAGGAGCTCTGTCCAATTATTCCCAATAATACTACGCAAATGAAGCCTACGTGGTTTTAATTATGACGTTTTATAAGTAATGATAAATTAAATTTATAAAAAAATATTCTTACAAAATCATTTTTACTATCGTATTAAATTGTGCAAACAAAAATTCCTCATAGCGAAAATTTTGAACATAGATGATTGTTTGATTGTCAAATATATTTTTCCATTGATTTCAACTGCTTTATATTTTTTTCTATTTTTTAAGTAAATATTTGTGTAATTATATGAAATGTAAGTGTATCATACAAATGTAAATTACTAATATAATTACAAAATATTTTAAAACGTGATATTCTTAAATTAAAATCAAACTGACATCTTTATATTGACGTATTCTTAAATATATGTACAATTTACATGTATATTGCTCATCTTTAATCGGAATTTTCGCTGTGCGTAATTTCTGTTTGCGCAATAATCGCCGAACCGTATTAAATATGATGCTGAAAATATATTTTCCTTTTTTGTTAATAGAGATTATATCATTTTTACAGTTACATTGCTAAAATAACATTTTTTCGTAGAGCTTAAATTATCTGATTAACTATAACGTTGCCTTTAATCTAAATCAGTAGTTTTTTTGTTAAGTGTAATATTATTAAGTACCGTTCATCAATCATGTAAATGTTTAACAGTGGGGTAGTTCTAAAAAAGTAAATACAATGAGATTTCAGTTTATGTGAACCTGGAGACGATTGTCATGGTTTTTTGTCTGTTGTGTTGTACTTGGATTGTAATTTGAATAAGCTCAAAAAAAAATTACTAGATTCTATAGCAATAGAAATTTTAAATGTTGCATATAATTCTACTTTTTAGTGAACATCAGTACTAAATAATATTATTTTCCAATATTTTTTATATCGATTTTCATATAAAAAATAATGTAATACCCAAAACTCTAAATATACAATATACATAACAATCATGAAAATGTAAATCTAAAATTTAAAAAAAAAATTCTTATTTTTTTAAATAATAAAATCACCATTATAGAGAAGAATAAACTATGATAATAAACTATGATATATAAATTTAGTTCATTCATTTTTGTGGCAAGAACCTATACTGGATTTTTCAACAAATTAACCCAAAAACGAAAACTGCATGTTTCGTATATATTTTAAAAACTATTTCCATTTCGTGTTTTCTTGTATTTCCTTTTAGTAAAAATTTACATAAACTCAATACATGGCATAAAATGCTCTGAAAACGATACGATTTTTTCATACAAATTTGTGCTAAATTCCAAGAAAAACATAATCAATATGAGTCGCTTTTTGTAGTAGTATCAATACACTACACCTTAATTTTACATTTCATTATTCAAAGAAACATTCCGTGTATTGTAATCAATGTTTTAGTCACGAAATGTGTTTTAAAACACCTAATACCACCATGACGTTATAAATGATCTATAATAACACAAACTAATGTCACAAGCGACTCTTCCACTTGTTGCTCACAGATAAAAGTGATAGACACGCGACATTTAAACGCTTCCACATGTGACATTCCTAAAACATTATTATATGTCAAATACAAGGAAATACTCACTGCTTTGAAGAGATCTTTGAAAGACTCGTTTTGGAAGACTCCAACACCATCCGTGAATAAATCGTCGTAAGCGTTATCACTGCTAGAACCCGAGCCTGTCGAACTATTTCCAGAAGGTCCTGAAGACAGATCGTCCACTGGAAATCCTTTACTCTCCAAAGTCTTCTTCAGCAATCGACGCGGCGATAGAACAGGACTTCTAGGTATTGGATAGCGATCCACAGAATCTTCATCGCTGGTTTTCTTATCCACTTCATCAAAAGATTCTTTAGATGGTATAGATTTATAACGCACTTTACAATACTCGGATAGATCATCTAATGACTTAGATTTAGTCTTATCGATTTCTGTCACTCTTCTCGGCTTAGGTACGCTCTTACTGGGCAACGTAGGTAATGGTATCATGCTTCTAGGCTTTTTCTTTTCATCTAATTTATCAATAGAAGCTGTATCGCTTTCAACATTTTGAATATCGTCACTGTCTGGCGTTCTCATCTTGACTACTTCACCTCCGAATCGAACGCGCCTCGATGTCTTTTTAGCTTCTATTTCATCTTGTTCACTATCTGTGAGTACTCTCATCAAACTTTTATTATAAGTGCTATAATCAAAAGAATCATCTTCGCTCTCAATTGATAATTGAGCTCCAGGATCTTCTTCTAAGACAGTCATAGTTATAGCATGATCTGCATCAAATGCAAATTCTGTTTCTAAAATAACTTTACCCGAATGTATACGTTTTTTATCTTCAACGTCGATTGTTATTGCTGCTTCTAATTCAGATTTAGATGATAATGTTAAAGATCTGAAGGTCGTTGTTGAGCCTGCTAAGTGTCTTTCAAACTCTTCCGTGCCTATCGATTGCTCGATTTTAAGCAAAGATCTAGCTGCTAGGTCTTTATAATCTTTCTGTAAAAGTTTTGATGATAGTGATTTGATTACAGCTGATATGACGTGTCCTGGTTCATCTGAGTGTCTTATCGTAGTTAGGAGCAGAGAAGGTAGAGCTATGATCATTCCAGTGACGACGTCTTCTCGCATGTCTTCAGTTGATAGTTGCTCTGGACACTTGGAGCAGATTTCGCTCAAGATAGATTCTCTATTGTCGCTGTTGGCTAAGTATATCCTTAAGGCGTCCAGAGCTCCTCTTCGCACTGCTGGCGCTGGATGTCCAAGATTGTGTGATAGCTCAGGCAGAAGAAGAGACATTCTGGTGTCCAGGGAAGGAACGACAGGGACCAAATCGGCCAGGACTCGCAAGGCATGTTGACGCACTTCTCTTTCTGGATCTCTGAGTCTTCTTCTGAGGGCGTCGAAGGCTTCTGGAAGATCTACTTCGGCAGGAAGACGACGCGTCCTGACCACCCGCTCCCATAAGGGAGTCAGCTGGTAGGCGGCCGATCTTCTCGGGCTCGAAGGTGGCGGAAGCACTTGCATGGTGCGGCGACTCATGCGGCCGCCCAGGCGCGACTGGACGCTCGAAGGGCGGACCGACTGACCGCCTACCGCCTACCGCACGCCCCGACTCACTTCGCCAAATTTATACCACGTATATACACTCCACTCGTCCGCGAAAATGACGCATGGAAATTCTAGTAGATAGACGCTGAAAAAAATAAGTTGCTAGTCATTAGGTGACGTCGCCAAAGTGGCAAAGGTGTTGATGAAACCTGAATAACGATAAAAAAAATACTGAAGTACGCAGTTCAATTATCGATTTTGAAACTAGTCTTTAAGGAAAATGTATTATTCTAGACTAGTGTCAATAGCATTAAAGTTAACCCACATTTAGGGCAGCGAGTTTATATGAACGGTTGGAAGTTTTTTACTTAATGTCACATTTAATTTTTTTTAATATTTCTCTCTACCCCAAATCTATTAAAAACTAATCGAACATTTAATTTCGGACAAAATCAAGAAACTTCTAATAAAATTAAATACATAAAGTCAACAAATCATGGAATAAAAATAAGATACCACAATTAAGTCTTTGATAAATAAATTACCTTATGATATTTGCGTTAAAATAATAAGGTTACGCACAAATAAATATTTACTCACAGATTTACCACCACTGAAATCCAGAAAAAATATAGGCAATACTAATCAGGAGGTAAGATAATGGCCAGTAACTTCATCGTCCTGAATCAAACAGAATCGTCTTATCCATTAGGCACAATAGACACTACAAAGGGTCTACGAAAGTCTGAAAATTAAATTTTAAATAAAAATGATTAATCTGAACATAACAAAAATAAAAAAATTAAAATATAAAATTGTATTCAGTAACCTTTGTAATATAATAATTAAATATAAAAAAACAGTTAATAAGTCAGATGATATCTTTGCATTAGCAAAATCAAGTATAACATCTTCAAATATCATCTCCCGCAATAAGTTATTTTCAATTGATAGCAGTGCTTTCCCATCGTTGAACGCAAATATTTTTTTGTCAGTTTAAGACATTTTAGCAAGATAATTTTCTATATGCACCCTAATCACGTCAGACATAGATTTACTGTCAACGAATATTCGAAAGAACAAATGAAACTAATCAACAAATGCCTTTTCTAGATTTGAAAAAAATATAAGCAGAGTGTTCGCAAAGTTTGTTTCATAAATTAATCGTAAAATTAGCAAATTATCAAACATAGTAAATGCTTTGTAAATTCATAGTTAAGTATAAAAAACCTGGGCTAAATAGACAAGATTGCATCTTGGCCAAAACACTTTTCTTTTAATTGATTTAACTATCTATATAAATATTCACAAATAAAACAAAATTATATTTAAAAATAAACTAAACCAAATACAAACTTTTTCATGTTAACATAATTATGATCTGTATTTTGCTAATATCGAATTCAAATTGATTTATTGAATTAAACATTAAAAATGGAAAAATCGATGTATTCATTTACATACATTATATATCATTATTTATTTATATGTTATGCTTCCTCTACACTCTCTGGAAGTTACCGAACCAAAGGTCTACCGAATACGGTCGAGGTCGCCGAGACATTAGAGCGGGCAGATCCGAGCTCGACCGAAGTAGCCCCGAATTAACACATTATATTTTCCGTCCTTGCCCAACCATGGCCTACTTCCAGAGAGTGTGTAGGAAGCATTACAGTGAATGTGTTCGCAGAAATTATATTTTCACTAGTGAAGCCCAAATACATTTTCTCCAGTAGATATATATTTCCACTAACGAAAATATAATTTAGCTGATAGGCGCTAGTGTCATTATTTTTTAAATATTAGGTCAAATGAAATATTTTTATTTTATTACCAAATGGCAGCATCACCTGCGTCAGGAAACGTCTCGCAAATAGTCGTCCGACCACCTCTAGGGTCAACCACCTCTAGGGCCAAACCCCCTAAATTACAATAAGTTTAATTTTTCTTTGAACTAAAAAATTACCGGAATATTAAAGAAAATATATTG
This sequence comes from Plectrocnemia conspersa, assembly GCF_051122295.1. Taxonomy (NCBI): domain Eukaryota; kingdom Metazoa; phylum Arthropoda; class Insecta; order Trichoptera; family Polycentropodidae; genus Plectrocnemia; species Plectrocnemia conspersa. The sequence goes on along the minus strand of NW_028277178.1, from coordinate 2,850,310 downwards.
TACAATATTTATATTGTGGAAAACATAAAAGGTGGAAAAAATTAACAATATAGATATTGATCGTTATATAAAACAAACATTTGGTAATCAAATCAAAATACAATTAAAAGAATGGTATTTACATTATTTTTTTATTAAACCAAAATTATCTAATTCTTAAGAAGTATTCCATTTTTTCGTACGTGCGTCGTCGTGACGCCTGTTCAGCCGAAAATATTGCTGCTGTATGTGAAAGTGTGGCCGAAGTCCAGGAATGGTCGATTCGTCAGCGTTCACAGCTTTTGGACTTTTCTTATGGCTCCCTTTGACGCATTTTGAATCTGGATTTGCACCTACACCCGTATAAAACTCCATGGACCATGGATAGCGAAGAATTTACGCAGATTGGGTGTTAAAGCAGCAGGAAGTTGATGCTGATTTTTCAAAGAAAATCTTTTTCTCTGATGAGGCACATTTTCACTTCTCTGAGTATGTTAATAAACAATATTAACACATATGGAGCGAAGAAAATCTTCATGTGATTCACGAGAGAGAGTGACTGTTTGGTGCAGATTGTGGTGAGGCGGCGTCATTTGGCCTTTTGGCGATTAAGGTCAGACTGTAACAGTCAATGGTGAGCGCTATAGACGCATGATAACCGATTATTTTTGGCACGTGGCACGTATTTTTGGAAGACGTGGTTCAACAAAACTACATGAAAAGTTCGCAGGTCGCATTACTTACAGTGACATAAACTATCCGCCAATGCGATTTAACGCCGTTGGATTTTTTTGTGAGGTTGAAGAGTTAATTAAGTCGTGTTGTGGCACCTAAGAAATGTACGAAAAATTCATCGAAAGGATCAGCTGCTGCAAAAAGTTCAGAGATGGTCATTTAATTGATATTATTTTATCGAACATTTAATGAAATATTATATATCAAATGTTCAATTAATAAAAAAAAACAAAGATATCCTTAAATTTGTAGGGTTTTTATATTTGGATTACTTTTACAATGGATAAGTGTATGAAGGTCAAATAATTGTAAGAAATTATTTATGAGTTAGTTACTTTATTTTACACATAACAAAAACATTTAATTGCCTTGAAATTGACCCAAATTCAGTTATAATTAAATAAAACAGAACTCAAATCAATCATTATAAAATCAATTATTGTTAAATAAAAATAATAAAAACAAAAGTACATAAAATACCATAATTGTTGCATAGTATACGCAGATTCATTTACAACCTTTGTATAAAACAACAATAAAAGTAACAAGCATGCTTTGCACAATTTACATATTGCTAACAAAAATGCTTTACAAAAGCCCAAAGTGACTAGACTAGAAGAACAGTGCTGAAGAATGAAAGAAATTAGAAATCAATATATTAAAATAAAAGATAATATAACAGCCCATCACCTTTTTCATATTATATTATATTATGCATTTACAATAATCTTGTTAAACTCAATAAAAGTTGCCTTAAACGTAACTACATACAAATCCAATATTCAATAGATATATTATGTACGTAGATACTATCTTTTATATATTAACTAGTTAAGAGTATAAAAATAAGTTACAATCAATAATATACATTAAAAAAATACTGTACAACAAAACAAATCTGACGCACTCCAATCTTTATTTTTTACTCAATTGTAAAAAAGTTTCTGTAATTTAATAGATAGTATTATAACCATGAGCAGTAGAATGTTGAAAATATTCAATGATTAAAGTCTAAGGAATGAGTTCTCAATTATGTTCCTAAATAAATGTTATCAGTGGCAATATGAGATGTTACTAAAAATTTGAGTCGACTAATATTTCACAATTTGCGGTCCCGCGCTCCAATCAGATTTGCATGCGCTCCATATGTAATATCATAAAAAACTATATTGCCAATCATAGCAATTATATCACAAGCCGAAACTTTGACGTGAGCTGAATTTTAGGAGACTGTGCCGAGTATCCGACTTCTCTCAAGTTGTGTGAGCTGTTCGAACGCCTCATCGGTCGGGCGTTATAAACCGACGGCGACGCTAACAGTACAGTGTTTTGCCGTTGTAGCGTCTTATTCGCTCTGGCGGCAGGTCTCAGAGGAGTGGCGAACACGTTCACATTGCTCTTGTTCGAGTTCGCTTTCGCTGAATCCATTTTGCCTCTGACAGGCGTACAAAAATTATTCGGCGCAAACTTTGATCCGTTATCATTCGGCGAAAAGTTCTCTTTCAAATCTTCCATATAAGTGTGATTGCCGATCTTCAGTTTGTTATCGATGTTCAAGATCCTGGGGCGCAAGACGCGTTCGTTCACAGCCGAACTGCGACACTTCATATTGCTGTTGATATGATCCTGGAAGTCTGAATATGTGATCGAATTAGACGTCGCTTCCGATGACTTTGAATCGTCGACTCTTTGTCTCTTGGACGGAGTTTTACTGTTGGATTTGCGGGAGCGCCGCCTGCTTTTAGAATCTTGACTGAGACGTCCGACAGACTGAAAAATTAACCGTCAATCAATATGTATCTAATTAAATAAATGATGATTTAACTCACCTTTCTCTTTTTAATTACCAATCCATTGACGGTCAACAGAGGTACTGGTGTTTTATCACATTTTTTCAACGACTTGTTCAAATCTTTCACACCTCCGTTAGCCGTAAAATGGAGTCGGCGCGATGTGCCTAATCGCGGTGTGCGTGGTGAATTGTGCGGACTCAAACGACTAAAAAATAATAATATTTTCTAATACTCTGATTTGATTAATGAAATAAAGCATTACTACTAGACTCACCGCTTCACTGCAGTCAAAGTATCCTTATTCATCAAAGGCAACAATCGGTTAGCCGCTGGAGCTGATCTTGGCACCGACATTGGAGTTCTAGGAAGTGCCTTTTGTTTCCGAGCCGATAGCTTATGTTGCTTTTCCTAAACATAAAGTAATATTTATTTTCTACATATTTAACCATAAACCAATTAAGTTGAATCATCGATATTTCAATTACATAAATACAGTAATCACCCGAACTTGCTTTGATGTAAGTTTAGATGAAATTATTTAGTATTAGTTCAAGGAGTATTATATTTTAAGTAAACTAGCAGTGTAATCTGATGGGATAAAAATGTATTTTTAAGTTTAGTTTAAACAGTTGCTACTCGATCTTTATTTATATTGATTTCAGCTTCAATCAGTTCAAAGTTTTCAATTAATTTCGACCAAAGTCTGAAGCATTGTCAAGAATTAGCATAAATTTAAAAGCTATATTTTGAGTGCGGTAATAGTGCTTGGCCTCAGGTATAAAATGATCTTTAAACCAATCTTTGAAGATGATAGCAGTTACACACGACTCCATATCAACGGAAGATTCGCTTTATTCTTGTTTTACATAGCTCTAAGATTTTCGCATCAATGGATCAGAAGTAATAGGAGTAGCATCACAGTGAGACAACCTAGATACAAGAAATGCACTTCCAGTCATATTTTTTTAGAACAGCTCTGTTTCATCAAGATTAAAAATGTTCATAAAGCATTACTGTCCATCCGCAATTATTTTATTCAACTTTTTGGGAAAATAAAAAAGCAGCTTTTCGATCTGCACTCGCCGCTTCCAAAGTAGCTTTAAAAAATATATATCAAATACTGTACTGCTTTTTTCTGTTGCCAATCTTGAGCTATAGTCTGAATTATGTCTATTCCATGCATGGTGAATTGCTTTCCGGTTCTGATTTCAAATTCTTCAGCCAAGTGCGTCAGTTCCTTTTCAATCTTAGGTAACTGTGAAAGTGCAAGATTAAATTAATATCATATTCAATCATCCTTAATCGTATATTTTTAGATAATCACCTGAACCGACACAGCTTTGCGATCCTTTTCCTCGCGAAGCAACTGACCTCCTCGGTTTTGGTATCGTCCAGGCTCTTTAGACTTTTCTTCAAGTTCCTTCAATTTAGTCCACAAATTCTCGCGCATCTCGTACATTTCGAATAAATTTCTAAAGCAATAATTCACATACGTTAATATTGAGCATTCAATAAAATAACATTCAACGTACTTATTATCTGCATAAAAGATCTTCAAACTCTCCAAGTAATCCTCGTGACTGGACAGTATATCCTCATTATAGCCGCTGTCATAATTAAATTCGACAAATCGGTCTCGTTGCAACTGACTGTATTTACAAGTATCCCACATGTCCACAATTTCGCTGCGGAGCTTTCCAAGGAACAGCTGAAGATATGAACAATTGATAACAATGATAAATACGGCGTTAATTTACAGTTATATTGAAATAGAGTACCTGGAAATTATCTCGTTTCTTCTCTTCACATCTAATAATCTCGGAGACGAGCGCTTTTTCTGTAGCAAGCGAATGACCGGTGTATTTTGAAAGAAAATTTGCACGAAGCGCCGCCGGTTCCATCAGCCTCTCCCAAAGCGACTCCAAATGTTCGCGTTTCTTCAGAATCTGTATTTTTCAAATTATATATAGTAACAATTAGATCAACATGAAAATTAACAAGATGAATTTTAACACTGGGTAGAAATTATGTTAAAATTCCTACTGTAGCAGAGCAGTTTTGCACATAAGCAATGTTTTAGAAAAATTGCCGTAACTTTTAAACTAGTAGGAATTTTGAAACAAAATTTTAGGACTATTTCTTCTTAATCTGAAGTATTTAATCAAATACTTTTTCAATGGTTCTCAAACTGGCAATTGCAGTTAAAAAACATGTGAATGAACGCAGAAATGAAACATTAATAAGCTTACTAATATATTCACAAACGAGAAATGTTCCAATTTCAAATGACAACTTTAAATATTCCACCAAAAATGCTGAATTCTTTTGGCACAAGAAATAATTTAAAAGATACACCCGATTATATTTTTGGAGGGCGTTGATTTGAATTATTCACAAGAACCGGAGGATGTAAAAGATTGCATATTAATTGCGTCCGATTCTAAACGAAAGTTGCAAAATGCCATTTTGTCGATAGTAAAAAACCAATGGCTAAATGCAACAAAGAAATTTGAAGGAGGATTTCAAGAAATTGGATATGTTTAAAAAGCGGACGGAAAATTGTATATAGTATTTAACTCACTGTTAACAATAAGACTGTCGTTAACAACAACCGAGAGAGTTTTGTCAACAGCGGGAATTATTAAAACAAAACTAGGCACTAATATGAAATATGAGACATTTAATTATTTTTTTTTTAAATTAAAATAAATGTGAAAATTAAGTTTACTTATACGTTTTATATTTATTTATTATATGCATGAATTTGAAACTACTTGAATATACAGTAGACCCCCCCAATAACACGGTAAATTGGGGACGTGCTATTCGGGTGCGTGTAGTTGGTGGACTAGAAAATACTCGTACAATTTTTTGCAATACGTATGTACGAATAGGCACGTGTGGTGAAATATCCTCCCTTTGGCTCGCTCACACATAAAGTAATAGGCACCCAAATAGCACATCCCCAATTTACCGTGTTATTGGGGGGTCTACTGTACTCGAGTATTTCAAGATTTTACTACTCGGTACTTGAGTACTTGATGATTTAGTAAATAAGTCTCGAATAACAATGAAATAAAGACAATCAACAACTACTAAGTAAGTAATGAGACACCAGACTGAAATCAAATTTTGTAAATCAGTAATATCTATTTTATTAATTCGAAACTATTAGTACAGCTTAAAATCAATAGATGCCACTATGATCTAGATCGATTTTATTTTAATTATTCGTCACAATATTCATCCATAAGATTGAGAAAATCTAGGAAAACCTAAATTATATTTATATAACCTTTCGTTACATGATGTTGCAAATTTGCAACAAACTCCAAATTGTAATGATGTTTCTATATGGCTTACTAAAATAGTGCGAATTTAATTTTCAATATATATTTTTTTCCTTATTTTATAGAGTAATATTTAAGATTTTTTCGATGATAAAAAAATCATGAAATGAATCATAGAAAGTGAAAAACACTAGGGTTCATATGGATTTCGAACCTACATAAGTCTTTCGGGTATTAGTCACTGACAAATAAATGCTCTGGCATTGAAAAGCCCTAATTAACGTATTGTAAGATATTCGTAAAATATTCATCAACAAATCTAAAAAAATAGTTTAAATGAATATTACAATAATACCTCATCTTTTCTTTCTTCGAGTTGATCTACAAGATTTTCATATACCAACAACAGCTGAGCCATATTTGCATCTGTTACATTAAAATCTTTAATCGACGATTCAATTATGTAGTGCTGGAAAGAATCGCTCGGTGTTTGTTCCAATTCGCCTATTAAAAAAAATATATAAATAAATTAAAAATATATTATAGATAGTATGATACTTCTGTATCATAAGTAATTACTTACAATACAACTTTTTTATGTTGAGCTGTTTTTCGAGGAACGTTTGTATCCTCTTCTCGTACTCTTTCTGCTGATCTTCGAGCTGCCTTTCAAAGCATTCGACGGTGTCGTCACTCGGCAGAGGCATCTCAGGTAAAATCCTCTTTACGCTACCCATCGAGCGACTCAACTTGCGCGACCATTCGTTCAAGTTGAAAATCTTCTCGGTGCGAACTTTCAATTCACTTCTAAGCCTAAATTACAACAAAAAAAATATTCATACATAAAAATCAATTCCATAATAAATAACATATTAAACATTATATACTAACAATTCTAGATCGGTTTCTAGTACTTGTTTCTTCAAAAATAGCGTCTTCTCGTCTCTATACTTTGTCGTCACGCGTGCGTTCAAACATGACGTTAGTTCTTCAAACTCTTCGCTAAGTTCTGAAATTAAAAAAAATTGTATCGAGTGTTCCAATTATATTACAAAGTATTAGACAATTCTAGTAAATTACTTTGGATTTCCTCTCTGATCGATTTGACTTTTTCGGACGTTTCAAGTATGACTTCTTCGAATCTTTCCTGAACGAAACCGATCAAATCTCTGGTGCGCTTGTTGCGTTCGGCGTCGTCAACGCCCAATGTTCGCCAGTCGTCATTTAACAGATATATCATATCTCTGGCATTTTCTGTTATCTCTTTTTCAACTTGCGCGCTAAAAACAATTGTCGTTTAATATATGAGTGAAGTGAAACATAGTAAATAATTGTATGTTAAAATTCGGTTTTAATGTACATCTTAGAAATTGTCGTCGTCGTAATGTTCACACTACGACGATTTGTTAGAATATCTGTTTAAATTTATTTGATTTTCTTGAACGTAGAAAAAGATGTTCTAACAAATCTTTGTTAGAAGATCTGTTTCTTCTTTTACAAGAATGACATTTATAAATAATTAATTAAAAATTAAATCTATTAATATTATTAGTTGTCCTTAGACAAATGTATTATATATGGTTGAATCGAATAGTAAATTAATAAATATAAAAAAAATGAATACGATTTTGTATAAAATCAGTATTTATAGTCACTCCTAAAGAAATAAAGTACTGTTTAGTATAAAAATATGAATCCAAATCATGATATAAAACCGTAATTCAAAGTAAAACACATTCAGTTACTAGTATTAGAATAAGTCAACCTTCGATGTCAGTTGAAGTCGCAATTTGTATCGTATCGAACTGTGTACGTTCTAATGATAAATGATAAACCATAAACATGCACCAAACGTATAGCAAGTTGGCTAAAAAGGCGAGAATATCAACGTTTAAGTAAATATCATAGTTGAAATTCACCGGTAAATAACGGCCGCTATATGGTAGGTAGCAGAAAGTCGATTAATGGCAGATAAAAGTAGCCGATTATAACAAGGGCGATAGGGTATGAGGTTTAGGTCGGTTTCAACTCACAATACTCGTAGCTCTGCAGCATTATACGCTTCCATTGTAGATCGTCGGCCGCAGCCGCCGCCCGCCATTCGAAATAATCGCCGTTACGCCTTCGAACTGCTACGGTGCTGCCAGTGACGATAATGTGAAGGCCACTAAAAAAAGGTAACGAATTAAATTGTCAGAGTTTAAATCAACTTGAGGTAAAAATTACAACTCATAATTATATTATTCTGGGTCAGAATAAATATTAAAATAAAAATAGGATTATTCCATTTATAAATATTAATGAACAATAAATTATTTATTTTACAAATATTTTATGAAATATCTCGCTCGCATAAAAACTATTGCAAGTGAATAACTTTCAACAAATCTATTTAATTGTATGCAGCGAAAGTACTGAGAGAAAGACAATTTTGGGTGAAGGAGTTTGCCTTCGCCGTTTAAATTTGGCCACAAAAATTTGTTGCATTGCCTTGACGCGATCTATCAACATTGGTACTCTTCTAGTTCCGATCTTTTTTCATACAGCAAATCACTACGTACGATCCATCATAGATTGGACTTAATGGAGCTGGAGCTGCAGCTGCTCTTAGCTTATGACAATTTTTTCAATATAAATGTCAGTATTTTTCCGTCCCGGTGAGGATTTGTTTTGAGTGCCGGCTGATACAAACTCGCCTGGCAACGAAAGCGATTTTTCGTACACCGAATTAACGGTTGCTGCTCCAAGATGGTTTTTTCATGCCGTCCTGATTTCAAGCAACACAAGTAGCAGGATGTCTTTTCTTTTCCGTTGTAGATGGTAATGGCCGCTTTCAATTTTCGATGAAAACGTTCCACCATGGCGTTAGCCGCTGAGTGATATGCCATGTATTTTTTTAAACACTGAGATCTTTAAGTCTTAGTTTAAGCCTTAGTCGGTGGTAATTCTTGCCGGACCACCAAATCTCACAACCCAACGGTCTATTGTTATTTCAGCGATGGGGAACGCTTCCGGCCATTTTGTAAAACGTGTAAGTAAAATATTTACAATCACCTGATATTAATAGCGGTCCTACTATGTCAACGTGAACATGTTCGAAACGTTTCATTGGTGTCTCGAAAGTTCCTAAGGGTCAAGGGTGCATTGATGTGTTTGTGATGTCGCGACACTGTTTCCGTATGTAAATAGCGTTCAGTAACCATCGTGACTGTCGCATTCGTCCCAGGACGTGCCAATCCGTGCACTGAGTCGAAAACTTCCCACCGGAACTGCTTGGTGATGAACTGACGCCTCTCGTTGCACCAAATGTTTGCCTCTATATAGTAGTAAAATATATTTATAGAAGCAGGTTTTTGTTATTATTAATATTGTTAGGTATATATAGAAAATATACTGACTTAGGATATGATAAAATAGTTTATTTTTATACCATATGTTTTTATAAATATTTGTATATGTATGTTTTATGTGTGCTACAAATCAGGACTTTTTATTATGGTAAAACTAAAGATAGAAATCTTTCATAAAGAGTAAAAAAATGATTATCGTATATATGTACATATATAAAAACACCTTTTTGTCAATTTTTCACAAGTGTTACAAAATCAAAATCATTACAAAAGCATTTTGTTTCTAACAATCTGTTAATCTGGAACTAGGGATAACTGAGCTCAAGACTTCTGTATGATTCTGATGCCCCCGTTTCCTTGGTACCCTAAGCACGTTCTTAGAGTGCTTAAGGGATAATACTTAATGATAATTTTCTTATTTAAATGATGATCTTATTTTGTTAAATTAATTAATATCGGAGGAACGCGCCTATTAAATTTCTAATTTCAAGTGTCAAATTGAATTTTTTTTATAATTTGAATAGTTGTTATGGCCAAATCATTATAAAAAGAAATGACGTGCGATTTTGCCGGTGAACGCTAAACGTCAAATTGAACTCGCGCGTGCAGCAGCGTGAACACGATGGCGAACGAAATCGAAACGCTCATCGAAATGGGATTCACTAGAACTAAAGCGTGCGTTTTTTCTATTCTACTATTCTCTTCGAATTTTGTCTTAAATATTGGAGTTTAACGCTTGGATTTTGTTTACCTTTACAGGGAACGCGCCCTGGCCGTGACTAACAACAAAGGCGTAGAACCCGCCATGGAGTGGCTACTCGCGCATTCCCAAGATGAAGAACCGACGAGCGCACCTTCTGTCGCCGCCGGCTCAGCTCCGCCGACGGAGACTGCGGAACCCGTCGACCCCGACGAAGATCTCAATGCCAAATCGCTAAAATGCGAAGACTGCGGCAAGCTTTTCAAATCGCTCGAGGAGGCAGAGTTCCACGGGGTCAAATCGGGTCACGCTAACTTTTCAGAGTCGACCGAAGAGAAGAGACCCCTCACAGAGGAGGAGAGGAAAGAACAGCTAGCAAAATTAGAAGAGAAAATGAAGCAAAAGCGAAAAGAGAGGGAAGAGAAGGAAAAGGTATATTTAAATATAAGAGGAATATTTGTCTAATAGTAAATCAGAAATTTTTTCAGACACTTTATATTTTTTATCTTTTGAGGTATACTCATTTATTTTTATAAAATCGACTGACTAGATATTCAGTTTTAAATAAATAAACTAAGTTATTTCAAATAGAAATTCATTAGATCATCTCAACAAGCATTCCAGTTATAATTTATCTGGCGAGCTGTCTACCATTTTAATATTGAATTTCCATTGTGAGATTTTAAGATTTTCTTGAAAGTATCATATTAGTCAGTAACCCTAATGTTTTTCAATTTATATTGCATCTGGGAGATAGGAATTAATGATTATTATATAAGTATAATTCCGGTCAAACATCACAGATTAGTTCTTCCTAATCTTATTGTGATGTTTAACTAAAATTGAACTAGGTCTTGCATACTTCAGCACATAGAGAATATTTTTTGAATACTTTACCAAAATATTCAGAAATAGAATGACCTTTAATTCTCAGGAAGCGATGAAATGTCTTGGGAGTCGTGTTCAATTCACCATTTTATGAAGATAAGTCTGAAATGTTTGTGCTGACACTGCAGTTCTAATTAATCATCATTACGGATTTAGACCTGCAAGTTTGACTTTCATCAATCTGTTTACATCAACAAAAGGTGATAAGATTCTCAAATATATACAGATTTTAAAGAGCCTTTTGATTAACATATTATGGCCCGATCATGCGTTTTCGTGTGATAGCAAAATTTTTTCGAGAGTTTAAAATGATGTAAATCACGCTTATATTTTTTTTCTAGAGATGGCAATGTATACATTTATAATTTTACCTTTTGTCAAAATTCCACGAAAATAGTAAACCGTAATGTGTTAAGTATATTATTTAATCTTAACACGTTATATGCCACTGACGCACTTATGTGCCATTTGTGATTCTAAGCCATTTAATATTAAAATTTTTATGTAGTGAGTATAGATTATATAATAAATATTTACATAATATTTTTTCAAGGGATTATTTATTTTAATTTTAAGTAGATTTCTTAAGAATTACTAATTATTGCAGAGAGTCTCAAGATGCAACTTTAAATGTTGCATCTTGAGACTCTCTGCAAATGTCTGTTAACCAAAACATTTCTGAAAAATTGACCTTATAAATATCTCAACGAAGTTTATTACCAAGTCTAATCTGGCTATTGAAAAATCTATAGAAAACATAAGAAAGTGGAACTAGATGTTAATGCTAGGATGCCAAAGCCAAAATGAAATCGTTATTGACCCTTCATTGTCCATTCATCAGAAATGTTGATATTTTACTTGTTAATTAATCGCTGCCAATGAATAGTGTATTCAAATTTTGAGCGCTTCGCATAAATTAATAGTTACACTCAAGGTTGTCGAGAGAGAACAAGTACAAAACAACTTGAGGGGTCCAACCCTGGAAAAAATCATTGCAAGAATATATAAAAAAATAAAAACCAACCTCAAATAATGAATCTAAACTAAAATATAGTTGTTTGAGATGTACATATATACTGATGTATTTCAGGTATAAGTTCCTTTAGCCTTTTTTTATACATATACAAAAAAATAAAAGGAGCGGAAAATTGCCTTCAAAAGCACCCACTTTCTAGGTAGTATTTTCACAATAAACATTATTATTCAAAGGGACAGATTGTAGTTTTTTTGACATGGCTCAGTTTGTGTTAAAATTTGTTTGCAAACTATTATTGACTAATTTTTATTTGTACCATAGAAAAGGTTAACTCATACCTTTTATTATTTATTTAAGAAAGTATAGTACGATGCTAAAAATATATAAAATGCAATTTTCTTCATGATGCCCGGAATCATTGTTCGAATTGGGTTCGCTCTTGGTGGCCCTGATTACGCTATTGTTATCGCTATAATCGAGCAAACGTTCCCCGAGAAATAAATACAGTAGAATTATCTATTTCATAGCCACAATCTTTCGAAAACTATTATTTAATTTATTAGTAACTCATAGATTAAAAATCACAATATAATAAGTTCAACTGAAATATGGTCTTAGTAATTTAAAACATTGATAATTATAGGTTTGACAATTTTTAAATATTTACATATAAGGCGATAAAATGTCTCGAAATGTATATAAATTTCGAGAAGACTTGATAAAGTCAAGTATTCAATTTTAATACATTACAGACCGCTGACGCACTTATGCGTCATTTGTATTGTAACTATCATTTGTTCGATTAATCTCATGAAACTTGATCAATTATTTTTTTATGATAATTTTAGTTTAAGCTCTACATCTCTAAAAATATTGGGGTTTGTGTTGCAAAATATAACTAGAAATGAGAAACTTTACTTTCTGAATATCGCTTGTGTTATTAATATCAATCTTTCGGTGATTTTAATATGTATTTATAATTTGACACAGTGCGAGTTACTTGAAAAGGAACGGATGCGTATCAGATCTGGCAAAGACATGCAAGATGCTAAACAAAGAATGCAAGAACAAGAAATGCAAAAGCTAGTTGAACAGAGACGACGCGATAAGATCGAAGATCAAAGGGCAAAGGATAGAGTTCGTCAACAAATTCTTGCCGATAAAGAAGCACGAAGGTATCTATTTTATATATATATATTTAGGCACCCTGTTACCTTACATTAAAAATCAGCACTATACTGCATTGTTATTAATCATAAAATTGATCCGAACATAAAAGACAAATATAAAAGGTCCATCTGCTGAATTAATCACTACTATTGCATTGTTACTTATAGAGTGGCAAGTCAAGGCGGCAAACCTGAAGACGTACCTGCTCCGAAAATTGAACCAGCACCCGTTCCACCGAGCGTAATCACTTCTCCCGGAAAACCATCACCTACGACGGCTCGTCTACAATTGCGGTTACCGGACGGACGCGCAGTGAATCAAAACTTTGGTGCTAAAGAACAGTTGAGTGCCGTTCGACTGTATTTAAGACTTCACGATATGAAAGATATGGCGTTCAATCTAATGACAACGTTCCCTAAACGAGTATTCAACGAGGACGACTACGAAAAACCTCTCGAAGTTTTAGGTAATCCATTATTATGCAAAAAGACCCTATGGCTAGAAAAAATATATTTTATCTGTGCCATAAGGTCTTCATATGTACGTATTAAATATATTATTACAAAAACAAAATTTATTGTTACAGGACTAGTACCATCGGCTGTTATTATAGTTTCAAAATTACAGCAATAGACGTAATATGAAATTTTTGCAACTTACTGTGTTCTCTGATATTAAAACTATTGTTACTGTTAATCTAGCGATATGACATTTTTTACTATATGTCGTGCTCATAATTTAAATTGTTCCAATATCTCATGTTAATTAATAGGCGTTATCGAATGAACTGATTGTTTAATGAAATGAATTGTTAATAATTTGTTTTTAATGCTTGAATAAACAAAAGCAATTGTTTCTCATCCATATTAATAAATAAATAAATAAAACAATTAAATAAATATTGTTAAGCTATTTCTATATTTATTTACTAATTCTCCGTTGTATTAGGAAATTTTTCTAATAAATAATGAAAATTTAAATGTATTTTTCTTCAACTGTTCGGCTATTAACAACTCATTTAGAAGTGTGTCTTAATTAAGCAAACCTAAAGTAATAGGCATCTTATTTCCTAAGAAAAATAGCTCAATGATATTTTCACTATAAACTATAAAAGGATAATGTAAATAAAACTGTCTTATTAATAAACCAAACTTTATTAAATTACAATTTAACAAGTCAAAATATATATTTATTAAAATTCAATATCATTACAATTGCAATGTGTCAATTCTCATAAATCAATTTTTATAATATAGGAACCCTTTGTGTGTGTGTGTATCACATACCTATAGTTTAATTAAAATCTTAAAGTTTGATTGTAGAGAGAGTCAGATTAATGGGAATGTGAGAACTGACACTTACGAGTTTTAAGTAAAACATTACTATACTTAATTTAAAAATCAGTTCTTTTACCATTTTACGAAATCAAATTATACATATATTTTACTATATATATTTGGCTACGTATAGAATTATTCATCTAAAAAGCTTCAAATCATCTATGTCCCATAATAAAATGTCATTTTATTTCATTATATCAAAATCTAATGAAAAGCAACAAAGCCGTACAATACGATCGTAATAAAACCTCGACGCATTCAGTTTCGATATATTAAGATTTATAAAAATTTCAGGAAGTTTATAGGAAGACAGTGAAAGAAATGCATGTTTTTATATATATAACATTGAAATAATTATCTCCATTGTGCAACACATAGTCGAGGTTTTCCTATTATATTTACTATAATGAAAAAATATTTTGCATACAATCGCACAGGTACTCTGTTGCATTTACTAAGTTTATTAATAAATATAAATTGTGTGATTTATCATTGACTATACGTATTATATATATATAAATATATGTGAAAATAAAATACATCACTAATCTAATAACTTGTGAGAACACTAGACTTGTCAATCATAAATACTGTTGAATTAATAATCACAAATTGTGTTAGAATAATGATATAAATTATAACTATACATAAAAATGATTACAATATAATTGAGCAAAAAATTCGGTTGAGAAGACGGACAAATTTAGATTAATTAATCGAGCGACGCATATTGGGAGATATGCTCAAAAAATATGTATTATAATAAGCCATTCCTTAACCCTTAATTGCCGAGCCTGGGCTACACAGTGCGTCGCTGAACGTTCATGGATCTTTTATTATACCAACCAACCAACAAATGCAATCGGGGGTTTACCTGCTCAGATTTATAAAAAGTTATAAGTATTTTAATATACTTGATGACGTCAGGCTCCTTATACAACTCGTCTAGTTTGTTATTGTACCGACGATGCCAAGTGCAATCCTTGCAATCCATGACTCACACCCATATATCAACTGGTCTTACCAGGTGTGTTTCAGTTTATTTGTATTTAAAAGAGCTTATTGATAATTTTTTACATAATACAGATAAACAAACTCAGCAATGCGGATATTATCTCAATTTGAAACAGTTATTGTCAGCGACATATGTTGTCAATATCTGCATATGCTAGTAAATGATACCCATTGTCTCTCTAATTCTTTTATAAATATTCATATTTTAACATCTGATCTGGCAATTTTCGCCAATATATCGAATTTCGGCAATCAAAGGGTTATAAAAATTAGGGATAAAATAACTATCCTGACATGAGTAATTCAACACAATTACACCTTAAAAAAAATATTAAAGTGAAACACAGGTCTCTTCACTGAGTTACAATCTCTTCCGAATGAATGTAGGATTGTTGTCCTTTGATAATAAAAAAAAACATTATTTACATACATTTAAATATATACGGGTAACAATTTCATTATAAAATTCAAAAAATGATCACAACCGACGCCGAGGATTTTTGAAGTTTGACCTTAGAGATTCACTTCATTGTCATTATATAATATACGTACATTGCTCTTTCATATATATTTAAATATAATAATGCGATCATATAAATACGTGTATTTTATAAAATACATAAAAAAAATATTAAGCTGATGATAAAAAATAAAATGATACAATTATACAAATTTACAATAAAAATAATCGATATAAAAATAAATAAATTTGATTGTTAATAATGCAAAGTAAAAAATAGTACATTTTTAATATGATGAATAAAGTAATATTTTAAAAGTAATTAAAATACATTAATTTCATATAGATATTGTAACTATCAAAAAAATCATTAAAATAATGTTTTAATAATGCAATATAATATTATGTTTGCAATTTAGTCAATAAACTCATATATCACACATATAAAATAGGCCAAGATTTCAAAAGTAAACGGAAAAAATTCATATACACACTGAAACTATCACTCTTTAACAATTTCGGTATACACAAATATTTACTCATATATAAACCTTCTCACGTATTAAACTATCAGATACTCAAATTTATTGATACGTTACAATATGACAACAACGCGTCCTCTGATTAGTTTAACACGTATATATAATTCAATACATAACCAGAAAAATGCGATTAAAAATGCATTTTAGATTGTAAAGGAAGGTTTACATGTATCGATTAAAAAATCTCACTTTTTTCAATTGGTATACAACTTCAACAGTATCAAACGTATCAAACCGTCCAAAATATTTATGTAGTAATGGCAAAACTTGAACATCGCAAATAAATCAATAATTCCATTACAACGTGAACCACCTCAGCCACATGATCAATTTGTATATCTCCACTAGAGGCAGCTTCCACTCTAGGCTGTGTAACGTAGGAGGAACTACGCTCGGATACACCAACGGCTTAGACACGTCGCAATGATTATTATTTTTCTCCAGATTGCCGTATCCGTCCGATTCTACTTTGACGCCGTCGCAATCGACCAGATTCAGGTTCTTGTCAAAGCAGATCCTCAGTTCGAACAGGTAGGAAATGCCCGTGTGCGCATCGACCGAGCAATGCATGCTCGGATTCTTTCCCATTATTCTCTTGACAGAATCGTACACCTCAGACGGGTCAAAAGTGTTGGTGTCATTTGGATATATACCGGCTTTGGATAAGATGTCGGTCATGGAGTGGTGCTGCAGCCAAATGAGACCCTGGGCGAAATATTTCTTCTCGTTATCGAGAGTGCTCAATAAGGCTGCGCATGTGCCGTGTTTTGACCACTCGTGTTCCCATAGTGAAGGAAGTGGCGTATCTGAAAAATTCATATATAAGATTAAAAACAGTTGAATAAATAAATTTTACTCAGATGATATTGATATTTTTGTTACTGCAATTTTTTTATAAATATTATAATATACAGAGCATGTAAATTTTAACTTTAGGTAAGTAGGTGGAACATCGTAGCATCTAGTATTAACTTTTATTAAAAAAAGTACAGGTGTAATGAACATCCACAATACAACACGTAACGGCAATAACAACCTATCAAAAGATTTTTTGTTGAGAAAAAACAAAAAAAAACAGCCTCACCAATCCAAGTGACGAGAGGGTAGAAATATCAAAAATACATCAAATTATGAAGGTACAACTTTTCTCAAAACGCTCACGAATTTGAAAGTTATAACAGTTTAAAATCATCGAAAAGTAATTTATTTGTATTTATTCAATTATAAATACACCAAATGATGTTGTTTAATTTCAAAATGCTTACAAGTTTGAAAGCTTTCACTGTTTTCCTAAAATAATAATAAAAGAAACAGACTGAGTATATAGAAAAAATCTTTTTTTCACAACTCCTAGAAGTTTGTAAGTTAACAATTTCCTTAAAGAAAATCTAACGAACACAAAGAACACAGGTTGAGAACCAGGAAAATACTGATTTATTTAAATACGAGAGATTATTAAGTTACTGTATGACTTTTCTTAAAACGTTTAAAATTGTTAGTTTTTCCTAAAAATATAAATAAATACGCAGAACACGGAGGTCAAAATTCGGTTTAGATATGCTTCATTTTATTAAAAGTCGTATTATTGTTATAAAAAGTTTTAATATGAACACTAGATAATCGAGCGTTACCAATGATTGCTTTGTAAGTGGATTCTAGACAGGAACCCACCCCTTTGAATTCGGCAAAAGAAATGCATGTCATTTAATGAAATATTATGAATCTTAATGAAATGGAAATATTAAAAAACGACCAACTTTTGCCCCCCTCCCCCTTAGAAAAGTCGGAAATGACGTTCCTGGTTGTGTCCCGCAATTTTACTAAGAATCGGTGTATCTCTTAGTCGGCGTGACAATCTAAAAGCAGTTATGCATAACCGAGTGAATGTTCATTAAACGTTATCCATTAGCATTTGTAAACAAGAACACTAAAAGGTCCGTCCCAAATATCTCTACCGAAGCAAGTATAGAAACCCCAGATTCCAAACGATGACGACATCGTCAGTTGTACAGATTTCGAATCCACATTACCAAAGATTCTATTAAGATTTGTAAAACATTCAGTTTATATTGAAGATTTGCGTGAATTGTCAGAACGTTTAATATTGTTATTTTAATTATAAATCTGTTACCTTTTTCAATGTTGGTCCAGTACTGTTCCATCTGCGATTCGATTGGCTGCAACTGTGATATTTCAAATTTCCATGAAGAGTTACAAAAATTGGGACCCATTGTGCCTATCTTGGTTGGCCACACTCCGTGGACGGTCCAAGCGTTCTTCTGTGATGGAAAAGTGCAGTCGTGGTGTGGATTTTTCTCCTTCCACTGATGACAAACGGTAGCGGGCCAATGTTGCGTGAAAACCAAGAGGTCCCAATCTTTCTGACTAGTTAAATTATCGTCGGCGCTAAAAACAGACATGCGAAATATAATTAATCAACAATATAAACAACCGAATGAAACTAAATAAATACACTGTAAAATGCCCGTAATTTTGAGGTCAAACAAAAAGGGTCAGATGACCAAAACTGTTGATTAAAAAATAACCATGTTCTAGATGTAGAAAAATATTAAGAGAGTATACATTTCGACAAAAAGGCTAGTTAAAACAATAAAAAATAATCTTAATTATGTTTCATACCCATTCAAACGATGCATTCGACTTATAAACAATGTATATAAAGTACAAATATTATATATACACGTTTTACACCTAAATAATGATAGAAAAACAAATAACAGAAACAAACAAAAAAATATAACCAGAGACGAAATTTAGGGAGGATACTTCCCCCCCCCCCCTTTGAATTTGGCCAGAAAAATGTGTGTCATTTAATAAAATGCTATAAACCTTTATGAAATCGAAATATATATATAAAAAAGAACCAAGAAAAAAAAAGGCCAAGGTTTGCCCCCTTTCCTGTAAAAAGCTGAAATGTCGTTCATGATTCTTAACCAGAAATTTTCAAGTTATCCCTCAAAGAAATTCTAAAAAAAAACAGTCGAATTTATCCCAAAATTATTTTTTAAAATATGTCATTTCAGTGAAATCATATCTGAATATACAATACTTTCCAGATACTAGTAAAATGATATGATTTTAACTTTTTAATACATAGTAATATACACATTTAGATACTTATCATTAATTATATAAATGCGATGTAAAAATATTACAGTGAATGTGTATTTTTCAGTGAAGTTATATTTTCACCAGTAGATACATATTTCTACGAGGACAATTTTAATGAGCAATATATAAAATAATTGTTTGTGCATTACTATTGGACAAATTGGGTGAGAAAAAACCTAACCTATGCGATTTAACCAATCATAACATGACCTAATGCAAGTTTTATAACTAATTATAGTTTTAGAACTTTCATTAGGTCAAATCCAAAATACAAACTAAGCTGTGGGGACCACATATTGACGGTGACATTTTGATATGGAATCGAGGAATAAAACAGTTTCCCATCAACCCCTAATCAGCCCCTCCTCGCCGATGCGCGGATGTACTGATCAAGCGCGACAAAGAAATAGGGGAGCTTTCTGGAACAGCGATACAAAAAATTAATAACTGCTATTTTAAGTCATCATAATTAAAATATTCTTGAGACAAGGCGATGAAACAGTTTCCCATATCTAATCGACCCCTCGCCCACACGCGGATCTGCTAATCAAGTGCAACCAAGAATTAGGGGAGTTTACATACAGAGCAATAACATTTTACGTCTTCCTGGATTAAAAGTAAACAAACTAGTCTGAAACCGACAATCCCACGCAAAAAGGGAAGCGACATCTTACTTTCAATACGTCACGGATTATTTTATAATAAAATTTAGGATGAAGAATATTGCTTGGAAATTCGTCCTGTCGCACCACCACAGCAGGAGCCGAGCCAAGACCAACCCTTTTGGAACGCGAGCCGAACAGCTGATATTTTGGCACTCCAGCACTATCCGTGAACTTCTCTCCAGAACTACTGCCAATATTTTAAATAAATCGTTGTCACGTAAATATAGAATTTTGGTCAATAGGAGGGCGCAAAAACAATTATCACTGAACGCTCTTGTAAAGAGCGTTCCCACTGCGATAATTGTTTTTTGCGCCCTTCTATTGACCAAAATTCGGTTTAGGTATGCTTACTTATTAATAAGTAATAAGTAATAAGTCTTAATATGAACCAAGCGTTTCCACTGTGACGGCACGAATTTATTGCCTTTGATGTGGATTCGAATTTGGCCAGAAAAATGCATGTCATTTAATGAAGTAATACTATGAAATCATTTACTGCTCTAAGCCGTAAAAATGTAGAAATCAGTCTTTGTGAGCAAGGTGCTTTAAAACACAATTAATATCCCGCTAAAAAAAAATAACCATCCATGTAGGAACTTGGATTAGTCGCGCCTATAAAACTATAAATATTGTGATTTTATAAAGATCGTTCATCGTTAACTAATCGTATATATTATAAATATTCAATAAAAATATAATACGTATATAGCTTTTGGGACGAAAACTCTGATACATTGTTTTTTGTAAAATTATCAATAATACTGATTCAATACATAGTTTTAATTTAAATTTGATTGAAAATGAGATTTATATTAGGACACGGTATTTATTTAGAGATATTAATATATGACTTAAGAGATATTTTATTTAAAAAATATTGAAATGGTAAAAGTTTGATCAAGATCACTGATCACTGCGCACTTTCAAAGTTTAGAGGAAACATTTGTCAGTGTCAAATATCTAATAAACAAAAAATCAGCCGAAGCACCCAAAGACACAAAAGACACAAAAAGAAACTGAAAAATCAAAATCGTTCCAGAATATTCCAGAACATTAATATTAACCAAAATTTGATTTAAATATTATTTTTAAATTGATAATACATAATAATCGCAATATTTTAAATATGTCGGCCATTATCCAATATTTTAATTAAATATTATTATTTAAAAAACATTGACTTTCCAGACAATATTTACATTGAATGCCATCAACTACCTAAATAAACCACATCATATCCAATTAAACAAATAAACACGAGCGATAACGTTGAAAGAACCCATTGATTGCGCACTTAGTCGGCGTCACGTTCATTTATAACAAGACGATATTTGTTTTCTCACCTCGTTAAAATGAGCAGGGACATAAACACGACGTAATGCCCCAACATTGTGAAAAAAGCGCCCCCGGTGAGACTGCGCCCCGGGGCCTCGGAGAGCAACAGCTGCGACTCAGCGACCATTACCATTTTGACACACTTCGATTAGGCCAAAACGCCTATTGTGTCGGCTCGGTCGCCTCTTATCTATTTTATTGGCATTCGCGTTAACCCTAGGGGCAAATGATAAACGCTTAATTTGTAATTTTTAATTACTATATAATCTTTTATTTAGATCCTTCTAATATTAACTTGGGTTTGTCATACAAATATACAATACTAATTATTTTACTTTGATTCATAAAACGAATTGTTTGTGCATTTATATAAGGTAAAAGGATTAGTTGCAAAGAGTTATTCGTAACGTGTACACTGTTCATACCTAATCTGTCCAATAGTAGTGCGCAAACAATTCGTTTTATAGATCAATTATTTTAGTTAATTAAAACGCATTCATTTTAAATAAATTTAATCAATTTTGAACATTTTCCCGGCCCGCGACATTTATCACACTTCTACAAAATATACTTATTTTATAATGGCCAAATAAGTGAAAATCAATGTATTAAAAAAATACCTTATTTGTGTATTTATATATTCAAAAATTAACTATCGAAATTATGAGAAAAAATTAACTTTGATTTTAAAACAATATTCTTGCGAATATATGACGACGAATATATATTTTTTATGTTTACATGTAAGAATAATAGTAAACACAATAATAATAACTCATAATGTTTCAATTTTTCACTCCAAAAAAATGTCTATAGTGTATCTAAATATAATATGGGGAAGGGGATATATATTTTTATATGTGGCCTGAGGAGTTACGATGCATTTCCAAAGTGGCCCGCAAGATCATTTGGGTTGGCCACCTCCGCTCTACATGATTCAAGAATGCTATGAACTAAGGTGTCATAGACCATAGAGCATAGTTTCTTAACCTTTTTACATCCACGAACCACCAAAAAAATCAAAAAATGTTTTGCGGACCATCAATATTGGAATAAAATAATAAATATTTATATATTTGATTTTTTATTCAAAACAATTAATTTTGCAACACAGTATGCTGATATAACCATATTTAAGTATATTAAAACAGTCAGTAACAAGAAATATAATTTTAAAATCCATAAAATACAGCATAAAATTTGATTGTTTATCGAAAAAATAAAAATCAATTATTATGAGTTTTCAATATTATTTATAGATCTTCCAGAATTCCTATAGGGCTATTTAGAACGATTACTAAATAGCCCTATGCAAATACAAGCGAATACAGAACAGATGTGAAATTAATTTTATTACTTGCGGCCCACCTAAAAATCTTCGCGGACCACCGGTTAAGAAACTATGTCATAGAGGACGCGAATAACTGACGGATCTTCAAAGTGAAAGGCGTTTCTCATAACAAAGCCGAGCATATTGGAAGATTTATCACAGACGTCGTGTATGTGTTGAGAGAACCTCCACTTGCTCTCAAAAGTGATTCCGAGATCTTTATTGGAAGTTTCTCCAGTCAAAATGTTTCCACCGTGATCGTAGGAATAAACTGATGGCGAACGGGATCGAGAAAATGACACAGTATGCCCCTTTCTGACAATAAACTTACTAGTCTGAGACGTTATTCCGTCGTTATATGTCTCCTTGAATGAATGAAGAAAAGATACTTCATAAACATTTAAACTCTGTCTATGCACATCCCCTCTAATAAAGCAATAGTATGTCCCACAAGCTCTATAGAAGCGTCAAAAAAAATGAAATTACGTATTTCGATGACGTAGCGATTACTTTATTCATACAAATATTATAGGATTATGAGTTTTTATCGCGTCTATATAAAAGACTATCCAGCTGCATTTTTTGAACTTTTTTTAAAAATAAACACAAATTTAAGGATATAATCAGATTTTTTTACTAACCGAACATTTAATCTATTTTATTAATTGTGAAAAATATTATTAATTAAATGGCCGCCTCTGCAGCAGTCGATCCTGTAATGATTTTTTTGGGCGGTATCTCGGCTATAACTTAACGGATGTTGGTTTTGTAGGTACTCCAACGTTTCGGGTTTTGTCGGTGTATTCACGATTTTTAGCGTAACATTACAACAAATCCAACGGCGTTAAATGGCATGATCTTCGCGACCAGTTGCCGTCACCAAGATGTTAAATATTGCGACCTGGGAACTTTTCACTCAAAACATTCAACGTTGCACCCGATGGGTGGCAAGTCTTATTGCAACATGTCTTTCACATCAATATATTCGATTTCGTGCCAAAAATATTCGGTTGTCATGCGTATATATCGCTCATTATTGACTGTTACAGTCCGACGTTCATAATTTTCAAAAAGTATGATCCAATAACACCGTATGGTAACAATGCACAACAAGCAAACACTTTTTGTTTAATGTTATGGTCTCTCGTGAATCACATAAGATTTTTCCGCGCCCTACACGCGGCATTTCTGTTTATTAACATACCTAAAGAGGTGGAAATGTGACACATCAGAGAAAAATATTTTCTTTGAAAAATCAGCATCAACTTTCTGCTGCTCTAACATTCAATCTGCGTAAATTCTTTACAGTCCATGGTATCTAGACGTTGGTTCCTCTGTTATCTGAATTTTATACGGGTGTCGGTGCAAGTCCAGATGCAAAATGAACGGGCGTCACGATAATGCACAAGCCTTACCCTATCTTCAATGCTTCCAGTCTCTTAATTTTTTTCAATGCGTTGCGGATTGTTTGCTCAGTAGGACGATAAATTTAACCATAATCTTCCTGTAAATGTTGATACACAGTTCGTACAGAATTGTTGTTTCTGAGCGGTGGTATTGTTACAAACTATCATTTCACAGTTTGAACATGCGTGAGTATTGACAGCTATCTGATTTACAGTGTTGCCAACATATGAAACTCGAATTGGATCCCCTCTATAATAAAATTGGCAATAGCTTGAAAGTATAATTTACAACTTTTACAATCGACTCACTATTCTTGAGCAAAAATATCTTTATTAAACGACATGTAAAAACAATGACGTCAGTCTCGGAATGCGAAGTGAATTATCGACCCAATGTCGAATTTATGCTTAACCCTTTGGATGCCGGGCATTTTTGGAAAAATGTTCCAGAACTGCCGGGACTTTTTATTAAATAATTAAAAAGTCAAAATGTGTATTTTAGTTTGTAAACATGCTGTCGCGGCGTGCGACGCTGTCTGCAGTGAACTTGACCTAATTAATGATGAATATGCGATTGTGTGTTATTTTAGTTCTTATTTGCGCTGTAATAAGAGTCATTATCGCATGACGTATTAAAAAATACGAGATCTGAGCGGCCGAACTCCAACCAGGAATCAATAACAATGGTATATAATATGTTATTTATTTTTATAATGTAAATAAAACTTTTCGTAAATTAATAAAATATAATATTTTTAAATAATGGTTTAAGTAAAAATACCCTACAGACTGTTGAATATATATATATATATATATATATATATATATATATATATATATATATATATATATATATATATATATATATATATATATATATATATATATATATATATATATATATATATATATACATATATATATATACATATATATATACATATATATATATACATATATATATATACATATATATATATATATACATATATATATATATATATACATATATATATATATATATATATACATATATATATATATATACATATATATATATATTTATATATATATATATATATATACATATATATATATATATATATATATATATATATATATATATATATATATATATATATATGTATATGTATATATATATATATATATATATATATATACATATATATATATATATATATATATATATATATATATATATATATATATATATATATATATATATATATATATATATATATATATATATATGTATATATATATATATATGTATATATATATATATATATATATATATATATATATATATATATATATATATATATATATATATATATACATAATATATATATATATATATATATATATATATATATATTATATATATATATATATATATATATATATATATATATATATACATATATATATATATATACATATATATATATATATGTATATATATATATATATATACATATATATATATATATATATATATATATATATATATATATATATATATATATATATATGTGTGTGTGTGTGTGTGTATATGTATAAAAATAATGATTATAATATATTTATAACATATATTTGAAAAAAATGTTATAAACCCCTGAAGCAATTACCCTACAGACGGTTGAAAATGTATTGGATACTACGATTTCGGAGCCGTCGGATCCGGCAGTTCTCGCTAGTGTAGCGAAAGCCGATATATCGGATTTCGGTAGCCAAAGGGTTAAGATTAACAAACTTTTCTGGAAAATATTCTCCATGACGGTCTTCTTAAAGACAACATATGACTGACAAATCTTCTTATAAAATAAACTTTGGCAAAATAATAAAAAGAAAATGTTTATATTGAATATCATTAAATACTAAAATAATAATATTATTCATATAGTCTGATTCATAGTAATATACTATGATTCTATTCTCTTTTTTCTTCTTAAATTTGAACTACCTATAAAACCTTACCTATTTTCATAAATTTTGTAATTTTTAAACTGTTTAGAACCTACACAATACATTGTAATTTTATTTTTACGTATCCTTTTTGGATTATTTTTATAAGTAATATTTTTTTTATAATTATACTAATACATTTTATTCTTAGTGTTTACGACAGACAAAATATTCTAAATAGGTTATATTGTTATAATTTTTATATTGTTTTTTCTTCTCCCTTCGAAGAAAAAATGCTGGCGGTAAATCTAACTTGAAGAAACAAATAACTTCTCTCTTCGAGGAGAAATGGGCGTTATTCCCGTTCACGTGCGACCTTGACCCTCTTGGGAAGGCCGTTTTAACGAGGCTTCAATGTAGTAGTATCTTGAAAGTTATAATAAACTTTTAAACACGTTTAACTTTTAAACACGTTTATTTACGCAATAGATAGCATCCAGCGAAATTACAGCACCACGACCAATCGTTACGACTGTCGGACGACGACACTGGCGCACGAGGTGGTTCAGGTTCGCCTCGGCCGTTGATCATTATAAATATATTAACACCCAGAGGTATTCTATCTTACGTTCTTACTTTGTTTTTAGCTATCATTTTAACGTTGAAAGATAAAGTAAAATTGATTTTTCAACAAAAAATGTAACACTCAAAGAGGAATCTTATACAACGAATCTGCAGTAAAGAAATCTAAATTAGCTTGTTAAAGTAAAAAATAACAAATTATTTTATTATTATTTGGATACTTTCAACTCTAATATCCTTCCTAGAATTGCTAAGTTTAATATGCAAAAAATTTGTCTATTCTCATACAAAAGTATATATTTTTTTATTATTTTATGTTCTTTATGTCCGCGATTATTACAAAACGAAATATCGACACATTGCTTTCTCAATTTTATAGGATGTTTTTGTGGCAATTTATTATGAAAATTATGTTTTTTTTGCAGTGAGCTCCTAAGCTCATAAATATTTTGCATAGGTGTTTTCTTCTTTTATTTACCACACGGTATTAAGTGAATACATAAATGTACACAATCCTTCTTTGGAGTATTTTTCAGTACTAATAAAATCATTTCAGATATGTAAAATAGGTCGAAATACCACTAGGAGTGATTTTACCATAATAAATAACTAGTGGAAATAGTTTGAAAACAAAAAATGGCTTTAATTGTATAATACCATAAAGAAAATATTAACTATTTATACAGAAATAGCAGTATTTTCACTAAGTCAATACAGTTGGTACAATATATATAGCTGAAAAATATATTTTGCTTATAAATAAACAGTGAAATTCTAATTCCTATGAAGGCATCGCATAGCTGCTTATTTTTTTTGTTATATATCACACAATATTTAGCGAATGCACATGTTAAAGTCAAAAATACAAATAAATACATCCTGCCATCTTAAAATATAATGTAATATATTTAAATCTTAATATGGTCGAAAATTTTGTTGTGAGTAGTATATAAATAAAAAAATGTTTGTTCATTTTTATATTCAATGTAGAATGTAATTTAAATTATTAATACAAAAATACAGATATTTACATTAATGGTAGATATTTTACACAACTTAGGGATTCCAAAACCTAGAACAAGGGTGGCCAACCCGCGGCTCACCTTGCACATTTTTCTGGCCCACGAGATTCATCACACTTTTACAAAATATATTTATTTTATAATGGCCAATACACTATAGACAATTTTTCACTACAAAAAAATGTCTATAGTGTACCTAAATCTAATATAGGTAATATAATTTTATATGTGGCCCGCGGAGTTATGATGCATTTCCAAAGTGGCCCGCAAGATCATTTGGGTTGGCTACCCCTGACCTAGAAAAAAACTATTTCTAAGAATGTCATTTAATGAATCTTAATGAAATAGAAACATTAAAAAATCGACCACTGACTAGCCAATTTTTGCCCTCCTCCTGTAAAAAGCTGAAAAAACGTCTCTTATTTTAAACCAGAAATCCTCCGGTTATCCTTCAAAGAAAATCTATAAGAAACAGTCAGACTTGAATCTATTTATTAGATACATATTTCTACCAACGAAAATTTAATTTAAGTGATAGGCGCTAGTGAAATTGAACACTGGTCTAAAATGTCCATGAAATTCAATTTGACAGTTGCGAAACGTCAATTTTCTGTTCAAACCGAGAATTAATAAATTAGGGTTTTAAAACTTTTATTAGGTCAAGTCTAAAATGTAAATTAAACCAACTCATCTCTCAGGGGTAAATAATCGGATGAAGTACAGACAGATGTTGCATCTAGCTTTCATTATAGATAGAACTTTCATTAGGTCAAGTCCAAAATACAAACTAAGCCTAAGGAAAATAAGTGGAAGAAGTACAGACAGATGTTGCATCTAGCATATTGCTCCATAGTTTGTCTGCACTTCGATATTACATTATGTTTTAAAAATATGATTGCTATCCTTACCGATATTACTATTGATTTATGATATACGAGTATTGATCAAAGTGTATTCAAATCTAATTTTGGTCAATAGGAGAGTGCAAAAACAATTATCACTTCTCAGAAGTCAAAAACTAAACAAAAAAAAATTCACATTAAAAGCAATAAAATTGTGTTGGTGCCGTCGCAGAGGGAAAGCTCTTTACCGAGCGTTCCCACTGCGTCGGCACCAACACAATTTTATTGCTTTTGACGTGACACACGATTTTATTGCTTTTGACATGGATTTTTGACTTCTGATAATTGTTTTTTACGCTCTCCTATTGGTCAAAATTTGGTTTATGTATGCTTCATTCGATACTCACTTATTGTAAGTCGCAATTTTGTTATAAAGTCTTAATATGAACCCTAGATAACAAATTCAAAATGGGGGTGTTATTTGAAAAACACCAGAAAAATGCATGTCGTTTAACGAAATACCATGAATCCTAATGATATCAAATTATTAAAAAAAAAAACATTATAATGCTCAAAGGTTCATGACACCTTTAGGTGCACAATGCATACTGGGGATTTTCTTGATGACTTCTATAGGTGTCATCCGCGGTCAAAGGGTTAAGGAAAAGCAAAATATATTTAAGTTAGGAGTTGAAAGTAATACAAATTTAATATATTATGAGAAGTTTTATTAATATATGTATATCTATATATAATGATACAAAATAAACAACATATATATAAGTAGATTTATAAAATTCAAGTTCTTCATACAAATATTCACATATTCAACCTGTGCATAAAAATAATACAAAAAATAATGGCAAGGGTCTTGAACCGGTTTTTCACGTTTTTGCCACACTTTTATAATAAGACTAAACAGAACCAAACTTGATTTTATAATAAATAAATAAATAAACAATACAGCATTAGAAGAAACCTGCCAACATAGTGAATGCACTCCAACAAGTGCCTGGAAACAGTACCACCAGAGCACCTGATGAAGTACAATAGACATGCGGCAGAACACAAACGGAATATGATAGATTTCGAGGAGAAGTGTAACAATTCTTTATTTTCTTTATGACGATCTTCATGTGAAAGACGATTAGATTTCCGCTTCGCGCGCTACTTCAGGTACCTGACTAATACAATCATAAAGCCTAGGTATCTGAGTAGCTCGCGATGCAAAAATCAATGGGTTTGATAAAAATAGTATATCCAATCCCTGGATAATATAATCTTGCATCGGCAACATCTGAAACGAGAAGAAGAAACGATTAATAATGATTAATAATGTATGACATGTATTACTTGGATGAAAATTTTTTTAAATTTAAGAGTTTATAAGATATCTAAATAGACCAACTTTTACTGATAGTAACTATGATCTTGATAAACAGAAGGCAAGTAGATTCGCATAGATAATTTATTGCAAAATAGCGACTTGTCAAATAGACCGCTAGCTAGTATTATAACTTGTCATGTTTTTTATTCGTTGAATGCAACAAGAGGTGTATCCCCAAGAATTCATTTAAAACATTTGAAGTACATTTTCTACTTTTTAAGTTTTTAGCAATTTAAATTAGTGCTTAATGAATAAAGTAAATCTCAATAATGTCATATTAAAATATATTATTTTTAGTTAAATATTAACTTCAATGTAATACTTCCATGGGGTTCCAAGAAAGAGCAACAAAAGTGGATGGCCAAACAAAACATAAATGGAATCATCTTTTAGGAACACCCAAGTTTGCCCACAATAAGTAACACAAGTAGATCTTACAATAGTCATACGAACTTTCGAAATACATTATCATCAATTACTACAATACAAAATCAATACTCAAGGCTCACTGAGATTTTTTCAATCATTATTGAATATTCGCACACAAATGGCCACCCGTTAAAATGCTACAGGAGGCCGAGTTAAACAATAATACTATTCTTGTTCTCTCCCATTCGTTCAAACTACTACATCGAAGAGAATGTTTTAACACTAGATTTACAGCACCCGTTGCATCACAGTATATTTTTTCAGTGTTTTTACGACTTTTTATATTTGAACAATGCAAATATATTAACACTATTTTTATTTTTGGAAACTTCTTTTTTTAAATAGGTTTATTATATACCTATTTGTATTGACATCCGTCAAATTGATGGGTTTATACCCGTAAACCCAACTAAACTTGCAACTTAGTCATTCACGGACACAAATAACTAGCAACTCACAACACACTTATTCGTATACATCAAAGACTTAGCTGTTCATATGGAACCAGAGACCATAGAGACTCTATACTTTAGTGCAGTAAGCTGTGTGTTAAAAAGCTTTTCCAACGACACTAATACAAACCCTAAAACCTCTATATGATCACCTTAATTTACGATTTTAAATTTTTAGGTATTAACAGAAATCTTAATGTAGATAATAATGACGTGAACTTCAAAACGATGCCCTATCATAAAGTAATATTATTTCTAGCTTGAATAATGGCAATAAGTGATAGTAGCTAAAGATAGTGATCGCACTTACAAAACATACCGAAGTGATGAATTTAATAATTAATTAGAAAGTTCCAAAATAAGTATTAAGGTTTTCATTTGATTCTCGTATTTACTACTATTATTATAGTTCAAGAGACAATGTTTCTATTTATAAATATTTTAATTAAAATAGTACATAAAAATAAATGTAAAATGCTGTATAAACATAAAAAAAATTGTCTAAATATTTGCTAGTTTTTTTATATAAAATTGCAAACTCATCTTCAATTTATTTCAGATTTTATATTATACTAAATTAATATTTATCTAAGTATCAAACCATATATAAACAGTTATTTATTATTTTGTTAGAATATAATAATTTCAATGGAAAAAATATTTTCAATTTAAAAAAAAATAATGA
This sequence comes from Plectrocnemia conspersa, assembly GCF_051122295.1. Lineage (NCBI taxonomy): Eukaryota > Metazoa > Arthropoda > Insecta > Trichoptera > Polycentropodidae > Plectrocnemia > Plectrocnemia conspersa. The sequence continues at coordinate 2,818,877 of NW_028277178.1, read as the reverse complement.
ATTTATTATTATATTCTCACGTTATTTGAAAAACACATAATCCCCGCAATCAGATTTTGCCAGCTCACGGCATTGAATTGTGTTGCCAGGTGAGATAAATAATTCAACTCAAATATTTATTTATTTTTTAATAATTTTCCGCTTTCGTTTATGCTTCATATTTTATTATTATTGTTAGAATAAAATAACATAGATTTCATTGGATCAAAAAATTGCGCAACGGCGCCGAAATGACGCATTGTGAAAAGCGCGAAAAAAGGGGGCCACAAAAACCGCATTGCCAAAGTCAATGACGCAACAAACAGTACGTATACGGCACAAAAATCGTAATGATGTCAATGATACGTAAGCGCAAAATTTGCACATACATGCGCCAAAAAAATATGATTAAATTCACAGACGCTAGAGAATAATTAATTAGAATTGAATATATTAATAGAGGGGATGGCGCGTTTGGCATGGCAACACAGCGCCCTGGTGAAATTGTGGCAACCCTACTACAAAAGCCAGATGATATTTTGCCACACAATCCATTAATGGGATTATGAAAAAATAGATAATATTTTGAAATATCTCCAATAAGACGAAAAATACTATTTACTTGCATAGTATCAATTTAAGAATATTTTTAAATAATATTTAAAAAATATTTAGAGAGCAATTCTCATGCGATAATGTTTATTGTTTATATTGTATATTAATAATTTGCTTCAAATGATCCATTTTTTCTACTAAACTCGAGTATAAAATATCACACCAGATCGATATCTAACGATAGGGATGTTTAACTTTTCATCAGGCAGCGGCAATTAAGTCGTTTATACGCGTGTGTCTATATCTAAACATAATAAACGTGTACGGCCGCCTAAATAATTAAAAGATTATTGGAACAATAACGACTCGTGTGCCCGTAAAATAAGAGGGCCCACCGGAGCGGAGCGGGGCGTGACGTGACGCAAGAAATACTCCGAACATTATGTGTTAATAATGAAATAAATACAGCATTTAATACACGCGCATATAAAAAGGCTACTTTGATATAAATCAATTAAGTATTATTCCAATCACGTCGCGACGTCACCAGTTTTAGGTTAAAGTTCAAGCGAATCGAGTTTACGCGAGCTGGAATTGCGGCTCGATGAAGTCAGCGCGCAAATAAAATGGCGATAGATGTTGGTGGTTATTTGCGTTTCCCGGATGAAAGCAGAGAAATTTTTTCACGCGGAGACGGCGCCATCTAGACGCGAGACACAATTTCTGTCCCATTATCGCGCCGGCTTCATTATAATATCGTTTGTTCGGCTATTCTTCTACTTCGGGCTATGGCGATTATCCGCATACAACTTTAATGCATGCACCTATTATTTGTCAATGCAAGTTTAAATGGTGCACTTTGATCAGTATATTTATAAAGTACATACAGATCCAGAACTTGCGTTATATTTCACCTACCATTTACAAATTGAAAGATCGAATTACGTGTTCAAAATACTCTATATTTATATTGACATATTATATATATAAAAAAATAAAATAAATTAAAAAAGCGCATCAAAAGAACAATATCGACCATATACAACAGTGCAACAATATATATATACATATATGAAATGATATTCGTGCTCAATTTTTATAAGCCATGCGCTACTAATAATAGCGATTGAGTATCTAATATATTGACTACTATGGAATTGATTTAGTATATATATTTATATTCAACCTAATGTATGCAATTATTTTTTTAGGTATCTTGATCTATCGTTTATAATCGATGATTTACATTAACAGTAACAGTAACGTTCATTATATACGGTAAGCGTACTAAAGAATACGTTACAGAATTTTATTAAGGTGATAGTTTATAAAAACATGTTCTATATATACGAGACGTTAAGAATATTAGAGGCCAACTCAACAAATTATGTTTCGATACGATCAAATTAAAGTTCAAGTGTTTTAATATTACGGTCAATCTAAAAAATTGTCAACGTCGCTTTATTGAGTAGTGTTAGTATCGAAGATTAGGGAATATTATGCAATAAAAAACTCTTATTATAACACGTCTTTAACCCTTTAGTTGCCGAGACTTTGAGGAGTATTAAATAAATATCAATGTATTATATAATAATAATAAAATAAAATCACCTAAATTAGATACTTAAACTAACATATTAAAAATGTTTTGGATTCTTTTTTCAATGATGATCCGACAATTTTCGCCAAAGTAGCAAAATATTTCGGCAGCTAAAGGGTTAAGATTATATTAATATTTTTTAAATTTACCTATATATCATGGGTTATTATTTATATTATATTTATGTACTCTCATACTCCTTTTTTATTGTATTTCTCTAATGTATTATATAAAAAAAATCGGTTAGGTTCGCACTACACTTTTGCAAAAATATTATATTTTAACAAAATTTAGATATTAAAAAGAAGAATAATAAATCGTTCAGATCAAAGTGCAAGAAGCTAGTAATATTTTATAGGTCCCATATTATGTACAAGTTCAGATTGAGTATCTATTAAAAAAAAAACAGTTTTAGGATTTCGTAACATATTGTTCTGTGCCAATTTATTTAACAACCTGTCAAAATACTTGGGTCACTGACCTTGCACGCTAAAGAAACTATTGCTCGTTTTTGGCAAAGAGCAAATTCTTTTTGAATATAAATCAGTCATAGTGTAAATAATAAAATATATGATTTTTAATGCATTTGATAGAAGTCTCGCGTTTGCTCTCTTTTTCAGCACCAAGCACGCGCATAATTACTTGATCTTTCAGATATAACAAAGGGATTTATTCGTAATAAAAATATTCTAATTTACGGGTTTCAACAGCAGTTTTGTATCTTTACATTCCGAATATAAAAATGGCGACCGAAAGGCGAAGACAAAGGAAAGATCAGAAAATAGCTCGGCTAACGCTTGTATTTTTATCGCACTTTCAAGACCTCAACAAAGATAACGAAATTGAAAACCGTTCAAACACAAATCGCATACCTCGCGGGCATTTCGAAAATAGCCAGCAGAACTTACGTGCATTCCCCACAGTTCAACAATGAAAAATCGCCGATAGGTGCCAGATTTTTTGTACTTCAGCTTGGAGTTGAACGCTTCGACGAGGAACGGTGCCAAGATTCAGCACGCACCAGTTTGATATTAGCATGTCCCTTTCTTGACTAAGAAGTGGCATTGAAAACAGATTTTTTATCATATGAAATATTCTGAAACATTAGTATGGTTCATTGGTCGCAATAACCACAATTGGTCCAAATCGTGCGAGTGTATAAAAGCAACTCAATTATATAAAACCATAAAAGCAGCACACATAATTAGAAATATATAGAAATATTTCAGTGTTCAAATGTAATTTTAGACTAATCTTTAAACTTTAACTACCAGTTAAATATTAGGTAAAAAAATTTTAAATATAGGACATGTCTTTATTTGAAATATTTATCAATGCCATTTTGACCATATAAGCTAATGAAGCGCTGATTTCTTCATTAAAATGAGATAATTTGTTTTAATTTATTTATTATATATTATAAATATCGAAAATAATGTAAATTATCGATAATTTCGTGTTCACTTTATATTTAATTATGGGACTAAACAATAGGCTCTACTTATATAGGAACATAAAAAAAGATAGTGGTCAATCTTTTTATTTTTATTATAATTGCTTTGGATTTGTATTTAAAGTAAAGTACATCTTTAGCGTTACCGTTCCTAAACGGGGTCCAAATTAACCCCATTTTTTATAAAATTCATTTCAAGCTCTATAATTCTGCATATAAAGTAAAGAAACCATCCAAAATAGATATGTATATATTTAATAAAACATATGTATATATATATATACATTATACAAATTCATCATTAAATCATTGATGATGTATTGAAAAAAAACACCGATTTGACCCTGTCGATTCTGTACATTAAAAAACTGGCACTCGTGAGGATTTGCATCTATGAATAATTCCAAAGATACATTTAGCACAAGAGACGCTTTAAAAGTGGCAGCAATGTGTATATAATAAATAAATTAATTACGTTGTATTTTCTAATTGCTGACATTAAAAAATCATAACATATTATATAATCATCGTTAACGTAAAAATTTGTTTTCTGTATAATAGAAAACTGTAAAAAAAATTGGCACATGGAATTATTTGATACTGTTAATAAAAAGAAACATTTTTTTTATTTTTATAAGTACAAATTTAGAATCGACAAATAATAGATATTTTGACCCTGTGTGCGGCTTCGATTGCCTCCGCAGACATTTCGACGGCATTTGCGGTTATTCTTGACCCACATTGCAAAATTTAACAAGTGGAATGGAAAAAAGGCCCCACGGCCGTTTTTTCCTTCTTCTTTCGCGTATTCTGCGAAGCGGAGAGACGTGCGAATTTTTCCGAGAAGACACGTAGATTTTCGCGTGGACTTAAAAGCGTTTTTGACCTTGCGCACCTCACGTGCACATAATAATAATAAATAATTACAACGATTCTAAAAAACATTTGAATTAGTGCATTGAGTTATTTAAAGCATATTAATAATATTGAGAACCACTTTTGTTTAAAGAAAAGTTCAAAGAATCCAAATTCAAATTTGGTTGATATCAACGGTGTACTTTTTGAGATATTGGTGATGACACACAGATTCTATTATATAATAATAATATTATATAATGTACGAAACACTATGCCATACATTCAGTGACGATCCGTAAGAATTTGTAGCAATAAATATATATATCCTTAATTAAATTAAATAATATATTGGACAAAAATAATTTACTAAGTTACATAAGATTGCCTTAAAACTGTTTGACCCTACTTTAACCAAAAACAAGGGTCAGTGCCGAATATAGCTTAATTTCAAATCTACCGTTACGCTGTTATACATTGCAGAGTCTGCTAAGATATGTATTAAACAAAAACTAAAAGTCTGGTTCCGCCCTGAATTATCATCATTAGTCAAAGGATCGAGGACTGAAAGGAACGTTATACTTAACCTCATTTTCGTTATTTAATCATGAAGTGAACGACTGTATTTTAAACTGTTGTACCGTGCAGGTTACGTATATTTCGTATATTAAATTATTTGATTTATATGTAGATATTTCATATTAAATATTTATTTCATATGATTGCAATATTCGAGCGTCTGCGACTTTTTTCCTATCTCAAAAGCCAAATGTGTATCCATTTCATTCAAATTTATAGGACTCAGTGAACAAAAAACGTGTCGTCGTCGTTCAACGACATGTATTATTATTATTATTATTTAAATAACAACAAAAAATACAACTGTATCTAAAAATGCATTATATATACTTAATTAAAAACCACAAATATGTATTAAAAAAATATTTTGATACAAGTAAATTGTGTTTAATATTTGCCTTCCTGTGATGTATTATATATCATAATTTGAATGTCTATATAAAGAGGTTAAATTAAAAATTTATATTTTATGTATTTCTCCGCAATACACTAACAAATTTAATTATTGGACGTAAAAAAATTATTAGCAAATAGTCATTTTATTTAAATAAAATAGGAATTTTAAACTTCTGATTGAATTTACTACTACAAAAAAATATAATAATTATTTTTAATATTATTCACGTTTTCACAATTTTAAATTACCGATTTTTGTACATGTACACTGCGTGTACATCACCAAAGCATGTGAAATTCTCCCGAAAACGAGAAATTTAAAGCAACTAACTGATCGTATTGATTTCCGATTATTATTATCAATATAAAATATTTTTTGTTAATGTGTGTCTAGATAGAATACTTTTATATTAACCACACAATTTATAACAGTTCAATGTGTAATAATAATTTAATATATATACAACAAAAAAATGCATACTAGAAAATGAGAGTTATGTAATAAACGCATAATTAAATACTACATATACAATAAATACATATGCAAGAAATAAACTAACTAAAGCAATAGATAAATCTATTTGTAAAAAGCATTTTTATTTTTTACGATTTTAATAATAATAAAAAAATATTTTAGAGGCATAAATTTTGCTTAAAAGTAGTTGAAAATGTACTACAAAATATTAATAAAATATAACATGAAAATAAATCTATTCCATTAAAATATACCCTATTAACCACTTAAATATAATCAAGTGACTCACCGGTGAGTTATACAAATTATTTTTTTAAAACAAGTTACAAAATTATTTATAATTTTTTTATTACTATTAGCTTCATTTATCAGTAAACCAAGTATTTTATATTTATTTTTACAGAGAAATACTGACGCGTGAAGAGAAATAACAAGTGACTATCTAAGAAGTCGCTGGCGTTTAAAGGGTTAAGTTACTGAAACCAGCGCATATGTTTACTACATGCATATCATCTTTGTGACAAACAAATTTTTGTATAGTGTATATATTTAAATTATGTGTAATATTTTAATTATTATTAACGGGAGTTTTCCAGAAATATACATATTCAACGATGTCACAGATTAGGCCATGTTAATCAATGCGAAGAAAAGCGAATAAATTAATGATACGTATCACAATCGCAGCGATATTAAAATACATTTTAAATAATATCGATTATAAAAGCATTGAATAAATAAAAAAATAGCAATAAATATAAATCACACACATGCAGTGAATCACACGTTATACTTATATTCACATATTTATATTAACATTATCATCAATATAAATATCTAAACGTAACAATTCAATATTTTTCTGTTATTATAGTTCATTGTTGGCGACATGAATAGGTGTATATATGACATTGTAATAACCCGAAACTGTCAAACACGTTTAGTCATTAGGGTCACGCTCAATCGTTTTTGACGGTTTACGGTACAGTTTAGTGAATGTTATGTTATTAAAAAATTAATTATATTTATACACATTATGCTTTTAACAGCCCTGATTCAAGACGACACGCTTCGGTCCATTCGAAAGGAGTACGCCAAAATTATTAATCAATCGTCAAATCGCTCGACGCTGACACACAAAATTGCAAATAAATTTATAATTTGTCTGCGATGAAAACTAGGTTAGCTAGCAACAAGTAAACTAAATGGACAATTTTCCATATCAGTGGCTTTAAGTGTAAATGGTCTAACTCAAGCAAGCACTTGACTTTAATTCATTTAATGTATTTTATAAATCATGTTATACTAACTGTCAAAATTAGTAATTACTAATTGAAGTGATGCTTTCAATGAGACGTCAAATTTAATTGCGAATTTTGATTAATTTATTTACTGTTAATCTTTCGGTTCAACATGGCAGACGTTATCACAATGTGTTACAGTGGGGTCAACACAATGAACAACTACTAAGTAAGCATGCATAAATGATCCGTTTAATAATTATAAACTATTATTACAGCTAACAAATAATAAATGTCACTATCTACGAATGTAAATTTAGGAAAACATAATCAGTGATGATCGATCGGAATTATAATTGTATAATAATCACTAATTCTGATCTCTCAAATATCATATAGGATTTAAATCCAGGTCTTTCAGGAACCACAAACTAATACCACTCTCTTTTTGATAACTTGACTATTTATAACTTCACTTCTGACTTGAGACACGCAAGAGTTCATCTGAGCCGAGTACCGACCGATACAATAAGAAGACAAGAGGAAGCAGCCGCTTCCCCCTTCAGTTCAACCCAATCTTCGGAAATGATTTGGAGTACAACACGTATCTATACTAAATCCTTAATCGAACAAAAAAATTTGCGATTTTATTATTAATATTTTTGAAAATTTTCCGCTAAATTTATCATTTATGTAATATTTTTTACATTAAAGAAATAATATATTTAATACTATTTTAAACACTGGATTTTGAAATACTACAATAATAAAAACGAAGATTTTTGTCTGTAACGATTTGAACCAAAATTTGACTTTTTCTAAGTATAGCCCATTTGTAATAAATTAAATATGAATATAAAATATTTTGTTAAAGGATTTTTATAAAATATTTTGTTCATTTACATTTGGATTTTAGAATATTTTTATCTTTGTGGCAATAAGAAACTGTTAATTTAAATTAACATTATTTAAAAAAAACAGATCATTTGATAAATATTTATTGATGATAAAAACAGTTTATGTATCTATCATTGAAGGGTGGAATTTCAATCAGGTTTAAATGTGCTTATCAACTTATTTTATGTAAATATATAATAGCAAGGGTGGCCAGTGCTTTAATAGTGATCGATCAGTCGACCGCCGAATTATTTGCGATCGCCCTCATTTTACATGAGATATGTGTCGTTTCTATACAAAAATGTTGGTCCAAATAAAATAAAATATTGGATCGAATTGTCACATAAAATATAAGCTATGACACTATTTTTTTCTAATACAATTTAGAACTAAAAATACACATAACCAACTGATATTTTGATCAACTCACCAGGTAATTGTTTCTATTCCAATGTAAATCTTTCCATTTATCTTCCTTTTATTGCAATTTCAAAAGCATTGATTTTCAGCATTGATCAGGTAGATAAATCTGGAAATAAAAAACATAAAAACATTAATAAAGAATTTTGATGTTTGTAGAAGTAGTATTATTATTTTATTACTATTATAACATATAGAATGCATGGTAAAAAGTGATATTAGTTGTTTAAATATTGTGACATAACAGGTTATTCCAATGCTCAAAAAACACTAACTTAAAACTATATGAATCAGACCAACTTTTTAGAGCTAATATTAAACAAATGACAGCGTATTAAGAAGCTGGATGACTGTCACAGGCGAGTTGGTATATGTAGACGTCCTCGTCTAAATCGGCACAAAAAGTTGCTTTGAATGCGTTATTCGAGGACTTTCTACGAGATTACAGTGCACAAAAGCTAATAATAAAAAGGTGCTGGAATACAGGAAATGATAATAACGGAACTCCCTTGCATAGGTGCATCTCAGAATTATGAGATAATATTTACACAAAGATATAAACACAAACGCTATTCCAGTAGAAATTTATTCAGTTAGTTTATTTTTACATATATGTTGTAGTTAACATGATATGCAGTTTAATAGTCGCGCTCACACGAGTACGGGCGCGCGTGCTTGTGTGAACGCGCCCGTAAGATTACATGCGCCACCAAGGTCCCCGCAAATTCAATCTAAACTCACGATAATTGAATGATTGAAAAACGTGCAGGCTTTCAATGGTGCAATTGACACACGGCGCAAGAAAGCGCGGCACGTTGTTAATTAGACACGTCCTCTTTTGGTCATTATGACCGGCAACGTGACCGAGGTCATCCCGGTTGTGACACGGTCGTTATTCCCCGCCGGTTTCGGCCGGCAAAATTGACAACGTTCAATGTCACCACATACGCTTTTTGACTATTAATAAAACGGCAGATTTAACGCGGCCATTCCAGCCGGAAAGTGAAAGCTATTACCGACGCAAATAGATTCGAGAATTTTCCAAGTCGGGTACTCCCGCATATCGTATTGATCTTGTCGGAATAAGTTGACGCAACGCAACGCAACGGTGGCGCGTGTGATTAAATGGATGCGTTCACACGAGCGTGCACCTTACGCGTCCCATATGAACGCAGTAAATATGCATAGTGTTTAAAAATTGACAAGGCTATCGTTTCTGAAAAGTGACCTGTCAAAAATGTGTACATAAATGGAGTTAGCCAATTTATATACAATATAATAGAAGGCTGTTGTAAATCGTACCTGGAATTGTATTTTTTTTAGAACTGCTAAACAAATTCACTTTAGATCTAATTTGTATTAGCTTAACGATCGTACAAATGCTTAGGGAATGGTTAGCTATGTTACGCATAACCGTAATAGACACGCTTGTCCTCATTAACGACTTTTCGATCGAAATAAAAACGTAGAAATTAGGACAACAATCAAAATCAAGAATTTTAAGAGGTACTAATATGTTTTTAAATGAGGCATATGTATTAATATAATCAAACAATCAGTACTAAATGTTTTTGAATTATATTTTATTTTAAAACAAAGAAAGAAGAGTCTTCTATTTTTGTTTTAACATAAAATATATTTCAAAACTCCTTAGTAATAATTGTTTTGTGTAAATAATTAGATTATGATTATAATAAATGTGCATAATTTAAAACATATTAATACATAAAAAAAAATTATAGACCAAAACAAAAAATTGAATTAGTATGCTTTGGTCTGTTGACCTAATTTCTGTGTTAAAAATGTGTTAAAAATGTGTATTTTTTGTTTCAATCAAAAAGTAGTAAGGGATGTGATTTCAGATTTTCCAAAGTATTTCATTAAATGACATGCATTCTTCTTGCCAAATTCAAGGGGGTGGGTCTCTGTCTAGAATCTACGTCAAAAGCAATTAAATCAGCAGTAGAAAAGCTCGATTAATAACAATAATTCGACTTATTATAAGTGAGAATCAAATGAAGCATAACTAAACCGAATTTTGACCAATAGGAGGTCGCAAAAAACAATTATCCCTTCTCAGAAGTCAAAAATCCACGTCAAAAGCAATAAAATCGTGTCGGCGCCGTCGCAGTGGGAACGCTCGTTACCGAGCGTTCCCACTGCGACGGCACCGACACGATTTTATTGCTTTTGCCGTGAATTTTTGACTTCTGAGAAGTGATAATTGTTTTTGCGACCTCCTATTGACCAAATTTCGGTTTGAATACACTTTAACCAATACTCTAATTATAAGAAGAGGTCAAAATAGCTATCATATTTTTTAAATATAATGTAATATCAAAGTGCAGACAAGCTATAGAGCAATATGCGAGATGCGACGCCTGTCTGTACTTCTTCCGCTTTCCTTAGGCTTAGTTTGTGTTTCGGACTTGACCTAATGAAAGTTCTAAAACAATAATTAGTTTTAGAACGTTCATTAGGTTAGGTTTGGGTTTGAACAACAAATGACGTTTCGCATCTCTCAGTTAAATCATCAGTTAAAATATATTTTTGTTAGTAGAAATATATATCTACTGGTGAAAATGTATTCGGACTATACTAGTGACAATATAATTTTACCGAAACATACACATTCACTCAAACATTTATAACCATATTTCTATTATACTTAATTCATTATTTAAATTATCTATAACTTCTATGCATATGTTAAAGTGTCGTCCATAAACAGATATATTTTACATTTTTTTGTACTATTAATTATATCATTAATATATAATATAAACAGCAATGGTCCAAATTTAGACCCCTGTGGTACACCGTGATATTATATTACGCCTAATTTATTTAAACTTTTTTCTTTCTTTTTTTAAATAATTATTAAACCATTTCACATACACCGATATGCTCTAATTTCTTCAACATTATTTTGAAAGCTCTCTTGAAATCCAAGAAAACTGCTCTAATGATTTTGTTTGTATCCTTGGCTAACAACTAACCAATGCATTGACGGAACGCAATGGTGACGCGTGTAATTAAATGAACGCGTTCACAATGTCATGCATCTCACGCACCATGCGTGAATGCGGTTATTAATCGACGACTCTAGATCTTCATGAAAAGCTGCCAAAACTCTCCACTAATTCAGCTTTAATACATAGCTGTCATTTTCTGTCAACGCCAAAGACAAAACACGACGGTTTAAAATCCGCTATGCTAATTGGAAGACGGCACGTTTGAGAAGAATAATTAAAATAATACGACAATAGGTGCGTTAAACCGTCAGATCGTGCCGGTTAACTGTGGCAGTTAACGCAATTAGTTACGTTTCGTACGCGGGCCCGTTAACGTGAAATATGTATGTTTGCGTGACACGAAAAAAGCTATCGAGGACAAACACCACATAGCTACAATGAGATGAGAATTCTACAAAAATCGATTCAGTAATAGTAAAAAATACATACATATGGTGCGTTAATTACTGTGACGATGATTAAATGTGTGTATACGAAACGTAATTGTAGCTAAACTAGATTGATAGGCGTTTGACACGTGAGTGATTGAAAAATTAAAAAAATAGACCTAAGACCAATTTTAGATTAATTAAAAACACAACTGTTGGTCAATTCCAGGTAAACTCTCAGATATTTGGGTACAAAATATAATTGAATAATATGAAACTTTTGCATCAGCATCATAAATTTAAGTATGTAAAATTTATTTTAAAATATTAAAAAATTGTACCTCTAATTTAAAAAGATTTTTCTACAATTACTTAAATTATACAGCAGTTGTATTTCCATAGGGACTACACAAATAATAATAATGTCCACAGATATTTTATTAATTATGAATTAGCTCGTGCGGAATTTAGCGATATTAAAATTGAATTAAAGTACTTCGGCCATATATATAATAATTTGTATTATAACTTTGGGGTCCAGCCGTCCCCCTGTTCGGACATGTTCTCTAAATGCGTCTATTAAAGGTCAACAAATCAAGATTTTTTTAATAATTAACGTACAAGTATGCTCATATGTTCTTGACGAACTTATGAGCATACTTTATATTAAATAAATAAGATCAATCTAGAAATCCCGAAACCTTACGTAAACGTTTTTCACGTTAAACCGACGAGGTCGATACATTTTTCCACGACCGTTTCAATTACAAACAAGCTTTGTTGTCCCCCAAAATATAGTAGCAACTCATTGTTGCGCCAATTTTTTGTAGCACGTATCTCTGTGCACAATAATTTCTTTCAAGGCTTCTCACTTAAATATTTAAAACCACAGGTACTGACACATACTGGCGCGCGTGCCGTTCCAAACAAAAACTTCGGATGGTCGATAAATTATAATTTTTATACTGTTTCGTATGTTATGTAATATAAACGCAGGTGTTCATTAGCAGTAGTAAAAGCAGGGGTCAAAAAGCTTTGAATCCCGTTCGCTGTATTTTATTCTACTAGTAACACGTCTGAACCAATTTTAATTTACATTATAATGTGAAATTTATCGCAGCCGAATTTATGGCACGTGTGGTTAACGAGCGACGAATTAAGACGTTTATGCACTTGGTGTAGTATGAACAAAAAGCACTTACATACGTAAAAAAAGGTTTCCATAAAATAAATACATTATTTATAGAAACGTTTCTAAAATAGCTATTCAATTTGATTATTATAAATCTGAACACCATAGCCTAAAATAAATTGTTCCAGCTCCTCGTAGCTATCGCTGAAAGCATCAAAATCGCAATCGTAACTCTAAGGCACTCTACAGTCCGCAGATGAAAATTAAAACCACTAAAAAGTTTCTTTGGTAAATACAATCTACGTTCATATCAAAAAAGAACTAAGAAAATAATAGGAATACTCTTTTTTTGTTGATACATTAAAGAAATATTCTCTCTAATAAGGAGTACTTCGCATCGCTGGAATTTCAGACAATGCCATATTTAAGGACCATATGAATCACCAATAAAATTTTAAAGTGATACGCGCTTTGCATAACAAAACCGAGCATCTTCGATGCCTTATTGCAAATTTTTGCGATTGAGATGCCATGTCCAACGATTAATGTCTTGAAATATTCATGAACTATTAAGTTGATTTATAATTTCGTAGGTTCAGAAGAAGAAAGGCATTACAATTTAAATATTTTAAGAATTTTATATGAAACAACTGTAAACTTGAACATCTTAAAATTCATAAAGACAAGAATAAAAGTATTAATGGATAAAACCAGGGCTGTGACTCCGACTTTTTCGTAAGGTCCGACTCCTACTCCAAATTTTAAAATTTCGATTTTAAATAATAAATTAATTTTTAATTATTTATTTTTATGTAAATAACAACAAAGAAGAAAGAACAAAATATAATAATATTTCTTAGGATTAGTGCCGCGCCATTGTATGTGTCTACGTATGACCACGCCGGCCGGTGGCCGGTCGGCTGTTGTTGGGTATTTAATTAAGTACATAATAACTTTTGTTTACTTAAAACGCATGGTGCAACACCGACTTAAAACGCATGGCGCACGACGAACAATTAAAAAATATTGATCGAGGTAAAAAGGGTTAAAAATAAGTCGGAGTTAGTCGATTTTTTACGACTCCACTTACTCCCGACTCCGACTCCACAGCCCTGGTACCCTCCACTAAACCATAAGGGTATTCTACAAAATAATTTGAATTATAAAAAAAACTCTAAAAAAACAATTCCTTTGTTACTAGAGATTGTTTTCTGATACTGACTTCTGATTATTCTTTGTGTTTTTCATACCGACATATTATTACAAAGACCTGTTATTGAACATTTGCATCAGAAAGGTGACTAAAATGAATTCTTATGACAATGTCAATAATGTATCAATATTACCATTATTTTAATAAGCATGTTTTATTTCTACATAATATACAGCGACTTTAAAATCGCCGTTTTTGCCACAAAGATAAGATTAAATAAATTCATTTGATTTATTTTATTATTTTTAAAAATTTAAATTTAAAGACAAACTAAAATAGATAAAAATTATGATTTTTTAAAGTAAAAAATATGAAATCTTGATTGTTTGCCACAAAATAAGTATTTTTATGGCTGCGACTAGAATATTGACTAACATATAAGCATATCGAAGTTTTATACTATGCGCCCAAAAATTGGCGATTTGCGCTCAAAATTTTGCACTTGCTTCTTTTTAGTATAACTAATAATTCAACTTAATTATTTTTATTGGCGAACTTTAGTTGTCTCAAGAAATGAACAATAATCACATAAGAATCAATGGTTATCGTATATCGTAAATTTAAAAATATTATTATTAGATTGCAAAGTATACGTCCAATACTAGACTATAGTTACCATTCCTGAGCGGGGTACAAATTAACCCCAATAATATTTAAAAAAATATTTAACCAGATAAAGTGACATAATATTTTTGATCATTCGTAATATGGCGCGCGGTTTCACTTATTGTAAAACTATAGTCAAATGTAAATTTATCAATAAATAGAATAAATATATATTGAATTTTTTTACAAATATTTCGTTAATCTTAATGTGGTTGATTTGTACGTTAATTAAAATTGTCTATATAGTAGACTCCCTATAATAACACGGTAAATTTGGGGCGTGGTATTTGGGTGCGTGTAATTGGAGGACTAGAAAATACTCTCACATTTTTTTGCAATACAATCAGTAGTGAGATATTTGACTTTTGGCTCGCTCACACATAAGTAACGGACACCAAATAGCACGTCATTAATTTACCGTGTTATTGGGGGGTCTATTATACATGAAAGTTTATAGTATTATATTATAATTTATATGAGTATTTTGTAGTCCCTTAACTACAGATATTTATTAAATCAAACTGTAATAAAAAAATTAACTTTCCTATATAAAAAAAACGTACATTTGTGTAAGAAACTAATAAATACGTGGACTGTGTTTTTTATTTACAAATCCATATTTATAATCTATAATATAATATAATAATGTAATTACAATAAAACAATTTAAATAATTATGTGAAATGCAAAAAATACATGTAATTAAATTATCTATGTCACAGAAAGGTCACACATAATTTTATTAACAATAAAATTTTATTGTTCACTTGACTTATTGATAACATAATAATTAATCGGTAAAATATTATTTCTATATTTTATTAGTGATTCTAACTTTCAGAGAAAAGACAAAATTTAGCATAGATGCTGAGTAATCTGGATATATGTAACATACACTTTGATGCTTGAAAATTATAGTCAAATAACAAATTAAACGTAGCAGGTGATGTACTAAGGATTATTTTTTTTATATAAATAAACATTTAATTCCATATTCGAGGATGCTACGAATGAGAATTGAAGTGACACGCGCTCCGCATAACGAAGCCGAGCATCATTGATACCTTATGGCAAACTTTGACAATGTGCACCGAAATTTTATTATTATAATAAAGGAATAATTATTATTATTATCATCAGTAAAGCTCGATTGACGAGGTTCAGCTGATTTACTGTATGTTTATTCAATTCTCACGATTATTTCCATTCATGCGTGGAATATAATCGACTCTCTGGAAAAATAATCAATGATGAAAAAGTACGTACCGTTATCGCAATTTCTACGTTTAACTGCAAACGAATAATCAAATAACGGAGTATGTTAACTTTTTTAATGTAAACATAGACCGTTATTCGGAGACGGTGTGTTGCGATAAGCGACACCATATGATGTGTAAGTGTATTTATTACATTTTATCGCTAAATATACAGCAACTATTTCTTTAGCGTGCCGCCATTATTTTAGCGAAGTATGGTGGAGGCGAACTTGGCACCGGTCTATAATAAAATCAACCGATACACGTGTATCGATAATAATATCAGTAGTTACAACTGTATTTTAACAATTAAATTAGGGTTGTTGAGGGATGACGCGAAAACTGGCATCAATATAGCACGCGTCATTAAAACTCATCACAAACTACCTACTGTATTAGCTACTTCAAGAGTAACAATCTTTACTAGCAAAATAACGAGATGGTTATAATGAACAACATGTTTTATGAACCTGTATTATTCAGATACCGTACTGCACATTAAATTCAGTAATTTTAGATACATTGAACTCTTTATAGTTAAGAGTCAAATCATCATTACCATAAGAATGTAAAATTATTCAAATATTTCTCCTACATGATAAAACACTGTTTATTTTAGATGCTTTCAAAGATTCTGTTAAGAATATTTAGCAACATAAGTCAATAAGAAATTCTGTACTTACATATTTCACAGTTATTCTACAGATTATGATTTTTATTTTGGCCTTTTTAATTGATATTTCCATCTTCAAAAATTGTTAATTTATTGTCTCATATATTGCAATCCAAAATCAGAATAAAAAAATATTTCTACTTATTTTAAAATTTACTATTTATAAAATCAGTTATAATTATCATTCACAAATAATTTTTGGAAAAGCCTTATCAAAAATAACTTAAATTTTATATTTAATTAATTTAATTAGCTTAAAATAGATTAAAAATCAACCAACAATATAACCCAATAACCTACTCAAAGACCGCTCGATTTAAATACATTATGACTATATTTAGATAATCATATGTTCAAGTTTTCGTTCATCAATCAACACTAATAATCAACTGTCAAGCTTAATCGCTTATTTACTCAAGATAATGCATCTATCAACACACATGAGTCAGAGTTCTAGATATAGATTATCTGCATTCAACTTTCTTTAAATATGTGGCATTTAAAAATATTAATTTGAAAGCTCTGAAATGAATATAGCTTATTTTTTATTTGTATGATTGTAAAACATTATGAGAAAAATGCTACATAGCAAAAATTATATTAGCAAAACATATTCAGAAGCTCTATCATGTTTTTGGATTAAGTATGCTTCGTTAATTACCTAAAATTAGATAAAAATATTTTTTCGTGTAATTGGAGAGAAAAATAATAAATTTATATACCTACTATTTTAGCTGTTATTTTTTTACTGACACGCTTTGTTATATATATATATATAAGATGTGCCAGAAGAGCCTGAAGGATTAGTATCTGAATAATACAGCATTTCTTTAAATTAGTTACAATGAAGAACAAGCACATTTGTAAAAATATTTTAAGAGCAGCAGGCTTTTTTATTTTATTTTATTTTTAACAATCTTACATGCACAAGCCCAATGCATTACAACGGTAAATCTGTACCAACTGAGTAAATCAATCACACACTAGACTGAAAGTCTGAGAATCGCTATTATATATTAATAATTATAAATTATTATGTGTAATATAATTTATAACCAATAAATGTCACTGCAGCTGGGGCCGGTTTTTTAATAATAGCACATTTTTTATGAATAAGCTGCCGGGGCTCGAACCCGCAACCTCAGAGTTACTAGTCTGAGACGTTATGGACTACGCTATTCATATAAGATATTGTCTTTGAGCTGAAGTAGCTTAGAATTATAGTTTTTATATCAAATATGTGTCACGCTATTCATCAGTGAGATTAGGAAAATTTGTGATGATCAATCAGAATTAAAATTATATATCAATCATAAATTCCGATCTTTTAGACACGATATAAATTAATAAACATAAATGTTTATGGGATTCGAACCTAGGTCTTTCGAGTATTAATCACCGACTATACCATTGGTGTGTCATGCTGATATAAAACTGTGCATGAGGAAGTGATAAAAAATCCATTGTCTTTGCAAGAACTTTTTGGTACTCAAATCACATTAAACTTACTTTAACACGATGTTTTTGTGTTATAAATAAAATAATACTGTTTCTCAAAAGTTTCTTTTACTATTAACCATATTGCTAACTATTTTGATTTTTATCCTTTTAACTTGAGTAGGTATTATCAGCCTAAACAAATATATTTTGGAGTAATAGATGAAGAAAGTACACAACTCATGATCTACTGATACAAACGATAACGACACTTATTAAATTCTATGATAATACAATAACTATTTTGAATAATCCGATTAATAAAAACTTGCAAATTGCATTGCCATAAATATATTTTATATAGTTTACTCTTTAGTATCTATAGGAATGAATAAATAAATAAATCAATATTTGTTACTATACAGAATCATTAGTTTAATGAGTCATATTTAGAAGAATCTTCGAGAAATGTAAATTATAACATCATAGTTACTAGTTAGTGCCCAAAAACATCATTACGTGTTTTTAAGTTTCTGCTCTGTGATTGGTCGGTCGATGAGGGGTGGTACCGATATGTGTAAGTACGCAGGGCGATTGTCGAGATGATTATAAAATCGTATTGTACCTTATGTTGAGATTTGTCTTGAAAACCGCAATGTGCCTAATATAATAGCATGATTTTATGATCTGATTGCCAAATAATACAACCGACTCATTTTAATGGAAAATGTTTAAAATCGTTTTCTCAGATACATGTAGATGAGAGAATATAAATATTATCCATTTTTATTTTTTACAAGGTATGCTGGGGTATGATTCACTCGAGTCGCGTTGACTTTTTCAAGTTGCTGGTAAGGAATATTTACAATATTGTATTGAGTATCATATGGTATTGGACAACTCCACAATAAGCACAGTATGTGTCGGGTAGTATTGATTATTTTTCATCCGGGTATTCACAGTTGGTAGACGCATTGTGTTCTAGCCATTATTATATGTTATATAAATTAATTTAATTGTTCTATAAATATGTTTTTTTAGCTTTAGCGTAAAGCTGTTTTACTCTGCACGTGTATTTAAATATATTGATATTCTACGCTGGAGCGGTCATCTGTCAGTTTCACTTTTAATGCGTTACATTTTGTGGATGTGTCCAAGAAGCGATGCAATTGGATCACCAACATTTTCATCTGCGATTCACAAACCAGAAATATAAAATATATGACAATTGGTCACAACACAAAGGATTTACATCACGAGAAACATCTGCGGATCGTCCAATAGCATCACAAGAATACATCACGACAGATCACAGCTGACAATAATTCAACTCGACATTCCAGAGAAGATTCTAAGACCTGCCATATTGACTACATTTTCATATATATGTGATTATGGATATAAAAATGTATCTTTTGAAAATGCCGAAAGACATTATTGTCGAAACGTTGAAATATACAAATTGCAGATATAAAAAAATCATATAATCCTAATCAAATTTGACAAATATGAGACCTGATTGATATAATTTCGGCTCAGGACTAAAATAGTGGTTTGAAGTAAATTATGCTATTACCCCCGATGCGGCCCTGGCTTTTAAAGACGGACTTCGACCGTCGAGCGTCAACAAAAATAAAAAGAGAAACGACCGTCTGCGTCGGCGAAAAAAATCATGTTCCATTTATACGTGCCCAAAGTGCAACCGGTCAATCGTCGCCCTCGCCGGCCCTGACTATGACACGTCTAAGGTCAAAATACCAGTCGCCGGCCTTGACTCGACAATGCCAGTACATTCCACTTTCAGAACCAGACGAAAATTTTCAGCACGAGGCGCGCACAAAAATAAACCTCTGAGCGCGCGCAACAACCGGTTTATCACTACAGCAATTAATTATAATTCCGATTTGAATTATTCACTACGGATTCCACCTGTGAGTGATCCGGCAATTATCGTTGAAATATTTACTCATTATGAAAAAAAACCGCGAACACCCGAGCCAGACTAAATTAAAACGTCACGCACGAAGGTGCGTACCCCCACTTGCTTATACGGACGATAAATAGCAGGACGCGGGGCATAAATCGGTCCGTTTCGCAGAAGAATCGCAACGGAGCGGAGCGAGCTGGGGCGCGCGTGACTTTGTGCCGAAAAGCGCGCTACACTGCTCCGATGATGCGTTTCGAACCACGCGAACCGCGTGTTCCTGGCGTACATTTTCAGTACGCAGCAAAGCGAAGAATGCTGATGTACGAAGAGAGATTGAATACTTTGCGGTCTGACCATTTTTTGGTGAGGTTATATTAAATGTCTCTTCGATTATAAAAAAATACTAACAAATATTCGTCCCACATACATAATGGCAGTTGTATGAAGATAATTGAATATGATCATTGTAGTGAAAGGTTTTTTCACTGCAAAAAGATTCTCATACTACTGAAGAAAGCATCGATTCAATTCAGGAGTATCAAATATTTCTGTGAGGTGAAAGCTTCTGACGGTTGATAAGAAACCTCCGTTTTAAAGCCGATTATGATATTTTCATGTGACAATGGTTCACCACTATCAGCATGAATTAAAGTAACAGTCAAAACAGAAGTTAAACTAGCAAAGCGATGGCTTCTATTTTTGGGGATGCGAAGGTGGATCGCCTACGGGCAAATTACAGGACAATACTATTTTTAGTGCGGCTTAGAATTGAGATTTTTGATTTTCATCCACTGAAGAAATTGTATTGCGACATAGATAAAGCAAATGTAGATACTTAATATTAAAAAAAAAACATAGACAACATAGAATGCTGGTGCACAAGAGCGAAACGAATTTAAGATAGTAGCGCCTCTTAATGAGTGTACCAATATCGAGCAGATCTTAACAGCAAATGAGATCCACAATTAATTTGAATTAGTTTTGATAAACTAACATTGACAAATCAAAACGATCTACTAACCTCATTCCAGTCTCGTGGAGACATACTGTAACATCCTTTAAAAACGCTGTTCCATAGCACGTGCTTAAGATAAACTCGTTTTTTTCAATGTTAGTCAACTATAATTGAGCAGGATCTATTTATATTAACTAAATTTGGCATAGATTGATTGAAGCAACACAATGATTGGAAACATCGTTTAAAGAAATGTTTAACATAAACGTAGGTATCTTTAATCATGCAGAACGTTTTGATATCTGTGAATATAAATTCCTGAGCGTATTTATGTTAACTGGCATTTCTGCGATTTTCCTTTTCGCTATTTATAACTAGCTGACGAGAAGTCAACGAACTCGTAAAATAAGCGATTAATACAGCATTTGGATGTTTGGACAATATTCAACTAGATGTTTTACACCTTGAAAATATTTAACACGTGGTCGAAATGTATGACATAGCCAATTCTATATTTAGTGGGTAGAATGAATTAACATAGGCAAAGATCAATATTCTTCATAGCACTTGTCTCAATCTTAACTTCCGTTTAACTTTTGACACAGGTAAAATTTTAAGATGATTCATTGCCTTCAGACAGACACGGGTATTAACTTGGGTCACATTTTTTTTACCAACATCACGGAGACACAGACGGAGGCAATTTTTTACACAATCGTATACATATGCACGTGTCCGAAAAAACGTTCGGAAATTTAATGACGGGTTTTAAGACCCAAGAACAAAGGTGGATTCGTCGCGAGGGGGATTAAAAAAAACTTCCAAATGAACGGATACGCGATGTCGTCGACGCGTGTAAATTATTGTTTATTAGAAAATATTATAATAATCGTCGAGCATTTTGTTACTCGGACTTAATGCATAACAATTACCATAATTGTGTATATTATTAAAAACACCAGCTTCCCTGCTTTGAATATGAATGAACGCACGCATAAGTCTAGACAATCTAGGCAATTATATCCTGCGAAAAAAAAACTTGTCTGGCATACAGCAACTAAAAAATAATACAGTATCAAAACTACAACGATTCAATAATTATCTTATGCTTTAAAAAGCTTAATTTATTTATTTCCAGTTTACAGAAACCAGAACTCATCAAAAAAAACAATCGTTTTCTATTGTTTCAAAATCGTAACAGTGTCAGATTATGACTGAAAGTTCCTGATAGATAGTGCGTTTACAACGCCAAGTCCTTCGCTCTTCCTACTCATGATCGTCTGCCAATGTGATGATTCGGGGCAGAAACAGATTATTCGCTATTGTCTATTAAATATATATTTATTACTTTATTGCCGCAATGGCGATGATTTTAAAATCAGAAATGATTCTATGATAACCTATTGTATAACGGCCATAATTTGAAATTTGAAATAAATAAAATAAAAGGTGCTTATTATTTTATTGGTAGCAAACCAAGGTTGTGAAGTATTTTTTTTTAATTTTACGGACTCCGATTTTAACAATTTTAATAAGATTATTTTTTGCCAGCAAATGATGGCAATGAAAATAATGTCAACAAAAAAAGCCACGTCTAACTAATTCACTTTTATTGACTTATTATAATGATATTTTTCAAAAGTAAGTACAAAAAATATAAGTTAAATAAAATAAAATATGTATATTAAATAAAAACAACTAATTTAATAATTATACTTGCAAGGGAAAAAGCTTGTTTCATTGGTTTTATTTTGCCAGGTTCACTAAATCTAATCTTAAATATTTAATAATACTAAATCTAAATTTAATCTGTTCCATCCGTAATTTAGACTGAATTATATCTTAAAAAAAGAATTGCTTTAAATAAGCCAGCGTGTATCGAAGTTCTTAAATCAGATTTGATTATTTTAAGCGCACTTAAAGAATATTTTTTAGGACCACCAAAATTTTGCCCCAAAACTAAAAAGCCTAATTTATAAAAAAAATATTATGCAGTTTATTAAATTTTTGCTAGGATATATATTTTTTTGTTATAGTCGAATTAATTACTACACTTTAATAAATTTGTTGCTAAAAAAACTACACGTGTTAGAAAAAAAAATTTAAATCAGCGTATAAATAAATCAGTCATGAATTATAAACCTATACATTATAAAAAATTAAAGATGGTAATATTAAACATATAAAAAAAATTTGCTGTAACAATACATAAATAAAATTTAGAATAAAAATAATTAAATATTCATGGACATAATCAATCATAAAAAAAGAATTAAAAATATTGTCAAAGTAAAAGTACGGTAAATCTAAGAGCACAGAGAAAAAACTAATAATAAATTTGCAAATTTCTATGAGGAGCTGGTCCGATTAATTTCGTATAATTTTAATATTTTAAAATATATTTTTTTTAATTAAAATTTAATGTTTGTATTTAATTGCTATTACATATGTATAATAACATTACCATATTTAGTAAAAAGTTATTTCAAGTAGCATTGCGTTATTAAAATATAATATTATAATGTGAGAACTCATTATTCAAATGATTATTGAAGTAGACCGATTATAACATCTGTCTCTAGTCGTGATTTATATATTTTTATTTACATCTCAAGTGCACGTGAACGGTTCTTCTTAATCCACGCCCTTATTTGTATACATAAATGCACGTTCACTCAACTACATTACTCGGAATTTCACTATGAACGGTCCTAGTGTTAGATGCAGTATCTTATCTAAAGACCTCTGAGCTTATTGAGAAGACATGCAAATGAATATAATGTTTGTGCTAATGACAATTTTCGTATTTATTCTGTTGAAGACGTACGAGTGTGAAATTCAAGCTGCTTCAATTTGTCAAATATTATTAATCGAATCAACACAAGTCCCACCACGCATAAGTGAAATTAAAAGTCGCACCACTGTGACTCACCAAAATTTTCACCACCTCAGCACGCGATTGGAAATTATCGGTCGGAATGCGCGCGTGCCAGTGATAAAGACACGAAGATGACCAAGAAGACTGGCTGGTGATGGTGGAATGCGGCCGCAGTGAATCACCAGCTGACCGGAACAACGAAAGGCACACGTCAGTGGAGTGAAGGCGAGCTAACGATCCGACGGCGAGTGATTCAGTCACCTGACTCACCACCCGCCTAGTGGAAATCCTGGTGACTGAGTGATAACGCGAACGTGGAACATTCTAGCTGGCGGTGGCTGATAACGACTAATCGTATGTACACACACGCACACACAACAATGCGGTGACCGACAAATGTCAATTCAACGTCGTTACGATGGTTTATAAAACCGGATGGGTGACTGCTCACTCATATGGCCAGTGACACAAACTACTGCCTCGGGCATGGTTTCAATAGGTCGGCTTTTGACTGTTCTATCGATTTTATTAAAGAAGACACCCGCGACTCAATAGCTATATCTTAAAGAAAGAAATGTCTATGTTGCCAGTCGTATCAGGCATGATAGTGGCACACATTCACTGTCCCATTAAGAAGCTAAATGTCTTGTTAGAGTAGTGTTCTCGAGTTCTGACGTCCAGGCCACAACGTGAAAGAATAAGGGACGCAATCGCGACTCACTAAGGCACTCTAGAAATCGCAATGCCTTAGCAACTTCATGAACATTATCCCATTGTAGTCCAAAGATTTTTTAATAAGTGTGTCGCCAAATCCAAGCAAATTTTAATGCATATATTTAATTAAATAATTTAGTGATCATTGAATAAAATATTAAAAAAACTAATAATATTCAAATTATTTTTTTGTTTATTGCTAATAGATTGCTATTTAATTTTTATAATTCAATGAAATTTAATTGACATTAATTCAAGATATGTATTATTATTATTTGTAAGCATTGTTTATTAATTTATTATTTTATTAAATTACATAGATATTGATATCATAAATGAAATATTTATTTTATTTATAATATTATTAATTTTAAAAAAATTTTGACAAATTCATGAAAAATGCAACCCTGTTGCTTCATTCACGAATTAGGCAAATTATCTGCCGAATGCGTGAATTGGGCAGTAATTGTATTGCTTTGTTCGTGCATTAAGCAAAGTAGAGCTTTGGTGGTGCTTTTCATAATTAGACCAAATGTTATTTTATTATATAAAAACAAAGCAATCATAAATTAAAAAAGTTTAGAACTATAAATATGACAACATACAAATTTTATTATAGGTTAGGACCTATAGTTGGATTAGACTATAAAAAACGAAAATATTTTTAATAATTGTATTGTGTAATAAATCGATATTTATAAAGTAATTCTAAAAAATTAGGCAACTAAAAGGTTAAAAATTCGGAAAGTAAAAGAATTCAAATCACAGACATGAAAAATTTGATGGTACAGAAGAATCACGTAGATACTATTTTTATAAACATTCAAGCAAACAAGAACTAGTTACTGTAAGCAATGTAAATCTAAGACCTCAGGAAGAAGATTGAATATACCCTTTATCCGTTTTCGTGCCACGATATATTTCGTATCACACGACACCAATGCAGATATTTTTGGAATTAAAAAAATATATGGAGTGTTAAAATAAAAGTGTTAACGACTTGTCAAAGACCCTTATAACCCAAAAGAACCCTTCAAATTTTAAAATGATTTTTTTTTAAATCACTAGGGTTCAAACAGGATTATACTAATAATCTAAGTTCAGCGAAGAGAGGACAGAGATTTATTTTTTTTAGATTAAATTAAGACCATCGTGGCCTAACAGGTTACCCCAATGCGCCACGATGGTCGAAAATAAATTTTAAATTTATAAAACATAAAAAACGTAGGTATATTTACATAAATATAACAATATGTAAACATAACAAAAAATTATAAAATATCAAAATTAAATGATACAAACTGGATCAGATCCTTGTAGCTAACATTAAATAAGTTAATATGTAATGCCAGCGTATTAAGGAGCCGGATGGCCACAGCTATAGGCGAGTCGGCAAGTGCGGATGTCCTAGCCCTAACGGCCATCAAAAGAGGTCTCGATCGTGATTCTCGAAAATGTTCCGGAACCCAAAACTGGAATTCCTCGAGAATAGCTGGATTGTCGACAGCACCTTTTAGTAATTTGAAAAAATGCTTAGCGACATACAGCTTTCTGCGAGAACTCAGCAAATCATATCCCAACGTCCTAAAAGAAAGGCGCTGGGATATAAGTACGGATAATAACCAAATATCCTTTTGTAAAGGTATCTTAAATACCTTTTTTGAATTTTTTCCACTAAAAGGGAATATTTGGCTATTCGGGGATACCAAATTATAGATCCCGATTCAAGAATGCTACGAACTAAGGTGTCATAGAGGATGCGAATAACTGACGGATCGTCAAAGTGAAAGGCATTCCTCATAACAAAGCCGAGCATCTTGGAAGATTTATCACAGACGTGTATGTGTAGAGAGAACCTCCATATGTTCTCGAAAGTGATTCCGAGATCTTTAGTGGAAGTTTCTCTAGCCAAAATGCTACCACCGAGATGGTAGAAATAAGCTGATGGCGAACGGCATCGAAAAAATGACACAGTATGGCACATTCCGACACTAAAGAGCAGACGGTTAACGGAAGCCCATCTCCACAGAGAGTCTAAATCACTTTGTAAAGAGGAGTCCACAACAGATCGAATGCATTTATATAATTTTAAATCATCTGCGTACAGAAGAAAACTTGAATTTTTAATTGCTGTATTTATGTCATTAATAAATAACACAAAAAGCATAGGTCCCAGATTGGATCCTTGAGGAACCCCCGAAGGGATAAAATATTCTTTTGACAATCGGCCACCATAGGTTACAAATAGTCTACGATGCAACACTTGCTTCATTTGTGCATACATCATCGTGCTGTGTATAATATATAATACATTTCCTAGTCTTCTTCAAACATATTAGCATTAGTAACGTTTGAAAAGCAGAAGAATCTGCTTTATAACGAATTACTAAAATATGATACAATCAACATTTCCATAAACTACGCTATATAATTATGTTCTTTGAATAGATTGGTCTTTATACATTTACGATTTTACATGTGGACTAATGGGCAAATTGCGAAAGTACTCGATTGATGTATATATAAAATTGTTCGTTTGAGAAACTAGTTAATCGAAATAATTTGCGAACCTCAATCGACTGTGTCGAATTGCCTACATTTGTTCTGGGCAATGGGACTGAGATATAATCAGCCATAGAAGTATTTTAAGCTCAGTTAATAGTACGTAAATTTATCATCATAGTGATTGTGCATAATTTCTACTATAACATGTATCTATTTTTAGATATGTAACACGATTTTATCAAACAAAAAACTTATTCACGAAACGATTACATTATCGCATTCCTAAGCACCGAAATTTAAAAATTCACTTTAAAAAACTTATCTTGGAAACGATTATGCAATATTTACATGCTACAAGGATCAAAAAGTTTGATAAACACAGTACAAGAGCATTCGGGCATAATGTTTAAAATATTATGTGATTAACATGATACCAAGTCATTATCATGTGACGGTATTGTCAATTTATCAAGGCTGAGTCATAAATAACAATTGCATTATCAGTCTACACATAACGTTTGCTTCAGTCAAACATTCAGGTTAAATATAATATAATATTCTTTGAACGACGACGATACGCGGCTTGCAAATTGTTATATCTTGTGATATGAGTTAAATAAGACACGAAGCAAAAAATAGACAATGATAGTTACCTTTGTATTATTCCACGGTGACGATATCCTTATGTAAGATCATCAGGATCTGAAAATAAAATACTCTACATTAGTAACATATATATATTCTATAAATATTTTAAATACAAGATGACCAATTCGAGTTGGCAGCACTGTAAATCAGACAGCTGTCAATAATTACGCATGTTCAAAGTGTCAAATGTTTGAAACAATACTAATTTTATTTACACTACATGATAGTGATTATTGAGTACGCAGAGAAATTATATTCCATAATATATTAATAAATTGGTTAGTGTTACTGGATACCATAAATAGTTTCACTGCGGTTGTCACTCGCGACATCCCAGGTAGGAGGTCGCGCAATGTACTGAGCGAAAGTACGACGATGTAGGGTCGTGTTTTCTCTTGAAACGAGAGCTGGTTGTTCAGCGCCTTAGACTCACTACTGTCTAATCTTAGAAGATCCTCGGCATATGGGTCTGAATGTTGATCTTTGCCAAAAGTAGACGATCAACAACTGGATAAGTTCTACCATATACAATATGACATATAAATATATCAAAGTAAGAATAGCTTATCGTGTGGTCTCGTAAGATAAGTATAGTTTAGGAGTATTTTATTGAAATATTGATGGGGAAAATGCGCTTATATGGTTGCCACCTACATATGTACTATCGCTGTCACTGACCTAAGCCACAGAGTGACCCCGACGCGACAAGAAATCGGCTGAAGGACGAAACGGTCGGGATGGACGCAAACAAAGTGTCACCGAGACCAAATAATGGACAAAGTTCGGAGCGCGTGGGCGCCTCTGTCGTCGCCGGAACTCGAACCAGCTGACTGCCACTTATGTATGAACAATTCATAGACACATGTTTGTGTCTTATCGAAACAGAACTGAACCGCGACAATCGACCGCCTGTTGGCTTTGGACATACTCAGTATTAATTACAGTTTCGAAGAAGAACAATTATCACAGTGTGCGATACCGCATAATGGTGATAATGACTCAACGATGATCAGAAAGACATACCAGAAAGTTTGGAGTAAATGAATAATGTACATACATATTTTAAATAACAATCGGACCAGTTCCTCAAAGCGTACGTTGAACAGATTAACGTATAATGACAACGTATTAAGAAGCTGGATGACTACAGCCATGCTTTTGAACACTTTCAAAAGCTTAAGAGATTCTAACGGCCATATCTGTGTTGTTTATGAATAATAAAAACAGAAGGGGTAGATATTCCTTTGACATACTTTGTCAAAGATCTACTTGAACCCCCGTATCAAGGGATTTAGTCATAAACGTCGAGAAGAATTTGAAGATTGAAACCGTGGATCGCGTTGAATTAAAATCATACTATTGGTCCACCAAGATTTCCTATATTTATAGAGAATTATTTCGACGTTTCAAGAGATTGATCAAATATGCCATCTAAAATATAATTGTCGATTCGTCAGCGTTCGCAGCTTTTGGGCTTTTCTTAAGGCTCCACTTAGCGCATTTTGCATCTAGACTTGCATCTACACCCGTGTAAAATTCAGATAACGCAAGAACTGAAGCCCAGAGAGCATAGACAGCGATGAGGCACATTTCGATCTCTCAGGGTGTGTTAATAAAGCAAAATTGACGCATATGTGGTAAAGAAAATTTTCATGTGATTCACGAGAGACCATTACATGGCTGAAAAGTGACTGTTTAGTGCGCATTATGGTCAGGTGGCGTCATTGAACCTTACTTTTTTAAAAACGATGATGGTCGGATTGTAACAATCGACGGTGAGCGCTATAGGTTATTATAATAACCCATTATTTTTGGCTAGATATTGATGTGGAAGACATATGGTTCTAACAAGACGGTGCAACTTGCCACACATCGGGTGCAACGTTGAAAACTTTGCATGAAAAATTCGCAGGTTACATTATCATGCGATTTAACGCCGTTGGATTTTTTTATGGGGTTACACTAAATGTCGTGTCTACCCAGACAAACCCCAAATGCACCTGAAAACCAGCATCTGTCAAGTTATAGCCCGAAATGTACGAAAAAATCATTGAAAATTACACCGAAAGGATTGGCCGCTGCAAAAGGTCCAGAAGCGGCCATTTAATTTATATTATTTTTAATAAATTAAGAAATACAGCAATGTTTGATTAATAACAAAAAAATACCATTATATTTAGGCAAAGATTTATATTGATTTATTATATTAACTATGTCCATAGCTAAGCAATTATAATTAATCATTTTTTAATGATCTTTTAAGGATTACTAACTCAATATCAATGTTTTACATTATAGAAAAATATATATTCGGAAAAATGTTATTTTTCACAAATAAAGCCAATTAAAAATGTTTCTGATTATTTTTAACGGTGGCATTGAATCTAGCATTTTTGTACTAAAGAAGTACAAATCCGATAAAAAGTACATATAATAATGAGCACATTTTCGAGGAGCTCATGCGGCCTACGGCCGTCAGTTTGACACCGCTGCTTTAATACAATATATTATATTATAACTAGGTAGCAACTAAAATTTCATTATAAAGTAGACAAAAAACGTTTTAAATAAACGTAAATATTACTCAGAAACGCCAATAAATAATAAAAAAAAAGTTAACGGGCTGTGAAACAAAGATAAGTTTTTAAATTTAAAAACCGGTTTTTTATCATTAAATGACACATGAACTAGGTTTACATGTAAAACATATGGGAATCCTTTCGACTTTTTATGTCAATAAATTAAAGCACATATGGGTAGAATAATGTAATTTAAAAGCGCGTAACTATCAAGTATAGTAAACCGTTAGCAATGAACACGTATTTTAGGGCTTGGCATTAAATTATTCTTCAGAGTCCTTGTCGATTTATTAATTGTTTTAATTGAACATAATATTTGCAAGCCCAGACAAAGCAATGGCGAGTCTGGCGTCCATTTTTAGCAATGGTGAAACGAGTTCTGCGAATCGAACAATCACATTATATGAGAACGCGTTTATGACGTTGGGAAATCGCCTACGCGTTTATAATATAATTTGATTCTATATGGATCTTCTTGCGTTTAACGCGTGTTGAATTTATAGTGAATGTGAAATGATTTTCAGAGAGGTTAAGCCACGTTTATGCCTCAGAATAGTATATCAAATTAAACAAAATTCTTTACGGTCGTCTTTGCGTAAACAATACTATGAATGAGCAATATAGTTTTAACTAAATTATAGATATAAACTAATCGGTTGTTAAAATTAAACCATTTAAACATTTTGCACTGGATATTTTCTTTGAATAAAAAGAAATTAAACATTTAAAACCGTATGGATCAGTTTTACACGTATGCGTTGGGATCCGTGACATATGGGTAGCACTATACTTCACTGTTATAGATTGAGTGGCACGCACCAGTAGGCGATACATGTTTAGTGAAAATGACGAAGCGTATAAAATGAAGATAGAAAACGTCGGTAATTCCGTTCGGAAGACGCTCGGACGGCATCTGAAATTCCAGGGTAAAGATGGCTGATGATAAAAAATGGGCCATCTCGTGGCTCGTGCCGACATGAGCGTACGTCGGTTGCGAAAAAATTTGCGATCTCGTTTCGGGCGAGGTCCAGAGAAAGCAGACGTATAGACATCTATAAAACGTACTTACGTCGCGAGCAGACGGTGCGAAAAAAGTTGCTGACTCACCCGAAAGGGGCCGGATGTCTGTCGGCAACGTCGGATTTGCGAACCGAATACGTAATAAAAGTGCAACGATGTAAAACAGCGGAGGCTTCGTCAGCGGCGTAGATACTATAAGGCGGGGGTATGCAACGCTGCAAGGCTTGTAAGGCCAGGGGTACCAAAAAATATTTTTTTATAATTGGTAATGTTACACAAAACAGCGAAATATTTACAACAAAAACAATACAAATAATGTCCATTTTTTTATACCTTGAAATGCCCTAAGTCATCAGTTATACTATTACATTTTTTAACTTGAACTTTTTAGGTTATATGTGGTTCAGATGCATAGTTACTTTCACCATGACTGTTTTGAAGCCATCGTTTAAGATAGGAATAACCAACAGAGAATTTTTCGATTAAAAATATCTTTGAACTAACAACAACGTTGCATTTTTTTTCTTACATATGCAGATGTTTATAAATTAAGGATAATTTCACTGTTCTTTCGGTATTTGTTAAAAGTAGTTATATCAATGATGCTATTTAGTAACAATATTTTCAACCCAAAATCAACAATAGCATTAGAGATTAGGCTCTATGAGTTTCAATTTGGTGAAAATGCGACAATAGCAGTTAAAAACATTTGTAATACAACGGAGCAGAGATGCAAATTAACATTAGAAAGTTTCAAGTCTAGTTCAAAAAATTTCATTCAGGGAATTTTGACATTGAATATCTTATTAGGAGTTGTTAGTGAAGATATTAGGGCTGCCATCAAAGCAGTCTGAGATAAACGATACAGAAGCTAGCACAAAAGCGCAACTTATCGCCTACATTAGTTCACACATTTTAAAAAATTAGGAAAGGTGTTAATTTGCAGAATATGAGTGTCTCATAAAATGTCCCAAGAAATCTGGCGCAGCGAATTTCAACATGCCAATAATTAATGATTCTAGAACAGAAATATTTATTTTTGAGTCGAATTGTTACTGAAGATGAGATGTGGCTTATTTACTTTAACACGTGGTTTGATTTCAATCAACTCCCAATTCCAGGATATAAGATAATGTTATGTATTTGCTGAGATATGAAAGGCATAATTCATTTTTCACCAAGACAGCGCTTGTATTCATGTATCTAAGACAATATAAAAAAATCAATGGATTTTCTAAGGGAATTTTTTCTCATCCACCGTATTCTTCAGACATTGCTCCAAGCGACTATCATCTATTTAGATATATGAAACAGTTTTTAAGTGAAAAAAAATATTTTACAAAAACGGATATAAAAAACGACATTTAAGAATTTTACTTCCAAAAATACCTTTTAAAAAAAATATGTTAGTTTTCAGATACAAAATAACAAAGAAATGCGTTCTTTAGATTGCCAATCAATAGGCAAATACTTCAATTTACTTTCAACTTACAGGTAGCGAAACCTACAAAAACAGCTATTTATTAATACATAATTTTTCGGATCAGATATATGAAATTGAATAATTTGTGAAGAATAATTGTAGAAAAAGATTGATTATATATATTTAGTAAAAGTGATATGTTTTATTTTTTAACTCATAGGACAACCTGATAGAACAATTGATATGTCTAATAAGAAGTTTGAGAGTGAACCATTAAAAACCAAAATTACATTTTCCTTAAAAATAAACATTCAGAGATTGTACAAATTATTTTTCGGTTCTTCTGGAACCTTTAACAGTGAAACTTGAAAAGATAATTGTTTTTGCGCTCTCCTATTGACCAAACTTCGGTTTGAATTCACTTTGAACAATATTCTCATATCAGAAGTCGGTAGTACTATCGGTAATAATAGCTATCATATTTTTAAAAGTGCAGACATCAAACACCCCATGAGAGATGAGTTGGCTTAGTTTGTATTTTGAGCTTGACATAATAAAAGTTTTGAAACTAATTAGTTATGTTTGGGTTTGAACAGCAAATGGAAGATTCACAGCTGTCAAATTGAATTTCATGGACATTATAAAGCTGCATTCAATTTCACTAGCGCCTAATAGTTAAATTATATTTTTGCTATCAGAAATATTATATCTACTGGTGAAAATGTATTTGGACTTAATAACATTACATTACATATGGAAGAGTAGAAATTATATAATTTTATTTTGTAGAAATATATATCTACCGATAAAAATGTATTCACAGAAAATATTTTCGGGATTGATTGTTTTTTATATTTACTATTAGGGAAAAAATAAGAAAACATTTTTTTGACCCACCTATGTACATATAATTGTACTAGCATAATTGTACTAGCACCTGCCATATAAACTATATTTTCATTAGTAAAAGTATATATCTACCAGTGAAAATGAATTTTAATATGATTTCACTAAAATGAAATATTTAAAAAAATATTTTCTACATAGATTCGAGACTGTATTTTAGATTTTCTTTGAGGGATAACCCGAGAATTTCTGGGTTAGAATCAGGGACATTTTTTCAGCTTAAGATTCATAGTATTTAATAAATTTTTTTTGGCCAAATTCAAGGTGAGGCAAATGCCTATGTATCCGCAAACAAAATGGTAGAAGTGTGTCGCTTTTTATGATTACTTGCCATTTTGTAGATGTGATATTATCATAGCATATGTATCATAACGGTGGGAGCAAAGTGGCATTATTAAGTAATTTACACTCGAAAGTGGAGTTAGGCCAATTTACACTTAAGGCCATTGATCTGAAGAACACAAACTTTAGCAAACATCTACAATATATTGTAGTACACACGTACATGTAAAGGTTGGTAATATTTTAGACAAATAGCGTTACAATTAAATAAAAAATAATAAGTATTAAAATTAAAGTGGAAATGTAAAAAACTATTCGCTACGCCACTGAAATCCGTGCGAACGCGAAAAAGTAAAGACAGAGTCACACGGCGCGCGCGACTTTAGGCCGCTTGCAGACAATTAAACTATCATCTTGATAAAATATGCGAGAAAGTCAACGTGAGCTATTTCATTGCCACACTTGTAAAAGGACCTTGCACGTCTATATTTGTATAAAACAAGGACGATGCAGTGAAAACATTGTTAAGTCCATAGCGTCGAATCGAAATACGTGTGGAGCGTTTGCAATCGAGTTTATATCGCTGAAAGGTCAGTCTTCCAAAGCGAAATGTCAACCGGAGAGTAGCAAAAGTAATTTAGCGAACTGCAAATTCTATTTTGATTCATGAATTCTAAGCGTATAAGTAAGAATGAATCCAATTTCCCAGAAGATCTAATGACGAAATTGGCACATGGAAGAGATATGCTTTAGTCACTTTTAAAATATTTTCAAATGCAGTATTGTTTCTGAAATATAGATAAGTAATGTTTATTTGAAACTTAAGAAAATAGTAATATTGTGACTATTGTACCTATTTATTGAACATGTTTATTCCGCAGATGGACACGTGTTTACTCCAACATTCCAGATTTATGACTAAGCGACTAGACTCGAAGCTGTCAACTGAACCGGGGGTTCTTAAACCAAGGGTAGGGGGCGTGCCGAGTACAACAAACTTACGGCAAACTCCCCCCCCACCCTCGCCTTACAAGTTGCGCAACAAGAAAATAAGTAATAACTGCGCAGTGAAAATTTTTCGTTTTATTTCATAAAAAAGTTTTGTGAATCATGTCCTTTTTATCCAATAAATACACGTTTCTAAAAACTGCAACAATAACAACACGCGTACTTCAAGAAGCACATTGCACAAAGAACACAACAAGAATTTTATAATTTTACTCATGTTTTACATGGATGTATTGGCAGATTATATTTTTTACGAATTAATATTTTATATTGTGAAATAAAATAATATTAAACTTTTTTTCAACAGAGTGTAAAAATATACTATAAGCAATAATATTTTACATTGAAAACTATTGTTAAATATAATAACCACAATAAGCAGTTGTCTTTATAAATGTTTATGATTTCTAATATTAGCTTATAATATTTGCAGTTTATTAAATGTATGTAATATTTTTGCACTGAATATATCAAACCGCGCACCAAAATCTGTTTTATTTGCTATTATTTTTTTACCCAGAAAAAAAATTCCGCACATGTCTCTAATGAACACAAAAACTATTTTTCGTTTACAAATTTATATAGCACTCTAACAATATTTTATATATAAATCTTAACGCGGCTTGATTATTCCTTATAAAACGATACTTTAATAATACTACTATTTATTATTATCGTTATTTCCAACTAGAAATTATATTACAGAAGTGGCGTAGTCAATACTAATGTATGTAAATCTTATTAAGCTTTTCCGCACATTACAAGGCAACTCAATACAACACGAAACAATGAAAAAAATGTTACACGGCTTGTAATAAATACTTCTGCAGAATAATAAAATAGCATACAAAAAATTTAACGCCGCGCATCAGTTTGCAGTTCAACTCAACTCAACAATTATTACAGCAGTGGTGTAGTCAAGCCTAAATTATTTTTTACTACAGCTGTTCTTAAACTTTTACACAAATGACCCCCCCCCCCCTTACCACACATTTATTTACTGTACCATACTTTCAACAAAACATATTTGGATCTGAGAGTATCATCACTTTACAATACCGCAAATATTTTTTTAATATTCTCAACGCGTCGTACGAAGCGTTGAGAATATTAAGGGCGAACTAAATTATGTAAGCATTTTAAAATGTTAAATCACACATGTGTCGAGTTCGCCGTTAAAGTTCTCAACGAGACATTGGTGAACAGATTACTGGGCACACGAAACTTCCACACAGCGAAAATCCTGAACATGTGTGATTGTCAAATATATTTTATTTTTAATTCCAACTGCATTATATTTTTCTCCGTTTATATTAATATAATTGTAAAATATTTTTAATCAGAATTTTGGCTGTTTGAATTTTTTTCTGTGCGCAATAATCACCGAACCATAAATGTCACGTATAAAATTTTCAAAAGAGGTTTTTGCACAATATTTTTTTTCGACCACACGACTATTTGCGAGCGGGACACATCCGGTCGAAATTCTTACCGTGCGCACTTGTTGAACCTGCGAGATTTCCCGACGCGCTTCGGGTTGCGCAGGTCAGGCGCCCGCTGTCACCGCGCGAGGCGAACGGCCGTCGGTCACTGTCGAGCCGCCAGCGTGGCCGCTGTCTAGACGCCCCCACCCTTTTTTCATTTTTCGCCATCCATCTCTCTCTTGGCTGCTGAAGCGCAGGGAGGGGGACTATTCGCAATTTTGCGTCGAACGACCTCGAGACGGCGAGGTCGCCGCATACGTGTGTATATATATATACAATATATATTTGAAATTCGGATACGATTGATCCGCACTCGCGAAACTTTTCCAGGAGTGCAGCCCGAAAACGCGACCTTGCCGGCGGACGAGCCGCCGGTG
Organism: Plectrocnemia conspersa; assembly: GCF_051122295.1. Classification (NCBI taxonomy): domain Eukaryota; kingdom Metazoa; phylum Arthropoda; class Insecta; order Trichoptera; family Polycentropodidae; genus Plectrocnemia; species Plectrocnemia conspersa. Next base: position 2,782,001 of record NW_028277178.1, on the reverse strand, counting down.
AATGAGAGACCAGTCGTCGGTCGGCCGGCGAGCGGACGAGCGGCGGTGCGGGAAGGGGTTCGGATGCGCGCGCACGTCTACACTGCCTAGCAACAGAGGCGCCGTCAGCTGACGCGCTGCACCGGCCGTGACATTGCACAGCAGCGCCGGAAAACTGCGCAGACGACAGCGCCAGCAGCGCACGGCCGCCGAAACGAGTTTTCGGTGGACTCTTCAGTGCTGCAGTGATAAAAATGTGCATATGCTTTTTTTTCATTTTTAATTTTATGATGTAGGTGTACAGTATCTCTGTTGCAATTGACTCCACATCACTGTTGCATTTTATAAGGTGACCAGATTTTGAAAATATTAAACGAGGACACTAAAAATAAAAATGTCATTTTAGAAATTTTTGTTCGAAGAGTTCAAATTGCTACGGGAGCAAAAAAATTCAGTAAAATCATATCGGAATACGTTCACCGGTAGATATAAACACCATTAATCTTAATGAAATAGAAATATTAAAATCGGTAGTACTGGGGGGAAAATATTTTTTTTCAAATCCATACCTTTTATTAAAAACGATATATCTTCATGGCTCAGAACTACGAAACTACGATGTCCATATTGCTTGAGAGCAGAAGCGAATAAATTATGCTTATTGTAGGAGATTAACCTAAGTTATCAGCGTAGAATATCAAAGAAGAATAATATTATGCAGTATTTACATATTTTTTATTCTATAATATTCACATAAACATTGATAACTTAAATTTAATTAACTATTAACATAAGTAAATATATGAGAAATAAATCTTTAGAAAAAAATATTATTGAGATATTCTAAAATAAACTAGCTGTCGGTACCTCACTATCGTGAGGTACCGATAGCTAGCGAGTGTGCGAATACCGGACCCTCAACTTTTTGGGTTTTAAATATAATTTTTGCTTCGTTCTGATTTTTTTAAATATTTTTTAAAATTTAATGGTTCAAATTGGTCATTACTATTTAAGATTTTCAATGATAGACAAAATAGTTCAATCTATAAAAACTACTTAACATTTTCAATTCATTTGAAAATAGGTTTACAACTTGACTAAATATTTCCAGAAGAAAACATTTTATATTATTTATTAGATTTACAACGTTAGATTTTATCGTTATATTGAAACTTAGATATTTAATGATAAATCTAAATATTGTATATCATTTATGAATAGGTTTAAAACTTGGCTAGATAATAATAAATTAAAAATTGTACTATGAAATTTCAATACAGCGAAGCTCACGAAACCAATGAATAAATTTTGGTGTACTGAAAATTCGTTATATTGAATGTAAGGAAGATGATATATTTTTATTTTATTTTTAATTACTATATTACTACAGCATCAAAATAACCTTTTATAAGGTTAACAGATCGTTTTTGTCCTTGTTTAAGGAAAATGTATGAAACACAATAAAATTTGTGAAAAAAATGTTTTATAAAAAAAGTTTGAGGGTCAACGAAACACCTGTAATGTCGCTTTTGAACACATCTGGCACACCCCAAGTCAATGATGAACTGAATTCTTAGAAATATTTTGTAGTTATAACGTCATTCTTAAATTCGGAGCAAAATATTTTGTTATACTGAGATTAGTCTTCATTACAATGAAAACATTTTGTATGAAAGTTTTTCGGGGACAAATTAAACATTCGTTATACTGGGAATTTCGTTATTTCGGTATTCGTTACAAAGAGATTTAACTGTATTAATTTATTAAATAGAATTGCAACTTAACTAAATATTAATAAAACAAAAAAATACCAAAATGTTTTCAACATAAAAAATAATATTAAAAGGTAACATTTTGTAATATTTAAAAGTAGGTTTACAGTTTAAATAAATAATAATAATAATAAATAGCATTAGTTACATATCCGCTCAAAAATATTACTGATAATTAAAAATATTTTTTACACCTTAAAAAATATTAAAATTAGTGATATACAATTTTGTGTAGTTTCCTTTCAAAGGTGTCAGTAAGAGGGATTTTTGCAACACTATGTGTTTAGTAGTTGGTTGTTATCGAATAGTACTTATTTTTAAACTTTGCCCCTTTTTGTTGAAAATGTTTTTTCAAAGGAAATTTTATAAATTCTCTAAAAACTATTACTTTAAATTGGCAACGTTCGCCAAAATTTAAGTACACATTTTTCTGTTAAGAGAAGCTAATAAAAAATTTACATTATTTATATTATATTTTAAATACCGTATAAACTAAACATATTTTGAAAAAATATTTTTTTTAGAATTTGATGATTTTTATACATATATTGATAAGTGTTTTACAATTTAAATCGATAAAATCAATTTCGTAGTTCGTTCTCAAGCGCGCCGGGGAAATACCATTACCGGTATTCCCCGGAATTTCTTATATGTGACAGTTCTGTCATCGGTCAAGCGCGCGCCGGGATACAGCTTAGTGCGATTAAATAAACAGTGAAATATGTTATAATCACAGCATTTTTCTTAAAAAGTTACAATTGTAGATGATTCAAAGTGATTTACCATTGGAATTATAGACTTTATAATCGAAATTATCAATTATGAGTGTGCCAGTAAGTGTTTGGTTATATGAATACTATATCACGGTTATTCTAACAAAATTACTATTGACTTTCTAGGATCTAATATTAAAAGACAAACAGCAGTGATTTGGCAATTGAAGATATACATGCCAAAGTTAATTAAACATATTACAATGGTAGTAATAATGAAAAATCTCATATTAGTGTAAACAAAAAGTTACTTTTTACCCAATATATAGTATCGTTTACAGTCAATTTTCAGAATCAATGAGAGATCTAATAACATTTACGTATGGCAAACAATTAATGTATGACATATTGCGACTATTTTGAAGAAGATGAAGATATGTCAATCTACGTGTTTAATCCTCTACAGTAATTTCCGTTAATTTTGTTCTTCGTTTGTCGTTCAAATTTAATTTATGGATTATAATAGTAGTAATAATGTGTTCAATGTTTTACTCTTATTATTTTTTAATTACTTTTCAGAAGCAATGATGGAACAATTTGATGACCTAAATGGCTACAACGTAGAATTGGTATATATAAACAAAGAGTTAATCTACTCATGTTGAAGTCACTGTCAGCAAGTATTATCATTTTATAAAGAACATACTACATAAGTTTGATGTAACTGAATATCTTAAATTTGACTATTCAGAAAGAGGAATGATTGCACTGAACAAAAATTGTACATATTTTGCCACATCGGAATTAAAAATAACCCACTCTTAGATATTTTGGCTATCGATTATTCCAGGTATGCAATCAAATATTTATAATCATTGTAAAATGTCGTTTATTAGATAACATCCAAGAAACTACACATTTATAAGCTGTCCGACAGCGCCGATTTGATCGACATTAACTTTCAATCCTCACATACTAAGGATATATTACACGTTCATGTTTAAAACATAACTGGTTAATTTAAAATTCTTAAAATCTAACATATATATGTATTAAATCGGAAAGCAATGATAATGTTTATGTAATATAAAAGTAAAACTCACTTTTCGGCCTCGGAGCCCGGCGACGGGATTTCAAAATTTGAAGATTTCATTACAAAGATTGTTTTATGATTGTTTATCTAATTTAATCAATGTATTCTTCTTATCCTCAACACATTATGTATATATTTAATTTTCATAGTTATAACACACCTAGTTAATTTGCAATCCGATTATTTATAAAAGCAAAAACTCAGTTTTAGGCCTCGGAGCCCGTCGCCGGGAATTCAAAATTTGAAAATTTCATTACGAAGATTATTTTATGATTGTTTATCTAGTTTAATCAATGTATTCTTCTAATCCTCAACACATTATGTATATATTTCATTTTTATTCAGTCAAATGATGAATTAATGAAAATTATTGTCGCGTAGCAAAATTTTATTATTAAATAATAATTATTTAAAAGTGTTGTCACGGTACTGTCTATTTGAATTTGAATGCTTATTTTTCATTGGTCGAAGCTATTTGAATATTTGAATGCTTATTTTTGATTGGTCGAAACAACAGAACGCATTACCGGCGGCTCGAAAATCAATCGGAACAAATTCAATTTTAATTTTTAATATTATTTATTATTATAATTAAATATATTTCCTTTGTTTACGTGTATTGTTACACACCGTTAATACAAAGCGATACGATTTACAGAGTAGATAATTGAACGGAGAATGTTTCGTTTAAAGTTATGCGCGTCCGGAAGCGACGGCGGAAGCGGATTAGAACAATTATATATAAGATATTAAATGTGCAATAATTTAAATAAAAATATATAAATAAATCGCATCTTAATCACATAAATCTGTTTTCAGATATATTATTTTTTACCCACTCCTTTCTGATAATCATAACTGACACAAATCATGGGAATAATAGGAGTATATTTTATTGGAATAAATTAGCTGTTATGTTCTGACACTTTGTATAAAAACTTAGGAACCATCCAGAAGCGGTTGATGAAAGACAATATTTTTTCAAATATGATGTTTTTTGTTCCAAAAGCAGAAAGATATGCCCTCTGCATTTTTAAAAAAATTTTTTTTCGACAATTTAGAGGGGCTTGTGGGACATTTTCATTTATTGTAAGTTGTATTATTGTTATAAAAATACACGCAACAAAAAGGTTTTGTACACAGTCGTCTTATTGATTATTATTGGTACTTGTTGATAACACAATAAAAGATCAGAGTATAAAGTATTTTTAGAAGAACCTTAATGTAAAGAATATTGTTAAAACGCTTCTTATATTTTGAAACACGAAATATTCATTGTCCTCCTCGAACAAAAATGTCCGAGCTGATTTTTTTTATCTCTAAATGAACAGAAATTTCCGAATTATTTTTAGTGTAATCTTTCAGAAATTGAATAAATTCAGTAAATTTACCTGTGTGAGTACACAATGGTTTTCGTCGCTCCGATAATATTTTATTCATCTGAAGTAACACAAGGATTGAATATAGATCCACTGCTCTTTTATTATTATCTATTATTAAAGACTTCACTTAGCAAGACGAAGGATTAAATATAATTTTAAAAATCACTAATGTTAAGTACAAAACACCAAAGAAGAATGCTCAAAACTGACCCGAGCAGGCAATTACTCAATCTTATATTTACTTGATAATTAATAACGGAATGTTATTGTCACCTGTGTATAAAAAATGTATAATAATAATCAATAATTTCTGAGTTATATTCGTACGTTTAGTAAGTATTAGCAAACCTTGATTACGTATTATTTTCTTGAATGTTTGAATATAAAAATAAAACGATTTCCGTTTAGAACTCATGACCGGAATGGTTGATGAGAAACATGTGATTCTTGTGGACACTACACGTTAGCTCAAGTTATAACATAAAGCTTCAATACAACTTTCGATTTTGATAACACATACAGCTGGATACCATTAACAAATAATATAGAGACCGACTGAAACTGTCCTTACTTATCCTTTACGGTTGAAACCTTTTCTGTTATTTGAATCGTGCGCCAATTTCTTCATTCTTTACAAATGGAACACATTGTGCCAATTTACACGAATGGCACATATCCATGACATAACCATTGATATGCTTCTATGATCAAATTATAGGGATATGATTTTATCTCTAGACACATTTTAAAACAACTGCCCTTAAAAACAATCGTTAAAATAAAACACGTGTCTTAGTAATGGAAGATTATGTTGAAGTGATTATGACACTTTAACACCTTAAATTAATATTTGAAAAAGGCACCAATTTCCGTCTCACCAATTTGGTTCCAGGAAGAGCAAGTTCATAGCATTACAATTGTAGAAAAAATATACACTCATCAATATTCCTGGATGTCGCTCAAGCCCTTGATATGGTACAAGATACCCATAGAATTCAAAATAAGAGAAGTACTCCATATTGTTTGTTGTTGAATTATTATGTAACATAGATTAATTTAAATAATAAAAAAACTTATTCACATCCATAAGAAAGATATCAGCTCAAGTATCTTAAGGTAATGTGATAGTACTGGTACTTCACCAGTGATTTAATCTACATAAAATAAAAAATCCAGCAATAAACTGCCATGTACTATTGGCAAAGTCAAGAAATGGACCAAAAAGTGTAGCAAATCAAATGAGACTAAATCTCAATATATTAATTTTATAAATTTAAGAATTGATCCTTGGGTCAGACTTTCAAAAGTCATAAGCTATTTAATTACCATAGCTTTGAGACACGTCTGGAAAAATACAAATGGCTTCGCGTCGAATAAGCGTTGTTTGAATTATCATTGATAATTTTAGAACAGCCACATTGAAAATTTAGTTTTCGCAAAGGGATGGATTGAAGGTGGAGCTAAATATTAACGCGATTGGCTCTAATCTTCCTCCGAGTTACTTTAAGGGATCAGAATTAATAACGTGACACTTCAATCACATCACTAATCACTCATCAACCGATTTAAAATTACACGACATCACTCTTGCACTTAGGATTTATTGATTTTATTAATATTACATATTTAACTAATATAGCTAATTATGTATACACCAAACATATATAATCAAAATATAATATAGATTTACAAAAAATACTTTGATATTAAAATATATTTTTTAATGCACAAATATGTTTCTTTATTTCATTGGGGAAACTGCTACATTTTTAGTTTTGAGGATTGTCCTAGAAATATTATTATACAAATTCACACCTACATATATATAACTAGTAAATCGATTTGTATTTAAAATTACTCTCATTGCCCTATTTTGTAATTTTTGCCTCATTGTTTTATCTAATTTATCAAGGATATATAATATTATACTATTGTAGATATTTTTTTTGTGTTTATTTCTCTAATTTATATATACAGATTTTTCATCCTAGATAATATACCTATTTTGCTACTATTTTTATTAAAAAGTAATTACAATGTTCCATAAAATTAAATTTTTTACCTACAATTACTCCTATATATTTTATATTATCAACTATCTCTAACACATTAAAACAATAAAGATTTGCAAGTTAAATGCATAGTTAATACTCATAATAGAGTCAAAGAAAAAATTATCGCCCACAATTCACCACCAGCAATTAATCGCTAGTAGTTTACCGCCGCGTCAATTAATTGCAAAAACAATTTATAGCTTACAAATGATCGCTAGCATATTTTACCGCCTAGAAATAATGAGATGTTTTTATACAAACTCGCTTATTCATTAATTGATTGATTATGTGGCAAGTCTAATTTTTTTTAAATCAAGACATTTTAAGACGTTTAAATTATATGCTGTTCTAAAATGGCTATGAAACGCAATTTTACAGTTGCGAAACATCCATTTGCTGTTCAAATCTAAACATAAACTCAACAAATTAATCTAATGGAAGTTAAAAACTATAATTTGTTTTATAAATAAATTAATAAATAAATAAATTTCATTAGGTTAGGTTTGGGTTTGAACAGAAAATGAACGTTTCGGAACTGTTACTGTGAAGATATGTTTTTACTAGTATGAATATAATTTCACATACTAGACCAGTTTAAATGTAAAAAAAATTGATTAAAAATTGCACTGGTCAATAACTATATTTACTTACTGCGCGGATGACAGAAATAACATCTTATTTTGTAACTTTTATTTTTAATTTAAAATGAGCAATAAATTTATATACATTATATGTATTACCTAGCGATCATTTGTAGATTATAAATTGTTGGCGGTAAATTGCTGGCGGTGAAATGTGGACGATAACTTTTCGGAGAGTAAATAAATCTAGAAAGATCAGAGTCAGTGTTAATACATAAGAGAACAAATGTCTTAAAATTAAGGGATACGATTTTGAAGCAGATTTATAAAAATGAACCATTCGTCTCTAAAAATAATTAAGTAATGATGAAATACATTACTTAAAAAAGAATGCTTCGCATTGTGTCAAATAATTTCTGTATCAGTACAAATTTGTTAAATTACTTAATATAAACCGAAACATTTTTGATCAAAACTGAATGTTCACATATCATAGAAATATTGTTTTAATAAGTATTACATAGTCGCGTTCTTTAAAATTCCGGATGCGTTTTTAACGAGCGAAAGCGTCACTATTGTACCGAGACGGTATTCGCACTTTTATTTAATATAATGCACCAGTTTAATTAGGTTAATTTATTTTTGTTAACTCATACGTTTCAGTTTATTGCTTATCACACAATTCGAATAATCGAAAGTATAATTTATTCTTTTGACTAAAATTATTAAATAAATAGATCGAAATGTGTCAATTGTAAATTGACATCAGGAAATTTCAATAAATATTTAATGGAAAACAATCCATGAGCAATGACTATTGTTGCGAACTTTAAGTTATAAATGTATTCAGTTGGTAAACTTGTTGGTTTATAAAGTAGTTCGTAAAGAATATTTTGTTTGTGTTGTACCTGTTAAATATATATGATAATATTTATGTTATCAAATTTCATACGAAAACATAACGTACTGCATAAACCAAATATTTTTATCGCATAAGTAGGCCAAATACGTAATCATAAATATTTCCCACTGTTATTGTACTATATCGTGTATTATCACAATGTTGTTTAGCTTTAAATTTGAATTTAAATTAATTAATATAAGAAGATGCGCATAAAATCGAATGCTAAGCGTGAAAAAATAAGCGCATGTCACATAGATTATTTATTTAATAAAATAACTGCAAGGCTATTTATATATTGTTTTTTTAACTCTGTTTTTACACTCCACTTATATCTCTACAAATCGGAATTTTATATCGTTTCTTGGTTTTGATGATAAGAACGACGCTTATCGAAATTAGGTTTTGAAAAGCATGTTCTATTTATAGGACTATACGACGTCAAGAAAAGATAACGTAGGCGATAACATGTTAAAATATATTAGTGATAATATTAATTAGGATTAGATTAATTATAAAAAATGCGAGTTTATCTAAGATCCACATGTTTTAGTATATTGTACTAAGAAGTATCGCACAATCCTTTTACACCTTCGAACTCTAGTTTTTTGCCTCAGAACACGCTCGTGCATAGCAAAAAAGTCTGACTTTTGAATGAAATATCTGCATAAATACCGCTGAACTAGAATGCAAGTTTTTTGTATTAAAAAATATTAATAAATCACGTTGCATGAAGGATTTCAGATTTCGTAGCTGGGTTAATATGAAGAGGGAAGCGGTTACTTCCGCGGTCAATATTAGGTGTAGCACTGGTGGAAGTTATTGATGACAAATCCTGATGGAAGTATATTCTGAATGGAAGTGTCTGATGCATTGGTTAAAACACGATTTGTGGGTGAAATTAGATTTGTGATTTTCTAGTCTTTCTAATAGGAAAACTTTTGCGTGCACTTGTTATCCAAATTAGCGCATTTTACCAGTTTATCGACACTTGTCGGCACCGAATGACCTTTATTTATGGTATATTTGGGGATGCATTAATCTCCGATCGTCACGTACGTCAGCACAAGTCTTTTTATATTTATATTATGTATTGTATGTATATTTACTTAAAATTTGTTTAGTGTAAGAATTAGCAATATTAGTTAAATAAATAATATTGCTCATTTAAATTGTCATCATAAACATTCCTTACAAAGGTAACAAATAAATAAGTTTAAGAATCACTAGTTGAGTTTATATTAAAAGTATCATACTGCAATTCAATAGTATCGTATTTTTTTGATAAATGAGCAGCAGTGTGAGATAACTTGAATACAAATCAAAAAGAGGAATGTCCTCTCTAAATTAAGGCGGTTGACAATCATAAATAGAAACTCTAACCCACATTAAGTGTGATTCATGAGTCCGGAACCGAAAAATTTGCTTCGGGTGTCATAGCAGCCTTCGACAGTTATTGTGGGCGTGAATCGTTGAGTTCTGCAATGCAAATGGGCTTCCGGTCTCGACGGCGATTGCAAGATGGCGGCTGAGCGGCCATTATGGCGGCGGACATGGCGGAAAATGCACAAAACGACTCGATGACTAATCGCATACTATGTGCTTATATCGCCCGTCCGAAAACCACCGTGTCATTAGCTCTTACACACTGCGACTTCACAGTGTCCGACATTGGGCAAAAAACACATGGGCGTCGCGTGATTGGAACATATTTTTATCGAAAAATATAATTTACAAATTACGCCGTCGTTAACGCAGCGTAAAACAAACACACGTGTTTCGCCTTCCTTTGCATAATGAAATAAGAAACGGGTTTGTATCGCGATTTTTGGGTATTTTCATTTGAGCAAATAAAGCTAAAATATTTCAGTAACATTTGAACTGATGCAACGAAAACATGTCACACTTTGAATGTCTATATTTTTGAGTCATTAGATAGCATATCAACTCATATTTTCATTAAATTAATATTCTTCACAGTAACGTTACAAAGTTAAGCTGATTTTTGCGTTTTTTATACATTTTTTCAATACTGGACTAGAAAGCTGTATTTAATTGCAAAACTACAGCTGAATGTTTTTTGTTTTATAGTAATTAAGGTATTTGATATAAATCGAAAACACTATATATACTAATACATACTTAAACATACTTTTTTGTACAGAGCATTGTATGATTTAATTATAAATAATGTTATTCCTGAATTTTTTAAAAGCTCTTTCTGAATTTACTTACATAAAAATTATACAAAATTAATCAATACAAAAATGTTATCTTTGATTATGTTTTCACTAAATAAGACTAATATAAACAATGAATATTAGTTAAGTTGTCTTTGACAACACTGATAAATAACACGTTCTATCCTTCAAATATTTTTATATGTGCTTACGCACATATTTATAATATACATAATACAAACATCCAATGAAATAACGTGATGAAGATTAAAATTCATGTAGACATCTGATTTCACATCTTCACTATTAATTTTATTTAAAAAATCTGACTCAGCCGACACTTAGTACTTCCCAATGATTTGTTATTTACCTAATCACTAATTCCATGTTTTTACGTCACTCGCGTTTGTTTTCCTGAATCACTTGCTATATTTAAATACACGTAGCAAAACAACTCAAAGCCTTCGATGTGAAAACATCGGTCCCCCATTTTCGTGGAGTTTCAAAGTTGGACAATTCATAAATTTTGTATCTTAGCTTACTAACAATGTTGTGGCTATAAATAGATTTTTTTTCAGATAATGATTATTATATTATATAACAACACGCCTTGGGCAAATATGAATATAGACATGCATCGAAGGATTTTTAACCTTGAAGAGTCTCCGATATCCGCACAACTGTGCGGTGTCATGGTCAAGGCTTTTTTCTTCCAAAATAAATATATAAATGAATATAAAATAATCGCGCAGCAACTGTTAAGATAAGCGAATTAATTTATGTATTAAAATAACGACGTTTCGTAATTAATATGAGAACAAAACAGCAGACTTTCTATAAATAAACGTCGTTTATGACCACTTTTTCAAGCCATAGAATTTACTAATCAATATTAGTTTTATGAAGCAATAAAAATAATTTATATTTTAAATTTTATTTAGAGTTGATTACCGTTTTATTAATTTAAAGCCAGACAATAATTAAAAGCCAAAATAAAATGACATTCTATAGCAACTAAATAATACACATATAATATGCATATATTTATACTATAAAACAAAAAATACATGGGTCAATCTGTCTGTCACAAGAACTCCTCCCAAACGGTGAACATTAGCGACATTAAATTTGCACATGTCATTCTAGATCAACTGTGCTATTTTCATATTTTAATTTTCAAGTTAGAAGTTGAATGTTGAGCTGAACAGCAACGTCCTGACGACCAATTACGTGCTACTGCAATATGGGGCAATAAAATCGTTAGAGATAAGATACGTAAAAACAAGAGACTAAAAATATTTAATATAGTCGAGTATTGAAATAAATTTATAATAATAAAATTAATTGTAATGAATTAAGAATTAATTTTAATCTATCATGGGTGAAGCTAGTATTTATATAAATCATCAAGTATTTATATCAGTGTATTGACTAAAAATAAGTGTGTCTTGAAAAAATCATTAATAACACTTTTATAATTATACATAATATAATATATTAATATGGACGAAACACGAAGGCCGATATCTATTCTTATATGATTATTGTTTGTTTCCTGTATGTTTCTTTGCTGTTTATTGTTTGATAAATAGTTCACAAATATTATATCAATAGATAATAATACAGTAAAATAATGAATTATATTTTACACGAAAAAAAGTTGCAAAGTTTCTTTTATATTATAAGTGCTAAGAGCAAATTTTTGAGCGCGTTACGAAAAATAGCTGCTGGCCGGCGTGTATTTATCTACTTCCAACGGGCATCATCCTAATGCCTGCACTACACTCTCTGGAAGTTGTCCGAACTGAAGTTACAACTGAAGTTGGCCGAGACCTACGGCAAATTTCATATGCCGTCCCGACGTCCGGACGGCGGCTTCTGTCACGTAAAGCCGGCATATTTGCGCGCGATCGAAAAATGTGCCAAATAATCGCAATTTTTAAATTGTCATATTATTAAAATTACGCTACTGATAATTATAAAAGTTTGTGTGGGCACTAACCAATACAATATCAGTGAAAATTTTTCGGTCGTAAATATTCAATTTACGCAAAATCTTTGTCAGCTTTTGCAAAATGCCATAAGGCATAAAAATGATACTTCAGAATACGAACACCACATCTATGACTATCCTAGAATTTGTCGCTATCGATTCTAAATATGAATTCGTTATGGTGTGACATTTATATAAACCGATCTAGGAAAATACATAAGGATATTCGAAACGATTTTTTTTAACAAAATCAAGTACCACTAATTATTTTTTAAGTATTTAATTTTATATGAAAAAAAATTTAATAACGATATCTGTTAGAAGAATATACTATCAAAAATATAATTAATCCTTTTTGGTGCCCTAAAATATTCGAAGATGTCAGTAAGAGTCTGTTGAAATCCCCGATAAGCATGTGGTATTATAACTTGACCACGTGACTACGATGCAGCGCTCGACATGCGTGCTAACCATAGGACGACTACGCGCATACTGAAATTGAACCGAGCTACTCGTTCTATCTCAATTTGCGAAACATCATATCATTATATCTCTCACTATCGTCACTTAACACGCGAGAGAGCAAAAGGGGAAGTATCTCACCGCTCGCGCTCGATAGAGCAGCTCCGACTTCGGTCTCTTTGACTCCGGTCCTTTTGCCCCCACTTTACCTCCCGTTCTCGGTAACCTCGGACAACTTCCGAGAGATTTTAGATCGGGCAGAACCGAACTCGACCGAAGTAACCCCGAAGTAACCCACTATATTTTCCGTCCTTGGCCAGCCTTGGTTTGATTCATTTATTAGAATTTAACGTTTAAAAAGCACTTTGAAACTAGTTTAATTATATTTTTATACTTAAAATTAAGAACTGAAAACACTAGTTCAATAATATTTTTATCATCTCCCAACTAGTTGCTACATAAAAAATGTATATTCTTTCGAATACTTTAAATAGCTTGCTTCCTAGTAAATTGACCACTCACATATTTTTTAAATTATTATATCAATAAGAATCAAAAACAACTATAAAAATATGACTGAAAATTATAAAAAAATAAATATTAAAAAGCGGCGATTGAACAAAAGTGATTTACAAATAAACCTTTGAGAGATATTGACATCATAGAACACCCAGGTACCATGTAAACAATGACCGCTCCGCTACAGATGTTTAAAAACCATGCGTGGTCATCCTTTAATCGATTACCATTTAGCATAAAAAAAATGGCATTCCATTACCTATTCTAAATGTAAAAATACCCACTTAATCTAGAAAATAGTAGATCATTCACGAACGTTTTAAAAATATGTCTATCATAAGTGCATATGATGATGTACAGGAAAATACCTTAGCACCATAACCTGATTACGAATTTGAAAATCCAGGAAAAGCAATGAATAAGTACCGAAGAGAGTCAGAGGAATTTCTGAGAGGTCTTGAAGTTTTTCGATCGATCGAACGCGCGTGTGTACACACTACAGTTAAATTTGGCAAAAGAGGCACGTTTGCGACTTTGGCATGTGCCGAAATGGTCGCCTGAACAGGTCTTCGGATTTGCCACGAGGACACGAGGACAGGTATAGAGAATTCTGAATGGCGTGGGCAAGTTTCGTACCGAGATCGAGCCGATGCCTCCCACGTGGGAGACAGATCGGCTCTGAAGAAAGTGAAATTATCATATGCATAAGGAAAATGCGTGGTTTAAATGTCGTTTTTCTACTTAAATGGGCAAACAGTAATTGTTTGCGTTTTTAGAATTCTTTATAAGATTATTATATGTATCGTTTAGTCGGGGTTTGAGGCAGAAGGGGAAACCTTGCAGCCAAAAATAGACGCTGGAAAGCTGGTAGCAGTTTATTTAATTAATTTGTACAATTTACCAAAACTAAATATTTAAAATATTGTATTTTGGTCTAAGACTGTGCGCTTGGTCGTCACTACCGATATTGCAATTCCTAGTTGCAATAGTTGCGGTAATTACATACATTAGGCAAATTTGTTACAACAGGGTAAAGACAATCAACAACCACTATATAAATAGTGAGACACCAGACTGAAATCAGCATATATTAGTCAGTGACATATTTTATCAGTGAGATTAAAAAAATCTGGGATGATCGATTGAAATTATAAAATTATATAAATCACTAATTCTGATTTTTCATACACAGTAAAAAAAATCAGGGACGTCAGTTAGGGGAGAAGCAGTTGCATTAGCATTTTTTACGTATATGTGTATTAAATCGGAAGCAATGATAATGTTTATGTATTATAAAAGAAAAAAACTCACTTTTCGGCCTTGGAGCCCTTCGACGGAAATTCAAAATTTGAAGATTTCATTACGAAGATTATTTATCTAGTTTAATCAATGTATTCTTATAATCCTTACACACATTATACATATATTTCATTTTCATAGTTACAACATACCTAGTTAATTTGCAATCCGAATTTTTATATCCAGTCAAATCGAACAATGCTCATGACGAATTAATGAAAATTTTTGTCGCATAGCAACATTTTATTAATAAATAATAATTATTTAAAACTGTTGTCATGTTGATGTCGGCCATCTTGATTTATATTTGAATGCTTTTTTTTTTCATTGGTTGACAACAAAAGAATAAATTAGTGGAGGCTCGAAAATCATTTTTCAAACTCAATTTTTATTTTTATTAATTATAATTAAATATATTTCCTTTGTTTACGTGTATTATTATACAGCGTTCATACATGTTTCATTTTAAGTTATTTAGGCTTAGAGCAATTATATATAGGTATATAAATATATAATTTTTATTAAAATGGAAATAATAAAAAAATGACCACTGACTGGCCATCTTTTGCTCCCCCCCCCCTCTCCAGGAAAATCTGAAATGACGTCCTTAGTTCTAAACCAGAAAATCTCAGGTTATCCCTCAAAGAAAATCTACAAAAAAACAATCTCGAATCTATTCCGATTTTTTTTAAATATGTCATTTCAGTGAAATTATATATTTATAGATATATATTTTACCAGTGATAATATAATTTATCTGGCACGTGCTAATAAAATTACATGACTTTAACTTTTCCATTCGTGGTCATATTTACATGCAATTTATAAATGTTGCAATGAATGAATATTTTTCAGGGAAGTTATATTTTCACTAGTAAATTCCAAATACATTTTGACCAATAGTCGTTTAAACGCAAAAGTGACCATTTGCCATTTTACCAGAATTGGATGAAATATGTAGTAATGTCTAAAAAATTTGTCTATAGACAAAAGTCTTCAAAAATAAATTACAAAGCTTAATTTAGATGTAAAACAATACGTTCTCAATAAATTTGTGAAAGTATTCGTTTAGACTTTTGATCGACACATACATACATTAGGGCAAATAATTTTTGATTCAATTATGCATACAATAATGACGACATTCGATAGTAATTTCATGCACGTGGTCCTAATGAAAATTAAAATGCACAGTAATCCTTGACGCTCGTCAAATCGCGTTCAGGGCTGCTGTGTCTGACCACATTCTTCTCAGATTTATGAATGGTAGGTAACCCTCGCCCCCAAGCTAGGCCATCTTTGCCATTACCATCTGCGATTTTTTCTGGTTTGGCCTGTTCGAAATCGATTGCGGTTTTGCGGATCAAGTTCGATTCCTATTCATCCTACGCCTGGACCACCTTGAAATTTGACTCGCCATGAGGATAAAGGCGTCTCACGTGCTTTTTCTCCTCTGCATGTCCATCACGTATTTTAATAATATTGGAAGCCACAATGGTTTCCAAACGATCCTTTATCCGTGGCGTCTAGATTCAATCAATATATTTATGTACGTAATGTAAAATCAAAACAGCTAATGGATTTCTAGGGCAAACCTTAATCAATACTGTAAAGACAACACGCTGTACGTTTTCAGTTGAGTTCTAATAATTATCTCACTTTGGTACCACTGTGTTTTTCCCGGAATTTTTGGTATCAGTAATTTTCAGGTCCACAATTTTCACAATAAAATCGTATCTATCTCATGATAGTATTGTAAATATTATAGTAACTTAATAACGAGCTTTCGCAAAAATATGAAGCTATAAATTAAAATCAATAACGTATGTCGTTCGAACACGCCTTTCAGTCTGGCGCCCCGGGGGGAATGTTCTTGCAGATTTGAGAGTAGGGTTAATATAAAAAGATCTTTGAATATTATATCTACAATGTAAGTATAAATAAGTAAAATTACTTTCGCACATACAAATTTCTAGATTTTTAAGATTATATGTATTATTAATAAAAAAGTAATTCACGAATAAAATAGTATATGTTACTGACTTACACTACTGATACATGCAATGGCGTCATTTCAGCTTTTTCTGAGAAGGATAACCCGAGAATTTTTGTTTTAGAATTAGGAACGTCATTTCAGAGAAGGGCAGAAAGTCAGTGGTCGTTATTTTATTGTTTTAATTTCATTAAGATTCATAGTATTTCATTAAAAAGTATGCATTTCCCCGGGCAAATTCAAGGAAGGGGCAAATGCTCCCTTTCAAATGACGTCCCTGGCCAAAGAATTGTAATAAATAATAAAGACTATATAAACATATGTGCCGTTGACAACCGATATACAAATACAGAAATAGCTGCACGGGTTTTCGTACAAAACGACATTGATTTTGCGAAATCCCAAGAAATATAAATGGATTGGGAATATAATAGGCACCCTATTGTAACATCCAGGCAGGGTGCCCTTAGACGGGCGTTACGATTTTTTTAAGTAAAATCGAACGTCTGTATGGTCCTTTTACGCGAATAAGTGAAAGCAGTGCGTCTTTGTCATGACATGAAATACAGGGTGGGAAATAAGTTTTTACACTTTTCTGAGTGAGAACCGCGCGAAGGAGAAGCGCACGGGCAACAGCGAGCGGGAGTTTGGTCCTTGGAAATTTAGTCGCAATGGATCGCTTCAAGGGGGAACAACCTTCGTTCTCCATAAAACAGTTTTACAAAAATAATAATTATTGTGTGATTATTTGGCATCTGTTTCGGGCTCATTACCGATTACACTGTGTGAATCAATGTTCGAATGTTAATTTAATTAAATTATAGCTCGGTAAGTACGCTAAATAATAATAAAACGGGCGGCTGTAAAGCAGAAGAAGTGAAGAGAATGTCACGTATATTAACGAGTCTGTACGAGAAGATCCGGGTTTGGTGACTCGCAAGCGTTTTGCTGCTATAGCGATATCAAGATCAACTTTACGTCGAATTTTGAAACTGGACTTGAAACTAAACTGGGATCCTATTCTTGAAACTCGCGTTAAAATCTGTGACTAAAAGTGATTATTCATCAATAGTGAGATCACACAAAGGCCCTCGTTATGACTCGTTACGACTAAAAAATAAGGGTTTCTTATAAATAACACGCAAGGATTCTCCGGCGCATTGAATGCATTATTCTTTGTAACAATATATCACCGGAAGACAAAAAGCATCGTAAGGCTACAACATTCCCGTTACACAATTCAAGCAAATGTCAATTTCTAAGGGCTTATACTTATTTCGTTGTTTTACGAAACGAGTGCAACGATTGGCTGGATGATCGCTAAATAATTGTGATTGATCAGCAAGCTATGCAACCCTGAATACATAAGGCTGGTCGCCAACGAAGACTCCAGCAGAGACTAGCCCGCGGACAACATACTGTCTTCAACACTCACGTCTTGAGAGGGACTCCACTCTAAGGATCTACCATGGACATGCGCCAGCTTCTCCATAAAAGTAGAAGTTCAGTACTTAAAGAGCTATTTTTTCGGTGCTAATTCGGAGTTATTGTAAACTCTTTTATATGTTCTTTGCGAGCACTTTTGATGAGTTGAAATTATATTTAATTAAAATCTATAGGTGGCTGTGCGATAGTATTATGTATGTATGTGAAAGAAAAGAACGTTATTGTCATGACAACGAGCATGGAAATCTTATATAATACAATAGAACTTCTAAATCAAACATTCAAGTACTATAACAATTGTATAGTAGAGTCCTTGAAGAGCTAATGTTTCGGTGCCGCTCGAATTTTTGGTGCGTGTGTCTGGAACGAGTTTTTGTAAGCTCTTTTATGTATTTTTTGCGAGCAGCTTTGACGAATGGAGAATATGTTTATTTCAACCAATTAAGCCGTATTCTGACAATGCCATATAATCCCTGACTGCACGTTCAAATGAAAACAAGTATATTGTTCAATGGTGACAAACAATTATAGAATATTTTAACACACTAAATATTGTTTGTCTTTGAAAGGGTCTCGTAAACCTCGACGATGATATGTTTTCGAATGTATAATGATGATTTATATTAATTGATTTTATTGTTGTGTTGTGTTTTTATAAATAAAAATAGCACTATAATATAAACGCAATGTTTAATACTCGTAAAAAATATTGTTTCGTCCAAAAAATAAAATTACCTATAACAAAAAAAATATTCATATGTTTTTTTATTTATTTGAATATTTACGTTTACGCTGTACTCGGTGTCAAGAATCTAACCTTATCAATCTCGGCTAATTCGTGCTACACGCTCATAATTTCGCGCTTTGCTCTTAGTGTATGTGTGATTGAATTCAATGTAAGGCATCGTATTTCGTACTAGTAAATTAAATAAAATGATTTTATTTTTTCATTCTTGTTTTGTACCATTTATTTTTTTAAATGTTGCATTTAATATAATCGTTTCATGGCAAAGTTACTGAACATGTACTAATAATATAACTGACCATTCAGTTTATTTTCTGTAAAGGTAAAACACAATGCTTTCACGAGTATATTTGTTTATATTTAATTTTATAACTTTCAGGATTATTTTGCATAATATAAAAAATAAAGCATCACATATAATTATCTTATAATTTATAATATATACATTTACGCCAATTTGTTTCACGTATTTTGTTTAACAACATAATTGTAGTGGCATTTAAAACTTGCCTTATTAGCAATAATTATACCTAGCAACTCAGTTTAAATTACTATTATTAATGCATTAACCTTTAACCACTTGTCAATGTTACTTAAATTTCCATTAAATGACTTCACTATTCATATTATTATTTACACATTATAATAATGTTTCGTCTGCAAATAAATCTAATTTGTCATAATATTATAACTTATATTTGTCATAATTTAGATTTTTTTATTTTTTCTACCTAATTCATTTAATAAAACAGCATCAATCACAGTATACAAATACTCTCTAGAACTTCACCATACTTAAAATATTGTTATTTTATTTTTATATTTTATTTTATTTATTTTATTTTATTTTATTTTATTAATTTATTTAGCTTAATAGCTAATCTTTACATCTAACAAATTTAGTAAACATATATAAAAATATATAAAAAATACATAACAGAAAGAAAAAATAAAAATATACAATAATAAAGTCTTAATATTATAATTTATTTCTATATGTACGAAGGTGTTTTTTTATTCCATTTATGAAACCCGTTATATTTTTGCTGTTTCGGATTTCTCTTGGAAGACTATTACATAAATCAAAACCTCCGTACATAATTCCCCTAGCCGTACTCGTTTTCTTATACTTAATTATCTTTAAATTTTCTCTATTTCTAGTATTATATTTATGTACATCTTTATTTCTTATTAAATACTTATTAAAATATTCAGGTAACATATTATTTTCTAACTTATATATAAATACTAAAACATTTATACTCAATATTTCTTGAACATTCAACCATTCTAATCTATCAATCATACTTTTACAATTAGTTAATCTATTTTTATTTAAGATTACTCTCATTGCCCTATTTTGTAATTTTTGCAACATTTGTTTATCTAATTTATTTAACATATTTAACAGTGTTGCACAATAATTAAAATGGGGCAATATTATACTATTGTAAATTATTTTTTTTGTATTTATACTTAATATATCTCTTAATCTAGATATAAAACCTATTTTTCTACTAATTTTTTTTAATATGTAATTACAATGTTCTTTAAAATTTAATTTTGTATCAACAATTACTCCTAAATATTTTATATTATCCACTATTTCTATACTAGAATTATTTATTATTATTTTGGTACTATTATCTAATACATTTTTATAATTAATAAACATACATTTAGTTTTATTCTCATTTTATTCTGAAAATAAAAAGCTTTTCCAACATGGATTATTATTTTTTACAATTTTCCTTATTTCGATTTTAAAAATATTAAATTTTAGTACATTTATATTACGCATATACACCAGTAAATATTCTCCATTCACAATAAACTTTTATGAATTCGATGAAGAATAAATCTTCGAAAGCACATTTGACCCAAAGGTTGATGGGATCAGATCGGTCAAATTCATATGGGAATTGGTGAAGTCCAAGGTATGCCATTTATATAGCATCTCATATCATATTATCGTTCGCTGAGATTGAGCTTCTGTGTTGGAATGCGTGTGAAAGCGTCTTCAGAAATATTGTTTGCGAATCGGTCAATAAAATTTATGGGCCGTTTACTATCACAAAAACAATTGGATTAAATCACTCAAATTAGGTAATGCAATATATGGAATAACTTTAACGACGTCGCTTTAGCGCTCGTAAAATATAATTGGCGAAAACTATGAATATTTACACTGCAATGTTTAATTTAACCACTTGAAGCAATCAAGTTTAGAAATTTTTAATGTCTGAAATTGTTCACAATATTTTGGATCAGTTCTTAATATTTCAAATTAAAATATCTAGACATAATTAACGTACCAATTGAAAGTAATCTTTACAAATAATTGTTTTAAAAAAAATCAGCTTAGCTTCAATCAGCATTATTTAATGCTTTAGAAAGTTTTTCGTATTAATTTGATTTTAAGTTCTATCTCAACTAATATCATTCAATATTTTATATTTTAGTTGCCGCGTCGTGAGAATCCGTGAATCAAAAGTCTTCGACGACAGTGAGTAAAGTTCATTATCCTTTGATAAATTGGAGAAAAAGCCAATTTAGTACCAATTATGTTGTTGTTTAACTCCACCTCCATTAAACGAATAATTTTTGACGCATAAAAATATAATTATTATTAAAAACGTTAGCTTTTATAAAGATAAACTCAAATAATTTGTTTAGTATCCTAAATATATTTATAATTTATACTGAATTATTGCTATCTCTCACAAAAAAGTTGTTAAGCAGATCTTTAAATATTTTGAATATGTAGTAAGAGAATGCAGTTTTTTAGTTTATATGCTAAGATAATTAATTGATATTATCATATTTCTATATATGATATAATCATACATATTACAATTTAATTAGTGATACTTAATGTTTATTTTGTATTTTGGGTATTTTGACTGTTTTTTTCTATAAGGAATTTAGTGTGAGTTTTTAAATGATCATCAATTTATAAATCTGTTTAATAATTGGGACATTAAACATCAATTAATTAATTTTTATTCTTGTTTTACTGTCTTTTAAATTGCATAAATTCATCCAGGAACTTTTAATCGCAAGTGATGACCTCTTTTCATTGCGTTTCTAAAATTGCCGCAGAGATTTGATCCATTGTAAATGTTTCGAAACAGTAGTGGCACTAATTTTTTCCTGACCGATCTTTCGTGTCGTTACATGGCGACTATTGTCACTCATGGTCTTGTGGTTAGCATGTTAAATATTATACAGCAGTGTTTCAGCAGTGAACACTGATGCCCTGTGTGCGTGAATTATTTTCAAAATTAATATAAACCTAAAATTACTACTTCTCTTAAACGTATTGTTTTATTTTAAGAGTAAAATAAATGTTTTTTTCATAAAATATTAAATTGTCATAAAATTAAAATTAAAAAATATAGTATTTTTAGATATTTTTTTGTCATTTATGAGTAATATTAAGGGCACAATAACGACCGTAGTTTTAATCACATCGACTTGTTTATATCTCAGCTGATTTGTTAGCTATTCTGATCCGCCATCTTGTTTCAAAATTATTAAAACACTAATTATTAAAAAAAAATCTTTATTAAAATAAATTAAAATATTTATTAAAATAAATTAAAATAAAACGTAAAACAATTGTTCGTTACTTTAAAAATGGTCGTATAAAAACTTTGCTATTATATTTAAAAATAAAATATTTTTAGGCTAGATTCGAGACTGCTTTTCTTAGATTTCCTTTGAGGGAAAACCCGAAATTTTTGGGACGTATTTTCAGCTGTTTCAAAGGGAGGGGAGCAAAAGTTTAATTTTATTTTATTGTTTCCATTTTATTGAGATTCATAGTCTTCCATTAAATGTCATTTAGGGGAGGGGTCCCCCCCCAATGATGTCCTTAGTGAACAAACGGCAAATAAGATCCCTAGAAAATATCCTTTCACTCACGAAAAGTTTTTTTTACTTACCACATTGCATTACATACATAAATATAATTTTTATTATTGCTATGTCAATGAGTCTGAAATAGCCATTAAATTTCTCTTGTTGAATCAAATTCTGGAGATTTTCTCTGAATGCTGCGGTTCTTAGCTCCATCTAGATTAGTGGCCAAGAGGAGAGACGTCTATGCAAATTGGCGTCGTTAATAATCTATCGTTGCCATTACAACGCTTTGTGAACGAAGTGCACCAATAAATCGTCTCCAGAAGGAGAAGAGCGGAACGGAAGGAAGAGATGGTGAACAAACATGGAGTGAGCCCAGCCCCCTTTTTGGGCGCATCCCGGGCCAGACGGGTGGCTGGCTGCGTGAGGGTTGGGCGGCCGACTGGCTTCGCAGAGGTCATCGCCCGTCTGCGGGCCCCCACGAGGACTCTAACCCCCGCCGGCTGCAGACGCAACTGTTGCACCCCCGATAGGTGCGTGAGGGGCGTTCGTTCACTCGACTCGATGGTGTGTTGAACTTTGATCGGAACGCACTTGTCTGAGGACGTAGAGATAGTCTTATACTTCCATCCGAATTAAGGCGACCAGATTTTAAAGCTTCAATACGGGACGCTACATTTCGCATCTACGAGAGTGAATCAGATGAAAACCTTCCAGCTCTTCTTTGCACCTGTAATCTTTAGTGGATATCAAGAAATCTTGATCTCAAAAGAGATTCATCACAATCATTTCTAGTTAGGGGTAGTGAAATCTTTCAATTTGGAAGTCAGTAGTTTGGCACCTACATTTAAAACACAGCGGAGATTCTAAGCCGATGAGGAATTCCTCCTGGAAAGCAGTTTTTGAGATTTAGGGGCGAGGAATTACTGCAGTATACAGAGCCATGATTAGAGTGAACATGATATATCTCTTTAATGCACACTTCTTACTCTCACCATCCGACTTATTCTCTCAACCAGCGCACTTACTGGCTACCGGGGGCTATTTACATAGCGCGATCTGGCAATCCAGCTAGCGCTACCTCATCTATAATTTAGTTTTGTTTAGTGTCTCATCGATTTAAAAAAAGGAAGCACATATATAGGAATAGACATTTTTTAATACGTGAAATGGAAAAATATATTGCTCTAAAAATATATTAGTTTATGAAAATCCCCTTTGAACCCCATTTCATTGCAAACATTTTTATTATTTTTTTTTCATGTATATGTTTAAAATTTGTGCTCATTGTTTATTTAAATTCTTTTTTATCAGTTATAGTAGTAAAATAATAAATGTAATACTCACATTGTAGGTAAAAATTTTGGAATTATTCCATCACTGATTTAATCAATCTTCCTTACATTCAGGTACTTCTAAAAATACTTTGTACGCTAATCCTATATTTTATTATCTATGAGTACAAAAAAAAACAATAAGCCGATTGTGTACAAAAACCTTCTTGTCTCATTTATTTCTTCATATTTATTCATTCAATACATTGTGAAAAAAATATTATTAAAAATGCGGGCGGCAAATCTTTCTCTTTTTGAAACATCACTGATAAATATAGAAAAACATAATTTTGATAAAATATCGTCTTTCATCAACCGCTTCTGAATGTCTTCTAAGTTTTTATACCAGGGGCCAAAGCACCACTTGCCAATTTATTCCATTAAAATGTATTTCTATATAACTCATAGTTTTTTGTTAGTTACGATTATCTAAAAAAAACAATATGAGAAATGAGTGCGTAAAAATTGTAAACTGGTTTATTCAACATACGACATTTTTTTCTAAAAACAGATTTATGTGATTAATTTTAATTATCGCACATTTAATATTCGCAATAATCATTTTCGGAAAATTTATCTCTTATATACTTATTTATTTCTACTCGTGTTAAAGATATTATTAACTAAATTTGAGTTATAAATGCTTATGTAAATATTATAGAATAAAAAATACGTAAATACTACACTACCCTTTTAGTCCAAGACAATTTTTTTTTTAAATCGATTTACACTTTTTTTGTGTACTCTCAATGATGTGAGGTTACAATAATAAGGAAAAATATTTTCCATATTTACTTAAAAAAAATAAAATATAAATCAAGTTTGATTAAAAAAATACCCGTCAATACATTTTAAAATATCATTTAGTACAACCTATCTTTAGTTGCTAACTGAAAAAAACAACATTGCATTATTTCAAATGAAAAGATTTTTTTAAAAAAAAACATACATTTCTTGCAATTTTTTAGAATGCGTTTTTTAGATAAATGTAATATTGCTAATATTTAACACGTGTGTTTAGTGAATTTTGAAGTATGCAATACCTGCTTTTGTTTTCACTTTGCCAGCCATTTCTCTGTTACAGAATTACTGGGAACTGCTGAGTACCGTTTGAGTTGGCTGAGATAAATCAAATGTTTTTCTTTGATGTTGACACGTCGCACATATACAAAAATACAATAATATCGAACATTTAAAATAAATACCGATTGTCAATTTTTGCCTCAATACCGGTAGTAGTACTTTGCCCAAATACCGGTAGTGGGTACTGCAATCCCAAATTATAGGGTAGTAAATCCACTGTACTCTGCATGGAAAAGTTCTATTTGTATTATAAATTTTATATTATATTCTTTGACTTGACTTGTCACAAAATAAGGAAAAATAGGGTACGACGATTCATATATTCAATATGATTTAATGTCCTTCATCATCAATTAAAATGAAAGACCTTAATGTGTTATTTGTGTTGAAGCTTTGTCAAAACTTTTCACAACAAAATGTTTATTCACAACACAAGAAGAAAAGCTGTTTCGAATATTATTGGAAAACACAATTACTTTCACTCGAATGGACAACTCATTTTTTTAAAATAAAAGTAAATAATTTATTTCTTTGATTGAGTTTATGTTTAACACTGTGTATGTGAATTTGTTTAAGTATAGTATGAAATTTCTTTTCACGATAAATAACAATGTTAAAAAATTCGAAATTTTTGTGGCTAATTGAAAAAGTTCTTATTGTTTTTATCCGAAGCTTCACAGCATCTGAAAATAAAGTTAAACTAGAATTCACAGCAAGCACATTAAATAACCAATTATAGAAAAGTCAACGCGCACCGTAGTACGACGTCCTTTTAAATTTTCTCAAACCTTTTTCACTAGATTCATGAAATATGTTATAAAACATGTTTATTTTTAATAAATTTATAACAGCATCTAAATATGTATTACCGATGAAATTATATTTTAGCATTTCTGTGAAAAGCATTTTCATCGGTAGATATATATTTTTATTAGTGGAAATCAGTGGCATAGCTAGAGTATGTGCCGCCCGTGTCAATCCTTAAAATTGCCGCCCCCCCCCCATACATTTTTTTGCAGGGTCATAAAATCAGCATTTCTTAAAATAATAAATTGATTATTGTTAAGCTCTTGGTATTCGTAGGTTCACATAAATTTTAGTTTATTCAGGGTTAAGAAGCACACTAGACGATTTCATCGCGAATATGCCGCCCCCAAGCATGTGCCGCACGGGGCGGCCCACCCCCTCCGCCCCCCAATAGCTACGCCACTAGTGGAAATAAAAGTTCCTCTTCATTATTTATGTTACAGTAAATATATAATACAACTATATATTTTTACTGGTATTTCCGTGAAATTATTTTTATTGGTAGATATATATTTCTACTACTGAAAATATATTTTATCTGACAGGTGTTAGTGAAATTTAGTCTCATATACATTTAGAGTAGCATTTAATTTCATTAGCACCTATAGGTCAAACTATATTTTTGCTAGAAATATATATCTACCGGTGAAAATGTACATATATGGATATGATTTTACTGAAACAGTTAGTGAAATTATATTTTTGATTGTAAAAATATAATTTTAATGAAAAATACATATGAATTATTAATAGTATTTTATGATCGTAAATCTAACCCAACCCTTTTTGACATTATTAAAATATTTTGTAAAATATGAATTAATCTGCTTTTAAAAAAATTAAATACAGCTTCTTTAAAATCAGATTCATTCATATTTTTTATCGATTGTTTCGAATGCCTTTTTACAAACTGCAGCTAAAATTGCTTTTCACATAAGTAGAGAGAATATTTAATATAAATTGCATTCGCTGGTTGCGCAACCAAACCGCACCCTTTCTTCGAAATTCCATTTGCGATTTTCCTCAAGACTGCGTGCTTCCTGCTTCTCGTTTCAAAGATGCTAATAATACGTCCGAAATGTAGAGATGTATTATATTATATTGTACATCCTTTGTTCGATTCCAAGAACCACATTCAATACAATGAGTCGCTTAAGATATTCTCTAAAAACTAAAAGACTACTAATATATGTTACAGCATGATTTATAATTATTATTCGCATAAAATATCTAATTATTTGAGTCCGTTTCCGGAGGAAGTTGAGGCCGATGCTCTTAACGGCCTTTACAGCCAATACTCGTGTTTCTAATCTTGGCTGTGTTGTATGTATTATACATGCCGTTATCTGTTGTGTGCGTGAACCAAAATCATACGACCTTGGACAGTATGCTAGTACTGGACCCACGTATGTACGTTACGCAGATATCGTATTAAAGTGAAGTGAGAAAATTTTAAAATTGCTATGTGGAACAAAACATGCTAAAAATCGTAAAATTCTGTGTTTTCCTGAAAATCAGATATTAATCACTGTTCATACAATTTTATTTAAAATATTGGATCATTTAATTTACTTTCTTATAAAACAGAACAAAACTTGTTATTACTGTTTTTTATTGAGTGAGAGATGTGATCAGTACGTATGTTAATATAACAAATCCATATTTGATGTTAGAAATACTTATTCGCATGCTTTGCTACAAAGTCTCCGTCCAATTTTAATCACCAATTAAAATTTTTATTCTGTTTCGTATATTCTGCCTAAATAAATTGTGATTTATTCCTACTTTTGCGATTACAGATTATCTTTTAGCTCCACTTTTAGATACCTAATACAATATCAATAAATTATTATTGAGCTGTTAATGTATTATAAATAAGCAAATGGTAATATAATTGCAATATTATTAAACATCTTAGGTGTATAATTAAAATTGAGTATAACTTCATTTTATACTGGTGTTTAAAAAATCATGAAACCAAGATTTTTGCCCGTAAAATCAACCAGAATAAAAAGTACAGAGATGAACCAAGAGAAATGAATAAAGAGAAAGGGTCCGAAAAAACTTCCTTGAGGAACTCATAATGGAATTTTACGCGGTATTGTACATTGTTTAGTGAAACAACATAGCTTTTACTTCTTATAATATGTGCGTATTAAGCATAGCAGCGGGTTTTGTATTTGTATATATTATAAATCAAACCGTCATGTCATACCGTGTCGAAAGCTTTTTCTATATCTAACATTGAGGCACGCTCTCTCTTGCATATTAAAATTGGCGCATATATACTCTGTCAAACTATTAAGTTGATGTGTTGTTGAATGACTTTCGCGGAAGCTGAACTATTAACAATTTTATTTTCCAAAGATTCTTTTTAGCATAAAAGGAATATTTTTCGGCTATAAGTGAGAGTAAAATGTAGCAAATCTAAACCGAATTTTGACCAATAGGAGAGCGCAAAAAACAATTATCCCTTCTCAGAAGTCAAAAATCCACGTCAAAAGCAATAAAATCGTGTCGGCGCCGTCGCAGTGGGAACGCTCGTTACCGAGCGTTCCCACTGCGACGGCGCCAACACGATTTTATTGCTTTTGACGTGAATTTTTGCCTTCTGAGAAGTGATAATTGTTTTTGCGTTCTCATATTGACCGAAATTCAGTTTGAAAATACTTTGATCAGCCTTGCTGTATTTTAAGTCCAAAGTAATTTCGGTAAGAATAGCTATCGTATTTTAAAAAAATATTGCGATATCGAAATGCAGACAAACGCGATGTCTGTCTGTACATATTCTTCCGCTTATATTTCCCTGAAAGATGAGTTGGCTTAGTTTTTATTTTGGACTTGAACTAATAAAAGTTCTAAAAATATAATTAATTTTAGAACTTTCATTAGGTTAGGTTTGGGTTTGAACAGCAAATGGATGTTTCGCAACTGTCAAATTGAGCTTCATTGACATTTTGTAGCAGCATCTTATTAGTTATATATCAGTTAAATTATATTTTCGCTAGTAGAAATATATATCTAATGGTGAAAATGTATTTGGTCTTTACTAGTGAAAAAATAACTTTACCAAAAATATACATTCACTGTAACATTTATACATCGGATGTAAATAAATAATGATAAGTATGTAAATATATATATATATATATATATATATATATATATATATATATATATATATATATATATATATATATATATATATATATATATATATATATATATATATATATATATATATATATATATATATATATATATATATATATATATATATATATATATATTACTACATATAAAAAAGTTGAAATCATATAATTGTACTAGCACCTGCCGGATAATTTATATTTTTACTGGTAAAAATATATATCTACTGGTGAAAATGTATTCCGATATGATTTTACTGAAATAACATATTTAAAAAAATATTTTCGGGATAGATTCGAGACTATTTTTTCTAGATTTTCATTTAGGAATCATTTTCGATCTGAAAATTCAGATCAATTAGCTAAGTTTACTGCTATTAAGTTACATTCGTTGAATATTTTCTCTTATGTTTTATATTTTTTAAACGTTCAAAAAGCATTAAAGTCAACAATAATTTTCAAATAAATTTTAACACAAACGGAGCCGCGTCAAAAAAATATAATTTGTCTCACTAAATAATAATATTTATTGTCCTAGAAAGTGGGTGTTTTGAAGGCAATGTTCCGCTCTTTTTATTTACTTGATTTATAAAAAGAGATAAAAGAACTTATACATGAAATCTATAAGTACATACATCTCAAACAACTAGTTTAATTCAGATTCATTATTTGATGTCGGTTTTTATTTTTTTTATATATATATGTATATTCTTGATAAGATTTTTTCCAAAATTTGGCCCTTCTAGGCCCTGGAAATTTGTTCCTTCTCTACGTTCTCGCCAGGCCTGATTACAGGTACATATTTTTCCTCTTTGGTCCAGGAAGCTATGACTTTTAATTCGAATAGCGTGGAGAAAAAATGTCATAAACCTCCTAAGAATCACTGGACTAGAAAAATATAAATATAACCAAAATATTTATAAATAAAGATCCAATCCAAGAACAAAGACCTACCCAATCAAAAAATCGACCTCTGTAGAAGGACAAATGCAATAACGTTACGCAGATAACATCAAAAATCCTTTGTTGTTTGCTCAACAGAGCTAAAAGCTTCAGGGCGTTTCATGAAATCAGGTGAGCGCGCCACGTGTAAAATCACGATTTCGCGACACTTAATTGGATTAATTCGCCTTTTGTGTAATCTGTTACTTTTACTCAGATTGGCATCGAGGCCTGACTCATCGCATTAATTTAATCCGAGCTCACGGTCACACTATGATGTTTACCGACTACCGCACGAGTGGAGAAAGATCGGCTCGCATGGCAACAGCGTCTTGGGCCCTTCGGGAAGACGGCTCACCTTCAGCTGATGGTTGTTTACATTACACGGCGTAGTCATGGCTACGGGGGGCACAGTCTGCTGTCATGGCGACGCATGGGGCCCCGGGTGAAAAACGGGGGCGACCTTGCAGGGTGGGCGCTCGGAGCCACCCCTTCGTTGTCTGGGTGTCAGACGCGTGCTACCCACCTACAGCTCGTCTAAAATATAATCCTTTATTTTTTTAAATAATAGGTTTTAATACACTTTAGGACGTTAAAATTGATTCTCAGCAACTGTCGACAGACTAATGACAGTCGATGGTCGCGTCGATCTGGATCAGGCAGCCGATCAAAAACAATATACGCCATCTCTTATGAAAATTAAGTCCTTCTTTATCATTCGCCTGTTAATATTAGGTCAAACATGTTTGGAACATATCTTGGGAAACCCGTCTTAAATAATCGTCAATGTACTATAGAAAAATATAAGTGGATTTTTAAGTCACTATCTTTGGAAGGGATGCATTCTCACGTATGTGTGCCGAACTAGCACATCTCGACTCATAAGTAAGGCACGTAAAAACTTGGGGGTGTAGAATATCAACTTTTCAGATGACCCGTGATCTTAAAAAAATATCTCTGAATTAGATCTTAAAAAAATAATTGCTTCTAATAAGTTAACGTTTATGGAAGTTCTTAAAACAGTTTTGATTATTTTAAGCGCGGAAAGTGTTTAAGAAAATTATAAAAAATAATCTGAGTCGTTCGATTTTTATGACTCCGCGATTCCGACACTGACTCCACAACCCTGCAATGTTTGACTTTTAGTCTATTGGTTGGCAATCTAAAGAACACATTCAAATTCTTTAATTAATCCTCCATTTATTTAAAAACATGAAATCCTTCACAAAGCGTAAGATTTGAAGACTAAACTTTGCCATTTAATTGTTATCAAATTTGCTTAAAACAAAATTATTTAAAACACAGTTCTAGCTGTATGACGTTGCTAGGGAGGGAGCACGGTTTTTTAATATTGCAATAAATCCATACAGTACTAGTACAAATTATTTATATTTTGCAAGATTTTAGTATGTTTTTTAAGGTCATTAAAATAGCTTTTAATGAGATTTATTTAAGTATATATATTTTTATTCTACCCTTTCTATTATATAATTTCGCAATTAAGAGAATGATAACGATTTTATATATTTTGTTCCACCCTTTATATAATCATATCACATGGCAACAGAATAAAGTGCTGCTTGATTTGATAAAATTATAAGGGCAGTGTAAATTAATTGGATTTAGTGGGCGTAGAATTAGCCAAAGCAAAGGATCTTTGCACAATGGAACGAAATTGTCTGAGCTTATATTACTAAGATAACTGCAGACTCCGACGCAAAGGTCAAAATACTATATTCATCGAAGGGGTAGTGCCCTCTGCCTTGTCTAGGGGTATTTACCACATCGCAATTTATATTTAAAATATAAAATATATTTTTTTGTAAATCAGTTTAACAATTACATATGATTCGATGTGATTATATTTCATAATATACATATTTTATTTATGTGACCACAGATTCTATTTTAATATATATAAAATATAGTATGAGATATTACCATTAAAATTACACGTGTGTTAAATAATTCATCGTAAATACGAATTATACGTGTCTTAATATTCTTTCTATTACGTCAATTCTTTAGCAAAGTTCTATTTTTTCCCAATAGATTATTTGTGTATTATTAGATCTTATTTTATTTGTCCATTAACCATAATGGAATGAGCTATTTGCCACACATGTGCTATCTGTTATACTCCTACTGAATGGACTGCCAATTTATATTAAATAAAAAAAGTTATTTATACTTTTTAACAAACTTACAAAAACATTTAATATTGTTTATTTGTAAGAAAAAATATTTAAAACATTTTTGACCAAATTTTGGTGAAGCAGAGTATTATTTTAGTAGACGAAAAAAAGCACATTTCGCTACAAATCAAAAAGTGAAAAAATAACTTGTTTAATTTTTGTACTATTTTAAATAATTGCTTAAAATGTACAGGAGAAAAAAAATATTAGACATACTAGAAATACGATCCTTAACGTATAATATAATAGTAATCGCTTTAAAATTTCTTGGAATGAATCAACCCTATTGCTAAATGGATATTATTTATCGAAATAAATACTTAATACCTTATTAAATAAAAAAATACGAAAAGAAAATTAACAAGGGCGAAACATGTGTCACATAAATATATCTATTATGTCGCAAATATTATTGTCTAATATACAATATAATGGCAAATCTCTGAGTAGGGAGGAGCAAATCAAAGAGACAGAATTTATAAATAACCTAAAGTAAATTATATACAATTATGCTTTGTAAATATCCAAAGATAATATAGGATTATATTTTTTAATAAATTTTAATAATTATTTAACAGTTTATTTTACAAAAATAAATAAACTTATATTTCTTAGAACATAAAATTTATAACTTCAGAATAATTTTATGTTCCACAAAAGCTTATCTAAGGAATAGAAATAGCAGATGATCAAAATATAATATTATGCTGATTATATGTTATTATTTAATAAAAAAATACATTAGCTTGTCTATTTTTAATATCTTTAATTTATTTCTAGACTCTCAAGTATCTATATTTTTATAATGGCAAAGTTTTATAGCAATTAAATAGTACAAATTTCTATGAAACGAATTTTTTAGTTCAGAGATTATTCTTGAAAATTGAGAAACACTACTCTAAATAAGTCAATGCTATATTTTTCATGTCTATGTTTGCTGAAAAGTCACCACTTCAGCATTAAAACCTGAAACTTCTTAATAATTGTTTGAGACCATTCGTGCGGTTTATTTTTAAGTTACACTCACAGAATATATATTGAAACAAATCATTATGCCACAGCACTGTGGCGCAGGCCCTCTGGAAGGCGTAGGAGCTGGGGTGAAGGCTCTTTTTAGTCAAATCTCTAGTGCAGTCTCATGAGGCACTGATGGGACCTCTGCAAGCTGTATCAAAGTAAAATTATAGCCTTTTCTAATGGGCTCGAATTTTATGTTCCGTTCTTGCTTGTCTCATACGGGAAAGGGCTTGCGAAATTTATTCGGCCATTTTTATGATTTCAGTTTTTTAGTTCGTGTGACACATGTCAACCGCCACATAATCAGTTCAGTAGAATCCGCACTGAAGTTGATACAGTTTATTTAATATCATATGCCAGAAAAATTCTCGATTTAATTAAGCAATGGAGCTGTGCTTATATTTATATAGATAATGCCTAGTAAATGCATATTAGTGTCTTTAGGTTTTCGAGTCACTTTTCTATTACATTCATCCCATCACCATCTATCGGCTATCTTATGCATCTTATCAATCTCTCGCGATCTCAAAATTAATATTTATCACTAAAATGGTTTTTACCAGTGGCTTTAGTCAGTAATAAACACGAAAAACCAATAGTATAGCCAGTGACTATTACTTCACAAATAAACCTTTGTGTTTTGGAATTTTTATCTTTATAAAAAAATCAGAATTAGTGATTTTTTTATATATGTAATTAAAATTTTCATCGACCGTCATAGATTTGGCTTCCCTAGATTTTCCTAATCTCACGGATGAATATCGTAATAATTAATTCAAATCAAACTATGTCGTATATATTAGGTGTAAAAAATATTCTTATAATGAGCTAATGAAAAAGTTTGCCGTTTACTGATTTTACCACTGCGATTAAATTAAACAATTAATAATAAATTGCATTCCAAATTTAACTTTAAATCATTGACTTATAAAAAATTATCGTAATTATATTATATTACCAAAATAATAATTTTGTTAATATAAATAATATTTGCCGGCAGCTGTTTTGCGCTAAGCGCTTATAAATTCACGCATTGCGCTCGAAATCTTTTTTTTTGTTAGTGTAACACCTTTTTTATTTATCTCATTAGCAAAAAAATCAGATTAAAATCAATGTAAATTATTAATATTGTATTAATAGATTACGTAAATTTTAGAAAGTGTTTTGTAATTAAAAAATATTTTGTATAAAAATGTTTTTATTATATAATATAATATAATTTATAATATAAAACACGATCAATTCCATATAATCTACGCATTTTTAAAAATACAAATACAACGTGTAATAATAATATAAAATATAGTACAGATGAGAAACGTTTAACAAGTGAGCGAAATAGTTGACATAAGAACGAAAAAGTTCATTACGCCTTGTCGTTCCATAATCAATATTAAATTTAATAATTGAAAAAAAATAACTTGAAGGCGTAATTTTTAATCAAAATGTAAATTTGGAGAGCGAGAGATGTGTTACGTCAAAATTAATTAATTAAATTCCCTTGCCATAATATTGACTTGATGTACCATATTATAAATAAAATTACTTATATATGACAATTTGTTCCGAACTTTCGAGTTTTGGTATATGTAGAAAGTACTACTGAAATAGTCAGCTTAAAGTTAGATACATTTAAGAAAATTAACATATTTCAGTAGTGAAGAAAGACAATTGTGTCATCATTCAAATCCAGATAGTATAAAACAGTTATTTTATATTTTATTATTTAACTTGGATGTTTTACTAAGCCGAATAAAAATAATAATTAAAATAAAATCAGATGTTTCTAAAATATAAATTAAATAGAACTTGATTTTATTCAGTTTAATACATTATGGACGTATTCAAGTTTAAGCCTTTGATTGCATTGTATTAAATAATAAAACAAATTTATGTCTAGAAAAAATGTTATTTATACCTAAGCAACTATCCTATATCACAAAAAATGTGTCAGATCCGGTTAAAAAGCCGATATATCGGATTTTGGCCATCAAAGGGTTAATATCTAAACAACACAAACTCTAAATCTTTTAAAGCATATATACAAAAATGTATAAAAAAATAAATATAGTAATTATTTATAAATAGCAATTAAATTCATACTCTGGTTAATATAATAATGTATCGCTTGAGACTAAAATGCTTAGTTCTGTCGCTCCATGTTATTATTGAATGAATGAAAATAATTCACTCAAAAAAGTGAATTAGGAATATTTCAGCACACTCTAACGACTAGTGATACATTCTTAGAACAACCAGAGTGAAAGTATGGAAAAATTTGTAATTACATACTTTGCTGAAAAATTTGAACTCAATATTATTTTGTAAGAAATGCAAATTTATGTTTTTTTCTTTATTGCAAATATAATTTGGTATTTGGATTCAAACAAAATTACCTACCTCTAATATTCTTCAATTAGTTGCACTCTTAGGTCTCATATTCACGAACGCATGATTTTTCCGTTCTCAGTTTTTATGGTCCAAGAAAAACCAAATTAAAAACGCCATTTTTTTATAACGCATTATAAATCAAATTAAAAACGCCATGAAAAAAGGAACTCATCGGTATTTTTAATTTTTTTCATGTATAGCATGTTTCTTAAGTCACTATCCTAAATGAGGAACTTTAACATATTATCACATTACAGGCCGCTGACGCATATATGCGTTATTTATACATTAATTAGCAACTAATACACATTAGCGTCTATCGATACTAAAAAATGTATATGGAAAATTTAGATTGCAGTAAATATTACATATATTTATTCATATAATTAAATAATATTAGGTGTAAGATATTTTTTTATTTTAATTTGCTTGATATATAATACTAATGTTATATTCGTCATAAATAATATATTTAATAGTATTAAACAAATAATAATGACTATGATTATCAAAACCTTGGCCTTTATAGTGTTAAAAATTTAAGCGCTATGTATATCG
Source organism: Plectrocnemia conspersa (assembly GCF_051122295.1). Classification (NCBI taxonomy): domain Eukaryota; kingdom Metazoa; phylum Arthropoda; class Insecta; order Trichoptera; family Polycentropodidae; genus Plectrocnemia; species Plectrocnemia conspersa. The sequence goes on along the minus strand of NW_028277178.1, from coordinate 2,745,549 downwards.
ATGGCATACAGTGTAAATTTAAATGTTTAAAATTCACTTTTGTGTGAAAGTGACCTTATAATGTCATCCCGTACCTTTGATCGGAATACACATGCTCAAAAAATCTCCAAAATCTCTAATTAAACACCAAAATTTCCTATCAAGAAAAATGAGATATTGTTTAACTTTGCTATTTAGTTTTTTGTTTTTCTTGTAAAGTTGTAAAATATGGAGTTAGCAATTTTAAATCTAAAGCCATCGATATACAGTAGCGATTATTTGTACAATATCTAAGATATGGACAAAAATAACGAGTTGAAAAAAGTTTGATTCAAATTGATTTTATATTTCGGAAGCAATGTTTCTGTCATGCTCACGATTAATTATTCATAATATGTGATCATGGCAGGAACATTCCTGTCGAAATATTTGAAGTAGATATGGTAAACTTTGCTTTGACGCAGATAGGGCAATACTATGCGGACATTTATTTGTAAGAAGAACTATCCTTTGCCTCTCCATAAAGTTTTACGTTAAACTGTTGATTTGTAACTTTTGTGTAGTTTTTTTTCAGTAAAGCATACAAATATATTTTTTTATATACGTGTTTTATTAAAATAGTAACTTTAGAAACTTTGTTGTTTTAAGGCAAACAGTGCATTAATTGATCTATTACTTATTATATGAAAGGCTATGGTGTAATGCCAATTTCAGATGGAATATGTAAATATTTATTCATGATTAATTTGGATGATTCAACCGTTGCAAAAAACTCATATATACTTTGGAAAAAATGCTGATGTTTCATATATAGTAAAATTTGTCAATTATTTTAGAAAAAATGCAATGAGCCCTTCTCATAGAAAACATTTTTTTCTTTTGGTCATCGACGTCCTTTTGTCTTGTTCGGAACAATGGCTTATTGCTGCAACCTCGTCTCTTTTGACACAGTTTGTTTTTGTTTTTCTCTGCGTCACACTGGGATTGGAAATTATTGAGAGGGAAAACAAAAACAAAGAGGAAAAAAGCGGCGTGCAAATTTTTCAAGGCAACAGACGGTGTTAGAGGTCGACGTGCATTTTCCGCTGATGAGCGGACGAATTTAGCGCTTGACCTTCTACGAACGAAAGTATAAATTGCAACAATGTATTGCCCTCCATTGTTAAAAAAACTTTGAGAACGAAAGCCAAATTTTGTATCGTGAAAAAATAATAATATAAATACTGTGAGGAGATAATCGAATTTAACTGAATAGCTTAATTATTTGATATCAATTTTTAATAACTTGAGTTAGCTCTTCAAGGCAAATACAAGGGTTTTTTCAATAAGATATTATATGATTGCTTAAAATCTGCAGTACTTCTAATTACAGTAAAAAAGACACTTCGTCCTAAGCAATAAATTCTTAGATCAAACAGTATAATGCAATTTTCGGATTCAACTTTATTTTCTACGTATCGTTTCAAATTCTCATATAACACATTATAGAATCTTGGACGTTTTTTTATTTATATGATAAAACACTTTTTGTCAAAAAATGAGCCATAAATTATAATGCAATAAAAGTGTTTAAAATAAATTAATTATGAAAACACACATCCGATATTTTTTGTAGCGATTTTTAAATTTTATGCTTTGAAACATACAGTGTAATCTCTTTGTAATGAATACCGAACACTATAACGAATCTTCAATTTGTCCCCGAAAAATTTCATGCAAAATGGTTTCATTGTAACGAAGACTGATCTCAGTATAGCGAAATATTTTGTTATGAATTTAAAAATGACGTTACAACTTGACACTCTAATTTTTTTAACAAATGTTATTGTGTGTAAAAATATACAAAAAACGATTAAACGTGATTAAAATCAAAAAAATATAGCATCTTTGTTACATTCAATTTAACGAAATTTTTTCTTTGGTCTCGTGAGCTTCGCTATACTGAGATTTCACTGTGTTGTGCTTAAACCCACCAAATAATCGATAGTAAAATTACTTTTTTCAGATCATATAAACGATAGGTTTGATATTTAAAAATAATAAATAACACATTTAATATGAATGTGCTTCGCTATACTGAGATTTCACTGTACATTTCATAAATATTCAATCGTAAAATAAAATTATTATGTTCTAAAAAGTACGAAACACGATGCCTTACATTTTATTCAGATTTTACCGATATAAAAAAATACATAATATGTATTATTTTAATTACGTTACATAAAATATGAGACCTTATAGTGACATTAATCTTTGTGGCAAAAAAAAATTGAATTCGTTGTGCTTAAGCCCACCAAATAGTCGATAATAAAATGATTTTTCAGATCATAAAAACGATAGGTTTGATATTTAAAAATAATAAAAGAACATATGTTTTATGACACATTTAATACGAATGAAAATAAAATAATAACAAAATATAAAATTTGAATTATTAAAAATGACGTCATATACATATTTTATTTTAATTTATTTTTATCATACAATATGCGAATTAAAAATATTTGCTCTTGATTTTTTTAGTTTAATTTCTTAAATTATATTTTAAGAAAAACTGTGTTTAGAAACGAAGTTTAACAACTCAATACGTACATATAATAATGTATTTGTAAAATCAACAAGTGCATAGCACCTAAATCGAAAATTTAACCTATAAAAATTATACCTAACAATTTTAAAGTTAATTAACAATAATTAACTTGTAAATCATATTTTTATTCTAATTTAGATTATGCATATACAAGTCAGACAACAAAACAATACATATTTTTATCATGTTTCATGTGAAAATAATTCCGAGACTAAATTAAATTGGGAAGCGCTGGTCTAATGCAGGATTTATTTGGATAATATTGCGTTTAGTTTAAGTGTGATTGACCGCCAATGTATGGTGCTTTTTTTATAGCACGAATTTATTGAGATTTTTGATTCGTATAGTTAAAATAGCACATGTTAAAATATTTAAGGTTATGTTATATAAAACATAATTTGTAGTAGCGTTTTTTATTATTATTAGGCTCTCAATAATGGCTATTCTTATAAAATTATTTATGTATCACTTTTTTGCTGCCTGTATATGCATTTATTAATAATTTAAATGAGATCAAAACAAAATCTAAAACCTATGCTAGTACGAAAAACGCATTATAAAAATATTCTCTTCACATTTTCGCATTTTAAAATAATTTTATTATACATTCTTAAGTATTTTTGAGTATTCAGAGGTAATTAAATATAACCCAACGATTTGTGCATTTTTTTAATCTTCAGCGTAAAAAATATGTTTTTGGGATTCACGCTAATATTAGTTTCATAAGATATTAAATAAATAAAACTCGGTTTAATTTTAACATTTGAAATATTTTTTTTTGCAAATAACAGATGGACAATAAAATATAATTTTAGAGAGTTGATAAAAATAATACATAAAAATAAACATAAAATAATTTTCATTGAAATCATGCATTACAATAGCTCACGTGATTTTTTTTATTATACCATAAGTCCAAATAAAAAAATTCAAGTAAGCCATTTGACAAAATCAATATAATGCTGACCGAACCTCTTTTTATTACATCATATGCATTTAGTATTAAACTGAGTTGATTTTATATATTAATAAATTTACAACCATTCATATCACAGAAGTACACAATATGGAATATGTTGAATTGTGAACAAAAAAAATATATAAATATTAAGAATACATATGAGTTTTAATATTGTGTTGAAAATACAGTAATGAATAATGGAAGACGATAGGATGTACATGATGTTTCTAAAGTGACTATTAAACATATTCATTATTAGACGCACATTGATAACGATTTGCACAATAAAAGTAGCAAAAGACGGATATAAAAGGACCGTCTCTAAACGCCATGCGTCCATTTTTATATATTAGTGTCACTTTAGAAACAGCATGTATATTCATAAACAAACGTCATCGAAGCATAAGTTGAACTTAACATGTTTCAAATCTGTAAATATTCGTTCAGGCGCTTAAAAGAAAGTGCTCTGCGGATGCATAAAATATACTAAAACTCATTTGTAAACCTATAATAATACGTACAAATAAATCCATTCCTTATATCGCACAAATCGATTGCTTATTGATATATTACGATATTGCATATTTTATAAAAAATACTGTTAAATTAATATAACATTATAAAATAAATTATTTCGTCTTAATTTAAGAGAGTAATTCATATACGATCGGCCAGCGTGTTGTTTTCATTATGATTTCAATTTTTTAAATAAATAATAATATTAAAAAAAAAAACAATATAAATGTAGCCATCCAAAAATAAATTAATATTCCGCACCAAACATTCACATCTCTCTCTCTCTCATTCTTTCTCTCAGTCCAAGTGAAAAATATTGTTCTATTACCATTTTAAAACAATGGAAATGTTGGCTGGTATATATAATGTAATAATTATAATAAAAACGATCGGAAGTAAGAAATTATAGTTACAGTTACAGAAGTGATTCTACCTTAATAATAAATAATATTTTCGTTAATATACATAATTTCTTGAATTTCAATTAAAATCCATATAAAAATTGATTATCGCTTCCACTTAATTTCATTTCATTTTTTGCACGTACTCGGTACATTTGCACTTTTTTTAATATTCAACTATCTATACTAATCATCATCATTTCTACTTAAATTAAACGCCGCGGCGCAATTTTACATTTATTAAGAAATCATTGAAAATTTTACAAAACAACTGTACATTATTTATAAAAGTTATCAATAATATACATATCATTATCATAATAATCATTAATATAGTCGCTATTTAATAATATTTACAATTGTACTCAATTTTATTTACTCGTCATTTTTTTCATGTTTAATTTTATTTTCATAAAAATCATTCGTCGATACGTTCTCATTTTTCATCATTATCATTATTATTATATTATTTAATATATATTTTTCTCTTTATTAAATAATGTACTTAATAAATGCACAAATTTTGAGTATGCATACTCAACCCGAGTCTCACTGGAATTGCTATTAGCTAAAATGTATGAACACTTTCGTAAATTGTCAACGCGCAGATACAACTCGCACTCTATTCGCCTTTTTTTAGTAAAATATAATTTTTACATGCTTTCGTTTTAAAAAAAATATTTTTATATATGTACATCCTATTGCTCGATAGCATACGTTATACGGTTCGCGTCAACGTACACATCTTGTTGTGCGAAACAAATTGTATTTCATTATTATTATATAAATATAAATAGCATTCACTGTCGTAACTGACTTGGACGTCACCGATTCAATACAACGTCGTACTTTCTCAAACAATAGTCCGAGAAAGCTCGACGCGCGACACAATAGTATAAAAATAGTGGGCGTGAATAACTTGACAAGTCAAAAATATCAAATTTCAGGACCATTTTGATATAAAATTAAATTGTTCATAAAATTCACTATCAGTCTAGAGCACAAAAGTCAAATAATTAAAAATTATCAAGTTATTCACGCCCATTTAAAAGTCGTTTATTTGTAATAGCAGAGGTCTTGAACATATATTATTATAATAATGTTTAAAACCTCAAGAAAAAATTCAACATTAATAACTCTTGCATGGGATGAAGAGGGTAAGTAGCAATGCAAAAAAATTAATGCATTTTAAGTTATCAACTTCACGCCAACCGCGGATATAATCATCGTTTATTAGTTAGGCGACTCTGCCCAGGATAAAGGTGATGAAGTGTATATTAAAAATACCATGAAGAAAAACTGCAGTTTTTAAAAATAAGTAGTGTAAAAATAAACGCGCCCTAATTAATAATACAGTGAAATCTCTTTGTAACGAACACCGAAATAACGAATCTTAAATTTTCCCCGAAAAATTCATTGTAACGAGGACTGATCTCAGTATAACGAATTTAATAATGACGTTACAACTCGTTCAGTTCGTCCTTGACTTGGCGTGTGCTGGATGTGTTCACAAGCGACATTCAAGGTGTTTCGTAGATCTTGAAACTTTTTTTAACAAATTTTATTGTTCATTACAGTATCCTTAAAAATGGATAAAAACGATCTTGTAAGATGTTATTTTGATGCTGTAGTAATATGGTAATAAAATAAAATTCTTCTTCATCTTCCATACATTCAATATAACGAATTTTTTCTTCAGTCCCGTGAGCTTCGCTATACTGAGATTTCACTGTATTATGTTTGATAATATGCAAAATATAAAATTTTCGATGATCGGCCTATTTTATAACGTCAACTACTTAATTAATAGTTTTTTTTGAAATATGACAAAATTCATATGCTTGATAATATATTTAAATTAGATCGCTGGACGACCAAATTAATCAAAAATAAGTAGTATATTGATAATATATACATAAAAGTAGATATGAGGTGGGATTATTCAAAATTTTATTTCGAAAAATTTGTACTTCGAAAATAAATATATCTTGTGCTTATTTACATAAATTAAAAATATCGAAAAAAATCGCGTTGCGCGGCCTTATATTTATCGACAGCATTATTTAGGTCAGGGCATCTGCGACGCGCAATTTTTAAAATATTTTTTTCCAAATCACTTCGAAAAAAAAATAGCTACGCGTCCTAATTCATATTATATGTAACTTTAAATGAAAAACTATGAATTTGTATTTTAATTAAAATTTTATACATAAGGCCCAGTTCACACTTAAGAAAAAATAGAAAAAGTGTCGTGGCACGATTTAATTTATTTATATTAAAAAAAATAGTATACTTGTGCTTATTTATTTTAAATAAGTATTGAAAAAAATTCGCGCTGCGCGACTATTTGATATTATTTTTTTGAAATGTATATTTAAAAATGATAGTTGATTTGTCGACGATTTGATTGTTTTGATCTGATCTTCAATTGAAATTACTACCAATACCAATAGAGAGCTATCAGAAATTGAGAAACTGTGGAATCTTCAGAACCACAAAGCGAAAGCAGTTTTGCAACTATGAAATTAAATAAATAAAAGTACATACATATGTTCTTTGAGAGATAAATGTCATGTGTATTATGTAATTTTGATTTTTTCGTTTTGATTTAAATAGTACCAGCTTATAAAAAAGCCGCTAAACCAAAGTTTTTTTTATTAAAGTTAAATGCGTCATCAATTACATACAGTAGACCTCCCTAATAACACGGTAAATTGGGAGCGTGTAGTTCGGGAGTAGAAAATACTCCTACATTATTTTACAATACGTATGCACGAATGCTCGCTCACAAATAGCTGGGGGTCTACTGTATATCAAAGCATTTTATCCATTTTTATATCTGTAAATTACAGGGTTTCAAATTTCGCAGAATATTGATTAAGAAAATGCGGTATAATTAATTAATTAAAGATCATATGTGATAAAAAATTATTATAGTTCAGCTTTTATGGTAATTCATAGGTAAACTACTAAAAGCTAAGAACTAAAAAATTCAATTGTCATGATAACGCGGGATTGAGCCATGGTATATTCGTGAAAATCGGTCAATTTGATTCAAACTAGAATTCAGCTAGACAACGGAAAGTTTGGGTCGATTTTCATACACAGTAATACTTCCATGGTAAATTATTAAAATATAAGTAGTAGTCCCAACTGATATTTAAATACATGAGCTAAAAAATCAGTCAAATAATCCTCCGATTTGGGAGCTAAATTAACGTCATGGTAATGCGGGCGGATTGATCCGGAGCATTTTCGTGAAAATCGACCCATATAAACTTTTTAATTAAGCCACGCTTTTTATTAATTAAGTGTATATGTACGTACACATATAGATGTTTAAAAAATAATATCGAGATACACCGGGCAACAAAAATAAAAAATAAAAGGCCGCGAGCGTATGTGAAAATCTATATCATAAAACAGTAAAGTTACCATTAACTTTAAATATTATAAAAGAAAAAATATATATTAGAAGTGACGATTCAAATTCGGACCATAACTTTGCCCCATTCCTTTCGAGGTTTTGTATAAAAATATTTTTTTAAATGAACGGAAGTCGAGCATAAAGAATGCGGTTCAACCACGAGCTTTTTGGTTATGTTCGTCAATTTTGAAAAGCTTTTTCACAATGCAATAATTTTTAACTCAAACAACAGTTGTGGGGCAAATTATATACTTATTCAATTATTATTAGGCGCAGTTCTTAATTTATCCGGGTTGCGATAGAAGGGTGTGAAATAGGGGTAGGTTATTGCATTTTTGGTGCAAAAATACATTTACAAATTAAGCGGCGCAGTTCAAATTTCTTATTAAAAATACTGTTTTTTGAGATCATAATTAAGCTGCGCCCTTTCCACGATATTTAGTAAACGAGTCCAAATCAGTGATGACAGCGAATGCGACCGCATACATGAACGATCGACAGTTCCACGCGAGATGATGAACAACGAAAACAAAAACAAAAAAAATCGTAAAATTGGATACCAACATACGGAGGAGACTCGTTTTACATATAATTGACTAAGAGTTTCGGGGTGCTGTGTTTAACGTGTTTTTTTTTTGTGTTTGTGTGTTCGTTTATCCACTGCGTCACGCGCAACTTAGTCTTGGAAGAGCACACGTGAGATTCGTCCGGGAACAAAGGAGCACAAACGGAGGACACCTTCCGACGATGACGACGCGCAAGAGGACGAACAGGACGATCGCCAGCGCGCGCTGGTTCGCTCGAGCGGTGGGCACGTGCAGCGACCGCGGCCGGGGGAATCCCCGGGGGCGGAGCGCCGCATCTCGGGTGCATCAGCCGCCCCCCTGGGATGACGGTGGCACGAACGGCGTCCACTTGAGGCACGTCCGGTCTATCGTTTTTATCTGTCCTCTCCGTTTCGTCCTCTCAATGTACTCGTCCAAAACGTCCTGCGAAAGAAAAAGACAATTCACTTATTAGTGGATGGCAATTCAACAATGACATAAAGCACTAAAGGTGCGTTTATACGTTGGTTGAATAAAAGGAGCAGCTTACAAGAAAAAACAAAAGTTCCACGTTGATGGAACAAAGTTGCAAGTAAGTTTTCTTCAAATATTCCGCAACTTAATATTAATATTTAAAAATGTACGAAACACGATGCCCGACATCGATTTATTAAAACACATGTAATTCACTAACAATATAGCAATAAAAAAATTGGGCTGTGAGTATGCCGCAAGAAAACTCTAATTAAAAGAAACCACATAAATATGATTCAAAAAAATAATTTAAATCAATAAAGGACACTAAATTATTTTGTAACATTAAAAACATAAGGTTTAGAAGCACTGAACCATTCAGACATAATACAGTAATATTAATATCTGGTTGTTTTAAAAATGAATTACTAGCAGTGCAGGGTAACGCTTCTCCTACCACCAGACACGTGACTTAATGGATAATTTACTGCGATTTCAAAGTCAACTTTTAAATTAAATTATATTTTCACTAGTAGAAATATAATTTCACTAACTAGGCTAATAAAAACGTATCAAATTGCAACAGTGAAATTGTATTATTACAGATACGTTCATTTGCTGTTCAAACCCAAACCTAACATAAACCCAACTTGACCTAATGAAAGTTTAAAAACTGTAGTTAGCTTTATAACTTTCATTAGGTTTGGGTTTCAACAGTTTTGCATTAACAATTGAGGTATCGCCTACAACTATATTTTTTTAATATCGGTCTATAGTTAGTTTTATAATTTTCATTTAAAAGCACATCGGTAGAATTATATTTTCAATTGACTGGTTCGGAAAAATATAAAAATATTTTTTATTGAAAATAAACACTTTTCTATTTAAATATAGTTTCATTAACACATGTTAGTGATACTATATTTTCACTAAGGATGTTATTTGCACCTCCCCCCCCCCATGAATTTGACCATAAAATGCATGTTATTTAATGAAATACTATGGATCATAATCAAATCATATTTAAAAAAAATACCACTGACTAAACAATTGCCCAACCCCTATAAAAATCTGAAATGACCTTCCTGATTCTAAACCAGAAACAGTCAAACTAAAAAAAACATTTAATTTACCCCGAAAATATTTTTTAAAATATGTAATTTCAGTGATATAATATCGGAATACAATTTCACCGGTAGATATATATTTTTACCAGTACAAATATCATTTATCTGGCAGGTGCTAGTAAAACTGTATGATTTCAATTTTTCATACGTAGTAATATATACACTTACGTACATGCGAAATATAAGTGTTATATTTTCCAAATACATTTTCACTACTGAATTTCTAACATTCAAAATTATATGCAGCTATAAAACGTTTATGAAACTCTATTTGACAGTTACGAAACGTTCATTTTATATTTCAATAAAGAATATTACATTAAGAAATATTTTATCTAATATATTATTGTAATAAATTTCAGAGTTGAATAATTTACATATTTAATAGGTATATATTGTTGCCAATTCATGGGGTGTTCACTGTTCTGACCAACGCTCGTTCGCGTCTAACCTGTCGCTAATTTTTTTTATTGGCTATAGAACCCTTTATTTTGAATGGACAGGTAATTATGGTCAACAACACCATATACGTGCATGGTATGGTCGTTGGCTACTTCAACGCTAATGCACATATTATTCGTTTTAGATCACACTATAAATAAAATTATTTTTTATTGAACATATACGTATATATTTATTAAATGCTCATTTTATATTATTGTAATGCACAAACAAGTCGTTTTATGGAACAATTATTTTATATATATTGCTCATTAAAACTGTATTCATTTGAGTTGCATGTCTTTTTTAAAGCGATTTTTTGGTGATGGCATAAATCGAGGAACGAATGTATTTTAATTTTTTATTTAGTTCCATTCATAAAACTCAATAATTAAATAAGCAAAAATAGATAAATATACTTCTGTCGCGTTCATTTATCGCCTAATATTTGAGCTCCATATTCAGTGGGACAAGATCTATTTATTTGGCGCATGAGTAGCACTGGCGTCTTAGGCGCGCAGCGGTGCACGCATCTTATTACTATATGTTCGAAACTCACCTGTCGTTTGAGTATGATGTGCTTGCCCTTCCAGTACTTCATCATGCCGAGCGCTTGCAGCGTGCTCACTATGTCGTACGAGTTGATAGCGAGCTGCTGCGATAAGTCTCTGATGGACAGCGTCGATCCGGGGTGGTCGCACAGGTACTGCAGCAGCACGTCCTTCCAGTAGGATCGGTATGAGATGAGACCGAGGTCAGAAAGGGGCTTCTCCGGCGAGCCGATCTTCCCCTCGACCCTCGTCAGCAGGTAACCTGTCGGAGAAGAAAACGCGACGTGAATAAAATTATGCAATAGGAGCAACGATTCGCAATTAGCAATTTTGCCAGATGGGCGGTCACGTTAATCGGTGTTTATATACTGGTGGAAAAACAGTTGACCACGGGGCCGTGAAGCAGCGCGTGCCATTAAAATTTCATGAAGCAGGCGGCGTCTAGATGAGGTCGTAGACGGACAGATATACGATGACACTGAAATGATCGCTTAAAAAATTGCATGAAGTGAAATGTCACGGTAGTTGATCGACGGATGACCGCATCGGACGATCCTTCCTAGGCGGAGTAGGAAGTTGTCTTCCTACCGGTGCATAATCAGTTTAGAAGCACGTGACTATGAGTACTTGATGTCGGTCACGTAAATCCGCCGTGACATGTCCTCAGGTGGACTCTTCTAAATAATAATTTAACCTAAGAATGAGCATCGATTTGTAGAAGCATCCAGATCCTTATCACTCATAAGCGTTTAATGACGACAAATAATTTAATACTGCAGATTCTCAAAATCAACTAAAGATTTAATGTAGGTGAGATAAATTCAAGTCTAGTTATCAGATCGACTGACTAATCTTTACTACAAATATATAGTGGTAATTGTCGACAGTGACTAATATATTATATTTTATTGATGTTAAAAGTTAATATTCTAAATTTAGTTCTCATTTTTCGTTATAAAGCTGTATAGCTAATATTAGTATGAAATAATTTAAACACATAACCTTCGGTATTAATTAATACGAATATATTATTAATAAGTTATATTTTTTATCTCATTAGGGCTAATTTTTAATTAGTTTTAACGTGCGTTTTATAACCATTAAATGGTGTTTATATATATATATATATGTATGTATGTATGTATGTATGTATGTATGTATGTATGTATGTAGGTATGTATGTATGTATGTATGTATGTATGTATGTATGTATGTATGTATGTATGTATGTATATATATATATATATATATATATATATATATATATATATATATATATATATGTATATATATATATATATATATATATATATATATATATATATATATATATATATATATATATATATATATATATATGTATATATATGTATATATATATATATATATATATATATATATATATATATATATATATATATATATATATATATATATATTAAATGATCTGGAAATTAATTAAATTTATTCCTTAAATAATCCTAATTTATCTATACGTTTTTATATGAAAAAATACATACATCATATAAATTACGATATAAGTTAACAATTATTTTCTAAGAAAATAAAAAAATATACTTGGGAATTTTGGTAAATAATATTGATTTTTCGATTGGAATCAAAAGTTATCTTAGTCGATTTTATATCAGTCAAAGACAAAACTATGTAGTTTTTGTTCTTGTTATACTTTTATTTTAAATTAATTTAATATATTTCAGGGTATTTTTATTTTAAAAACGTTAATAATACGTTGCATAAATTATATCAAATACGATTCAGAAATCACAGTCAGTAAAACGCATTTTTTAAAATGAAAAGTGCAATATTTGGGTTATACGCCTATATTACAATTTACTTCAAAAGTCAAGCGATATGATTGTTAAAAATAAAATAACTGACTTAATGTATATGTTAATATGATGAAAATTATCAGTGATTTTAATCTATTTGATTGATAAAAAGCTGAATTAAATAATGTTAATAAAGTGAGTTATAAGTGATTATAAACTATTTGATTGTTAGTCTTTATTTATACAAGTAAGAATGGTAATAGAAAATAAAAAAAATGCATACTTGCTAAAGGTCTATAAAATCAATTGTCTTTCTAAGAAAGAAGTTTTTTCTGGCTGGTATTAAACATGTCCATTAAAATAGCGGATAATTATTAGGCAGTTTGAAAGCACTGGAATAAAAGCGGAACCACCTGCAAACTGAACGTTTAATGTAGCTTTGTATTGACAGAGCCGAAAGGTCGGTGCATTATACGATGGAATGCGCTGACAGATACGATTTTTGTTGAATCGTATGAATATAGTTATTAGACAATTTTATTTTAGTATATTTCTTGTATGATAAATTAAAAAATATTAATAAATCGTCTGTTTCAGCAGATTGAGGACTGGAAGAGCGAAAATTTCAATTATATAAGGGTACAATTCGCCAGGAATACATTTCAGTCAAAACTTGACACTACTACCACTTCGCTTCCGACTTGGAATAAACAAGATCTAATTAAGCAGTCACCGGAATCTCAAGAATTCAACCAGAACTTTCAGCCGACTTATAGATTATGTCGAGAAGAGTACGTACATATTTTCAATTACACATTCTAACCAATCTTCTGAAGAACTACTGTAATTCCTAGTTTTATTAACCACTTGTCGCAGTACTTCTTTAAAAATGACTTAAAAACTTTTTGCACAGACCCGCCCTTTCCTATGCAGCGGTATACAAATATCCAAATGTAAAACATTTAAAATTACTGGTACAAATTTAATTTTCAACAAAAAAGCGAGATACTATTTATTACAATTAGGAGCATCTTGACCTGACAGGTTAACCAAATATACATACATACATACAAATACATACACGCACACACATGTGCGCGATTTTCGATTTTTAAAGATGGGATTAGGTATTATGAATCATTCTTTCTATTGTTCAATTTTATTATTATTATATTATAAAAAAGTGTGTTTTTAGAGTAATGTTCTAAAAAGAAATATTTTTGTTGTTGTTGAATATTTACCTAAAAATATAGAGAAGAAAATAATATCGGTTTTCTAAACAACTTTTGATAAATATTTCAGGCAAATCATGTTTATTGCATTTCAAAGTATGAAACAGTAATAAAAATACATTTAGAAAAAATGCATTGATCGGTTAAAATATAGCTAATCTCAAATAAATACGCAAATTTAAAAAAAAAAAATTCGTACGAGTATCGATAAAGTAATATGACGGGTTTATTCGATATAATTGAACAAATGTAATGAATTTGTTTTAAAAATGCCTACTGACTGTGATTTCTAAACAGAGTAGTGTTATATTAATATTAGCATAATTAGAGTTCTCTATCTAAATTATGACTAATTTGGAACATATTCGGTCCAAGGGCGAGAAACTCCCGCACGGTGCTTTTATACTGCTGGCTTCCGTACTAAACGGAAGCGGTAATGTCCATACATATAATGTAACGTAAAAGACAAATTAAAAAAAGATATAAACCAGAGGTATTTTTCTATACAAATAACGTATTTCCTTAATCCATGACCATGATAATAGAATAAGACAATCTGGACAAAGATTAAGTTCATTAACGAGTCCAGCACAATTTGTGCCGTAATTGGACTGTCAAACCTAGACACGTTCGTTCAATTCTTGAATTAGTCATCCCGAAATAGCTGCTCCAGACACTTTGACGACGCTGTTAAAAGCGTTATAGTCCTCCTTCCTCTCCGTCTCGCCGAAGAGGAAGGAGGAAAGTCAAAACTGTTCGGGATGAGGAATAGGGGTTGGGTCCATATATCCCTGTCTTTCGCGGCGTTTTCGATTATCGTCTTCGAAAATCCACGTTTTCAGCAGTGACGCGAGACGGTCGGGCACGCGAGCCCCCGCCCGGTCTAATGAGGTTCGAAAAAAGAGCTATGTCGGCACGCGAACCGACTGTTGTTGTGCCGATCCGTGTCGATAGGCGCGGACCGGTTCCGCGTAGAACTATTTCATATTTAATTGGTCGACGCCGTTTCCGATCGCCCCTTTCGGCGGCGACTAGTGTTTGGTTTAGCGAGAGAGAAGAAAAAAATCGATGAAACATGCATGAACATACACACACGCCCTTAGAAAAGAGGCGATGCAAAGTAGGCGAATATGCATATATCGTGTCAAAAATCATAATAATGGTGGAGTGCAATTATTAATAAATAATATTTATTAATAATATTACTCGTCGTTGAACGACGACGATACGCATCATAAATAAGGAGACTATTGCTGTTTGAATTCATAATTTCTAATTAGAGCAGCTAAATCGTTCAAAAATATGGGAAAATTTTCAAGTCATTTAACCTCAATTTTCGAGCATTTTGCACAGTGGTAAAATATATTTAACAAAGTACAGGCGGCCCTCGACTTTCGCACAATTCGCTATTTCGCACATTAAATTTTTTTTTTTAATTTAAATTTAAAAAAAAAAAAAAAATATAAACATAAGTGAGAAACGGAAAAACTTGTGTTGATACGAACAAAAATAAATCAAGGACTAATAAACTTCACACGATTCAAGACAAAGATGGAAATTATTAGACGTTCTGATAGCGGTGAATTTTTTGCTTTAATCGGACGTTCGTATGATACAAACGATATGTTCAGTTTTGCAAAATAAAAATATAATTAAGGAATACGTTCAAAATTGTGGAAAATAAAGATATATTTCTACAATCTTTAAAGATATGTTTCCAAAAAATACAGCAAAAAAAAACATGGATGAAATGGAAAAACTTTGTAATCGTGGATCGATGACCAACATCAAAAAGTGTCCCTCTGAGTATTTCAATTATTCAAGCAAAAGCTCTTAGTTTGCACAAAGATTGGAAGGATAGATTAAAAAAAGATTTTAACACGGTTTTTCAAGCAAGTAACGGTTGGTTTTATAATTTTAAAATGAGGTATTCTTTTCATAATATTAAATTTACCGGAGAATCGGCTGATGCGGTAAAGATGCTGCAAAAGAATTTATTTCCTAATTATCCAAAATTATCGAAGATGGAGAATATTCCTCTAGCCAAATATTTAATGCAGATGATATTGGTTTATTTTGGAAAACTCTTTAACAATGAAAAATATTAATGAAGCCTTCACGCACCGTGACAATTTTTTAAATATTATGGAAGATTGTGATCCCAACGGAGAACGCATACTTCAAGTGCGTAGGGCGATCAATAAAAACATAGCATGTTATAAAATACTATATGAAGAAAAGAAAAAGAATAGTGGAAAAGTTAACTCTTGATAACTTTTCAAAGGAAACACACACAAACCCTACTTAAACGTATCTCTTAAATGCCTCGTAAACATCTTATATTTATTTGATAAATAAATATTTTAAAATACACAATTTCAATTTTTTTACTTCCCTCGACATTCGAACATTCAACATTCGCACACATTTTTAGGAACCAATTATGTGCGAAAGTCGAGGGCCGCCTGTATTCATAAAAAAACTATTTGACCGTCTCCAAACTTTTACCATCAAAAACAAATATATTTATTAGATATCCTGTATACTTAAAACACGATTAAAATAATACTTTAATTAAACATGTTGTATTTTATAGAAGACGTTTTTTAATTTATATAAATACTTCATTCAACATTCGATAGCAACCAAAGACCTACACTTGATTTGACGTTTACTTCTGATTTTAACTGGTAATTCAAAACTTCATGCCAAAATTCTAAATAAATACATACACGTTTGTGAGGCATATTTTAAGCAAATACAGGAAAAGCAAATATTATGAGGGTTTCAAAAATGCCACTTAGAAATCCATGCAAAAACTAGTAATTCTAAATAAATATATACATGTGTATGTTTGGATACATTTAATTAATAAAATGAAAAATATCGAGAAACCATGTCTTTAATCAAAAAAATTGTGAGGCAAACTTCCAAGCAGATACAGGAAAAGCAAAGAATATGTGAGGGTTTTAACAATGGCATTCAGAAATGATTGCTCATTAATATACATTAAAAATCGGTTGAACACTTAGAATTGCACAATAGCCACGCAGACGTTCGTAGGCCAATTACAATAAAAACTAATTTAACCCAATTTTTTATAAGCTTCGAAACCGCTAATGAACATTGTTTGAATTATCCTTTGTAATAATCGGACGGTCACCTAACAAGGGGCCTTGAAATCAACTTTTACAAAAGGTAATTGTGAGTAGGTGGAGTTAAACCATGATGCGATTGGCTCTCAATTCACATTTTCTCTTATTTATCTAAGCTCTCGAATATGTCTCTCAGTCATATTACCAATTGTTAATTCGTACATACAAAATTAGCAATATGTTTATTGTTATGATAAGCGAGCCGCAACAAAACTTTCGTCGTCATAATTTATCTCAATAATTATACCAGTGACATTTGCACGTATAGAGCGACCAAGCTTTGGGAAAATTCTGCCGCGTTCGCAAAAACGAGTGATTCACGACGCCACATCGGTGCCGGTGTTGGTGCATATCCGAAATGCGGCGTTCATTAATGAAGGGGAGGTAGCCGGGAGGGTGTCGCTGCAGCCCACCCGCCTCACCTGCAGCCTCGAGTAGTAATACGTCCGTAGTACGCAGGCCTACGGCCTACTACGGCCGTGCGCCCCCGCCGTATTACTACGCTACGCTAACTACCAGTCGACTATGGAGAGATACGAGACACCTTCCTGCTTTTGTTCTCGTTTCATGAATTGCGCCTGCTGTTAGCTCGTTTTTTTATTTGCAGAATAGGAAGTGAACGGAAAGCGTAAAACTTTTACGTGACGATTATGTTCGCTTTAGTTTTGAGTTTAATTGTTTTTTTATATAATATTTTAAGAACGGAGGATACATAGTTCATAAAAAAATCTAAGATCTTTGATATTTTCCAAATCTGGTCAATTTATATTAGTATTACAAGGCAAATGTTCATGAAATTATCCAAAATGTTGATAACTCAGATGCTTCAAAGCGGTTTAAAATGGAAAGCAAATAATGTATTTGATACGGCTATAAAATATATAGGGAAATGGTTTAGTTTCAATGACCACAAATATTAAATTCTCTCTAACTTATTTAAGAAATCATAGAAATCACTAACGCAATTAAAATATAAGTAGAACAATATTTACTATTCGAAGGATATATCTTCCTAAACAGATTTATGACAAAAATAACAAATATTGAAAGGCAATTAACGTTCGATGAAAGATGGGTTTGTTTGTTTTTAAAATCTTTTCCACAATATTTAAAAATTCGAGTGCCGCTGCCGGGGCTCGAACCCGCAACCTTAGAGTTATTAGTCTGAGACGTTACGGACTACGCTTAGTATATATAATACGCATAAATAAAAATGTTATTTATAATTGCATATAAATAAAAAAATAAATAATACTTTAAAATAAATTTGACCCCCGATTACAGGAAAGTACCTTTATTTTTTTAACTGAGCATTTACTTATTAAATAATTAGTTGCCAATATAAAATTAATCATAAATATATTTTTTAATTTGTACTGAATTGTCATGGTTCTGTTTATCGCTGTATTGTCATAGTTTTAATTCGACATATTTTGTTAAATCATGGAATCATTTTCACACATTTGGTGTACACAAGGAGCAACGGGAAATCAATACACCTATGTTTCACAAGAATATTTGTTGAAGTGAATGAGAAGGATTACATATAAATCACATTATTTGATCACACAAAAATAAATATAGAAACGTGCCGACAGTGCAACGAGACCAAGACAAGACACGCGAACTTAAGGCTGCTTCAAAGACAGCGACCGGACAGAAAAAAGTTCCATCTAAAATCCGCGACGTCTTGTTGCCAAAAGGGGGGGTCTTTCGCAAGCAAAAGGAGAACCGCCCGCGGGCAGGGGAAAGCGACTCCATAGACAGACATCCCATCCCATATATACAATCATACTGCACACATCAAAACCGTCTCGCCGGATACGGATTTTGCGAATATCGATAGGATTTAAGAGGAGTATAATACGCAAATTTTAAAGAGCGTCAACCCGAACGTTCATCGCGGGTGTTATTTCGAACAATGGAAAGAGCAGAAATAAAAAGCTGACGACCTTATTAAGGTCACAAGTTTGCTTTTAGACGATCGCGATTCATATATTATTAATAGTGCGGTGTGAAGATTTTAAAAAAAATATTATACGTCCATAGTAATAGACGTGATGTAAATACGTCAAATTTTCTACGTCCTGTTGCCATCCACAAAAACCTAATTGAAACACAGTTAGTTTCCTCGAATGAAATATTTCCCTAATTATATACCCGCTGCGAGTCTGGCCGGAAAACTAATTCAGCCAATTAATTCACTCGACCATCCCTCAATTATGCAATTTTCTGTCTACTGATTTCAATAATATTGCTTACTATAGCACTTAACTGGCATACGTGGAATTTTCTGTTGGTTGAATCAAAACGTTGATTATACACATTTTTCTTGTTACGAGAAAAATCTACAAACGTGGAACTATATATATATATGCACGTTGAGGAAAAAAACCCATACTTTGAATATAGTTATTTGTGTTTATTGAATATAGCTAAAATATTTGGTTATGTTTTATTAATTTGAAACGATAACGTCTACATATTCCACCTTAACAGAAAATATTTATTTTAGGCTGTAATCCCCATCCTTGTTATTATTTAACCATTGTTATATTATTCTTGCGAAATTTATTATATACTTATACATATATAATTTAAAGGCAACAAATTAAATGATCAGAATATAAAGCAAGTTTGGGTCAATACAATATATATTATTAATTATATTATTCAGAATAGAATAAATAGAATTAAAACATAAAATGAGCAGAACTAAAAAAAAGTATATTATTCATGGTCAGAATAAATATCAAATAGTTGGAACGAAAATAGCCTGCGTTCAGAATAAAAATATAGAACGATCATATGGTTAAACAAATATTATAACATTTATAAATAAATATGGGTAATGAACTATTTATTGTAGAAATAACTTATAAAATATCTCGCTTGCACCTTAATTATTGGACATGTGAGGTGCGAACGAGTCAACGAGCGAGCTTTTGTCAGAACAGTGAGCACCCCATGAATAAATCTCAACGAGTCTATATAATTGTATATATGACGAAAAGTAACGGTCGGAAATAAAATAATAAATGGGCAAAATTATATTATTCAGGGTCAGAATAAATGGTTAGAATAAAAATATAGGAAATTTATAACATGGGCAAGAAACTATTTATTTTAGAAATATCTTATAAAATATTTCGCTCGCATCATAACTGTTGTTAGCCCTTTGGACGCGTTAATCAAAAATAAATATATATTTTTTTTTAAATGCAAATATTACCTTGATATTGTGTTTAAATGTACTGATTTTTTAATTTTTATTTATTTAAAATGATATTTTATGTTTATACACAGAAAAAATTTTTTTTACTGATTTTTGCGTAGAGATGAAAAAATAAATTGGGCGATTTTTGTCGATTTCCGCGTCTAAAGGGTTAAGGTGCGAGCGAGCATTGGTCAGAACAGTGAACACCCCATGAATAACTCTCAACGAAGCTATTTGATTATATATAGGACGCGAAGGTATTCAGAGCGACGAACAAAGCTAGAATAACGACAGAACGGCGACGGCGGCGGTCGCGTTCATATCTGACAATGTTGCGAGCCCAACCAAACGAGTTGGCCCTAAAAATAACCTTGATAATGAGCACGTATTATTATGCTAACCACCTGTCAACATAAATCCGACTTTGCGGTTAAAATACAAAGCATATAATATAAATACTGGCTGTTCTTTATAAATACAGACGTAAAAAAATATTCAAAATAATTCTTGCCATTTAATATAAATTCTGACCTTTAAATATAAATTTTGACATGAAAAATATGATCCTAATTTAAACAATAATGGAAACAGAAGCCATAACATATATTATAATAAAAATACATACACATGTATTTAATTACATAAATAATAATAGTCCACATTATGTTTATATTTGATAATTTAAGATATAATCCCTAAGTTATTGTTTATAGTGTTTGGACCACCCGTTATCGTTGCGATGAAGTTAGTTAATTGATAATCTTTAAAATGGAATCGCCGTACATGTACGGCGGCCGATCTTTCACTGTTTTGAGGTACCCTAGATAGTTATATATTTACATAAAATAAAATGAAAATTCACTAAAGCCGAATAATACATAAAAATAATATGGAAAATAAATTAACGCAATTTAATAATATGTATTAAAATAAATTATTAAAACATACTGTTACAAAAAGTAGTAAAATAAATCATTGAGAATTACTGTTTTTTTCTATAATTTACTATAAATGTAATATAAAATAATAATAAATAAATAGCAACAAAAATAATTATGGAAAAATACGTAAAATGAACTCACTCCCAAGTGTATATTTAAAATTAACAAATGTATATAAATTAACACATAAAACTAAATGATTTATTTGTGTCATTTGAACATTTCTTGTCTGTTTAATATAAACGATATTACAACAGTTTTAAAAGCACTCACGTCAAAATGGGACCTTACCGAACAGAAGCACTAATAGGTCAGCGAATAATTTCACTGAACATTGGCCAGAACATTGCTTTTCTTCAGAACTATAAGTTCGTTTCCGACTTGAAATAAATGAAGCCGAACGCGCACCAAGCGGAGCTACGCCAAATCTACCATTGGAAGACAGAGAAGTAGCCGCTTCCTTTCGATTGTCCGATCTAATCCCCCGAAGCCCAAGATTTAGCTCAATTATTATGTCTCAAATTGTGTTTGTACTAATCATGAGTTATATTTTAAATAATTATTTATTCAAGTAATTTGTAATTAAAGACTTATTTCGTCTCGAATCAAATTGGCTCGTAAGTCGATAGTTGGCGAGCGCGGTGGCAGACTACTAAAAGTGAAACAAGGATTATATTATGCCGCTCATATATTTATATACGTTAGCTGCTGCGAGCGACGAGTGATTAAAGAAGAGGGACACGCATATGGGGGCAGACAAGGGACAAAGCTAGAGGGCGCCCTCACACGCGGAGGGTTATATAGCCAACTCAGGTAAGAAGGTAAGTGCCGCGCGAAGGATTTTGCGCCCACGGATTTTATAACGCGTTCATATTATGGATTAGCGTAATCCTAGGCTAGCACTTGGTTAGGATTATTATAATAATAATAAAAAAAAACATGTAGTATTATATATAAAATAATCATCTCACACTCTCAAAAGTGTTGTTACAATACCTACTCACAGGTTTCGGTTGTTATCCTGCTATATAACACACATGAAAAGCGGTAAATAATAATTTTAAAAAAATGCTAGAAAACGTCTGCGGTAAAATGACAATAAATTACTGGTCGCCTTTCTACTACATTCATTACGGACGCAATTAATTAAAAATGTAATTGAATTATAAAAACACGTATATATATAGACTGACCTACATATTTAGAATTGACGTTTTTAGCGAAACAGTTAACAAGAATGCGAGAGAGTGTATTGGATTGTCACAAGTAAGAAGTAAAATTGGTAATTTTATAGATTGAAATATAAATTAATATATTATTTTATTCTACTTTATACATTGCGTTATACGCTACTTAAAAGTAGCGAATTGCATGAAAAGCAAGTGTTAGAATCTTTCATATTTTAATATACTTTGATGATTGCTTTAATGGTAATTTGTAGGTATTCACCCAGATTTTTGGTAAATATGTTGGTAACAAAATGTACAAGGGACAGCTTTTTATAAATATACAAGAAGCTCTCTATAGCACCCTATCAATAATAAAGCAACATTAGCAGCACCCCACAAGATAAAACTCCTAATCAATTCTAATCTAGATCAATATTCAAATTTTTAGAAAACAATATTTTTTGGCAAAATGAGAGACAAATAGCAATGGATTCTAATGATAATGTAACGGTAAATGTTAAATTATAACTACATTTTATTTATTTAATTTTAAGATATGATATCGCTTGAGAATAAATGTCCAGACTTATGGACATAGGAGCTGCCAGTAAAAAACAGATTTCCAATACGCGTGGACAGATCAGGTAAGAAGAAACCGCTCTGCATGGGAATCTGCGGATTTCAAAAATGTATGAAGGCTTTCTACAAAGTTACGCTATTATATTTGGCTGTCGGCGAACTTAATGCACTCTTTGGATCATTGAAAAAGTGTGCGGGATCCGCGACTATTTGGGTATGATCTGAAAATATACTAAAATATGGGTAATTATACCACTATTGCGTAGGATGTTATTAACCATACTAAAAAGCAAAATTGTAATTGCTTTTATTACAGCATTTGGTTTTCAACATACACTTTAGATTCACTCGAACTAATAAACACAATTTAATTCTCATTCGGTTGTACATAGCTATATATAATATACTGAAAAGTACAAGGTATGCACTCAACTTTGCTATCAATTCTCTGGTGAAAAGGTAGTAAGCTCCTGTGAGCCGCAGGCGACCGCATCGCAGCACGGTTGGCGAACCCTGGCCTAGACAGACAGACGAGACCAGCTCGCTGGGGGAGACGCGGCAAATTTTGCCGTAAAGGGGTTTCCAGTGTAAAAAAGAACACATGGCACACGCGGACCGCACTCGATCTCCAACAAAATTAAAAAGACACTACAAGTGTACAGATGTGACGTCTTCAACTCACTCACTGGACGAATTTAGTTGATGTTCGAATTGCATTGGATCTATTCTTCTCTTAAAAAATAAGTGGACAATCCAAATATGCCGCAGAGCGAACGAGTTATCGAGCGGCGGGCAAGGTCGAGGTTCGGACCCGAGAGCGCGTATTTTCCCAAACCAATTCGAGGTCTGAGTCGATGGGGATGGGGGCGCCGCGCCGAGGGCTCCAGCGCAGAGGTAGGCGACAAGGAGGTCCCTCTCTCCCAGCGCCCGAGAGGAGGTGTGAGGAGGTCACGCGGGGTCATCGACTGGCGGCTCACTTTGCCGACATTAGCGGGCGGGCGAAACTTTCGCCGCCGAAAGAAAAACAGGGGACCCCCGATGGCAAAAGGACCGCGCCGAAAACCAGCCGAGAGAAACGCCCTCGCAGAAGATTCCTACATGATTTAATTATATCAGCTAAAATTGTCTACGAGCTCATAACCACAGTGACTTAAATATTATTATTTATTCAAGTTGCTCATATGTATATATTTATAATGCACAAGTTAAGCAAATGTACTTTACAAACAAACCCTTAATTTTTTTATTTTTCTTAACTCTTTGAACGCGGAAAGCGAACTAAGTCGCACAATTGATTTTTTTTATCTCTTTACGCAAAAATCAGCAAAAAAAATGCTTTTCAAGAAAAAACTTTTTTTTGTGAATAAACATAAAATATCATTTTAAATGAATAAAAATTAAAAAATCAGAACATTTAAACACAGTATCAAGGTAAAATTTGCATTTTTAAAAAAAAAAACAATAAAATATTATTTTTGATTAACGCGTTCAAAGGGTTAAGAAAAATCATCTTAAATAATGACTGCGACAGACGTTTGAAAACCATTAATTAACGTAATCGTTTCTAACTACAAAGCATAAAATATTAACATACGCATTGTTTTATTCAACGATAGGTCATTTTCGGATTTTTTTCGTAATCAGGAAGCGACCACAATGGTTTTGTCTATAAAGGGCTACCTGGAGACATGATCATGTTTCATTAAAAGGAAGACATTTAATATAAATAAACCTTTCACCCATTGTGTATATAAAAAGCTTAAAATTATATTTAATTGCTGAAGTACCACATTAATTAGCATAAAAATACTAACTATATAAGTTAAGATACCGTCATTTGGGAGGGGGAAGGGGGGATATTTGCCACCTATTATTTTTTTCATTAAATGATATGCATTTTTCAAAATGCATATTATTTAATGAAATATATGGGATTATCTGAAAAAAAACATCCCTGATTCTAAAGCAGAAATTCTTGGGTTAACCCTCAAAGAAAATTAAAAAAAATATATTTTTAAATATGTTGTTTCAGTGAAATCATATCGGAATACATTTTCACCGGAAAATATACAGAGTGTGACAAAATATTATTTTTCATATTTTTGTAGTTTCTACACACTTTTATGTATAAAAAAAATATTATCTAGTAACACCTCCTTTCTCTTTTTTTACTTTTCTAGGTATATATTTTTTATTTTTAAGTCGTTTAGCCACACTTTTTTAATGTTTTTTTTTTAATATTTAATTTACTATTTGAGCACCTGTATACGATGGATTTCATAACTTTTCAATAATTTTTTATTGGATTTAAATCAGGTAAATTATCTGACTAAGGTAAAATTATATATTTTTGCATATTTATTGTTTTTGTTAATAAAATATGTGTGTATAATACATATATCTACTAGCGAAAATATAATTTAACTGATAGGCGCAAGTGAAATTATATGCTGCTCTAAAATGTGCATGAAACTCAATTTGACAGTTGCGAAACGTTCATTCGGTGTTCAAACCCAAACCTAACCTAATGAAAGTTCTAAAACTAATTATTGTTTTAGAACTTTTATTATGTCAAGTCCAAAATACAAACTAAGCCAACTCAAATCTCAAGTGAAAATATAGTTTGTTTGCACTTCAATATTACACTGTTTAAAAAATATTATAGCTATCCTTACCGATGTTACTATTGAATTCTGATATGAAACTATTGGTCAAAGAAACTTCAAACCGAATTTTGGTCAATATGAGAGCGCAAAAACAATTATCAATTATCGTCAAAAGCAATAAAATCGCATCGGCGCCGTCGCGATTTTATTGCTTTTGTCGTGGATTTTTGACTTCTGAGAAGGGATAATTGTTTATGTGCTCTCCTATTGGATAAAATTCGGCTATCGTTTCTCACTTATTATAAGTCGTAATATTTTTATAAAAAGTCTTAATATGAACGTAAGATAACCGAGAGTTTCCACTGCGACGGCACGATTTTAATTCTTTTGACAAGGCCCCCCCTTGTATTTAGCCAGAAAAAACATGTCATTTAATAAAAACGAAATATTAAAAAAAATACCACTGACTGGTTGATTCCCTCCTCCCCTTTAAAAAATCTGAAATGACATCCCTGCCACTCCAGAGGGTTTCGTACAATTGGAGGCAATGGGCGCATCGTCGGTGGTGTCAAACATGCGCCGAGAAATGGATTATGGATTCAAGACTCAATTTTATAATTCGAAGTCTACTCGCAAAATTGCCTCACATTTATTTATATAACGTAAATCGGAAAAGCCTGTAAATATATGCAATAAAACAAACAGTAAGAGATGCTCAGAAGTCTGAGAATCGTCTGCTTTGAACCAGTTTGATCAACGGCGGTGAGAGGTCAAGTTTGGATATTTATAGTAAATCGTGCGGTCTTTGCGGATTTGACGTCAGATGTTAAAAAACTACGAACATCCGTTGAAATATTATATTCGATGTCTACACTCGTATTTTATTATATAAATGATTATATTTGAAGCATTTCTAAAATCTAATTAATATGTATTTAATCCTGCTTCGAGGCCGTACGACAACATTTGTATAAAAAGAGATATTCATTTCTCTTTTAAATAAACACAATTGCATAGCTCAAAAGCGGAACTAGGAGTAGAGCTAGCAAGTAATGAAACCATACAGGTATAAATCTGTACTCATGAAAGAGTAAGAGCAGAAAAAAATTCAATCGTTATTGGCTCCTTGGACGATAGAAAAAAAAGGTATGCAAAATTTTTAGATTTTGCTGAAATATATGAATATTATATATTTTATAACTCCAGAATTTACAATTGCGTATATTAGCTACAATAGTAGTTCTAATTCTCATATATTTAGCTTTAAAATCAAATTTCAACATACATACCGTGCACGTATTGTAAACGAAAATGCGCTAGTGAGACTAAACGATTTCAGACTATATTTTTGACAAATAAGTAGGTTAGGTTGCTACAAATCTCGCGGCGTCTTGAATATGAAACTTGTTTAGCTTCCTATGTAACAAGAGTAAAGGTTTGTCCATAAATTATGTTATCAAGTTCTTGGTAAGTAATTAATCTTGATCAACGCTGGAAGTTGCGACGAAACCCTATAAAATAAATACGTAACTGATCGTTCACGGCCATTCAATTTTAACACACCCGTGCATGTACACGTGCCACTGCACGCAGGCCAGCGCTTTCTTTAAATCGAACCAAAATAACAAGAAACACAAATGAGTCCGGCTCATAATTAAAATGAACCCTTGGCGTTTGTTACACAACGTCGCCGCCACCCCTATCCAATTACCGTCTCGATTCATTTCGGCGACATACCTAACAAATCGAAAACTTTGGTTCGGTGCGACGGATTTTAACGAGGCCCTCGACACTTTGGCAATTCGCACACATACACCCACCGGCAGCCAGCCGACGTTATGCAATCGGTTCAGAGAGAGTTCGAAGACACCGAACGACCCGAGGTGTCCAGACCCAGACGACCTGCCCTACCCTCCGATAACCCTTACCCTCGCGCGCCAAGGGCGGCGCACCGGCTGAGGGGTTTATCATCTATCACGGGCGAGAAATTATTGCCCTTTGTCGAAATCTCTCCGACGACGACGACCTCGAAGGACGTTGAGATACAGAAAATAAAGAAAAATATCTAACATTTAACAGCATGGCGACTTAAGAGTATGATCGCATCGATCATATACCGAAACATATCCTTTCGACTTTGAATATGAAACCATAAAAGCTGATTGATTGAGTACATATAAAATACATAATATAGAGAGTAGCATGGTCATGCAAGATAATTTTATATAAATCTATAAACGGACAAGTTCATCAGTATTAAAGCAATATTCTGGAGTAATGATCTAAGTTAAAGTATTTATCGCTTCTGTTTCATTACATATTTAGCGGATTTGTTTAAGTAAGGAAGGGTATATCAAATTGTACGAACATGTTTTTATTTTGACCACAATTAAAGTA
Organism: Plectrocnemia conspersa; assembly: GCF_051122295.1. Classification (NCBI taxonomy): domain Eukaryota; kingdom Metazoa; phylum Arthropoda; class Insecta; order Trichoptera; family Polycentropodidae; genus Plectrocnemia; species Plectrocnemia conspersa. The sequence goes on along the minus strand of NW_028277178.1, from coordinate 2,717,448 downwards.
TTTTATTAAATCACAAGGATACGGCCGTGCTTTTTAAACGGATACTTGTTTTGAAAAATATGGATTCACATTTTTCGTATTAAATTTTTTTGTGAGTTCCAGATATAATAAAAATATATTATTAATTTATTTTTGCTTTTTTCACCACAAAATTTTATTCGTCGATGAGGCTCAATTGGAGTGAAGAAAATCCACAGGCCATTATTGAGACGCCGTGACATCCACAAAAAGTCACTGTCTGGTGTACTTTATGGGCTGGTGGAATCATTGGTCCGTATTTCTTCAAAAATGACGCCGACCAGAACATTACATGTCCATGGTCACTGACTTCGTTCCCCAATTGAATAGAATTAATGTGGAAGAGCTTTATTTTCAACAAGACAAATCTTTTATTGAAGACACAACATTCGATGAGCGCATAATTTCGCGTACTAAACACACCTTTGAATTATTTTCTATGAACAAATGGTAATTTTCTCTCATTTTAAGTTCAAAAAGTTTGTCATTATAAGTTAGAACAGCATTGGCACCAATACCTAATTCAGAATATTTGACATTCAGGATTGTACCATGGCTTCATCGACAAAGATTTGGTCGATATAATGAATGTAAGTGGGCTAACTTTTGAAAATTTGTCGGATTTGTCGAAATGCAGATTATCATCACTATACAAATTTGAAAATATCGTTACAAATCTGTCTTGATAAAGCCTAAAGCTCAAATTATTACTAGAATCTGGCGAGTTTTCAACGAATTTTGTATTGTACCAAATATGGAACACCGTATTTCAAAGTGAAAAAACGTACACCAATATTTAAACACGGGTAATATTGAACTAGCATCATGACCAGAAGTATTATTTATAAATAAATTCCAAAATAAAATAGATAATTACGAAACAAATATTTTTTTACCTTTCTGAAGAGATCATAGAATAAGAGCAATGAAGCACTTTTTTAGTTATTTCTGTATTCACTCTCCGACAAATTTCAGGGCACTGATTTTTGTATAGTTTTCTTTATACCTTATGCCTGCACTACACTCTCTGGAAGTTGGCCAAGGTTGGCCAAGGACGGAGAATATAATGGGTTACTTCGGTCGATTTCGATTCTGCCCGCTCTAAAATCTCGCGCAAGTTGTCTGAGTTACCAAGAACGGGAGGTAAAGTGGAGGTAATTCAGTCGACTTGGCCAGCTTCGAGCACTTCCGAACATTGTCGGCAAAAGGACCGAAGTCGGAGCTGCTTGTGAGATACTTTCCCTTTCGCTCTCTAGCGTGTTAAGTGACGAGAGTGAGAGAGATAATGATATGGTTTTTCGCAAACTGAGATAAAACGAGTAACTCAGTTCAATTTCAGTATGCGCGTAGGCGTCCTATGGTCAACACGCATGTCGAGCGCTGCATCGTGGTCACGTGGTCAAGTTATAATACCACACGCTTATCGGGGACTTCAACATCTTTGAATATTTTAGGGCACTAAAAGGGATTAATTATATTTTTGTTATTATTTTTTTTTCATATAAAATTAAATAATTAAAAAATAATTAGTGGTACTTGATTTTGTTAAAAAATCGTTTTGAATATCCCTATGTATTTTCCTAGATCGGTTTATATAAATGTCACACCATAACGAATTCTTATTTAGAATCGATGGCGACAAATTCTAGGATAGTCACAGATGTGGTGTTCGTATTCTGAAGTATCATTGTTATGCCTTATGGCATTTTGCAAAAGCGGACAAAGATTTTGCGTAAATTGAATAATTACGACCGAAAAGTTTTCACTGATATTGTATTGGTGAGTGCCCACACAAACTTTTATAATTATCAGTAGCGTAATTTTAATAATATGACAATTTAAAAATTGCGATTATTTGGCACATTTTTCGATCGCGCGCAAATATGCCAGCTGTACGTGACAGAAGCCGCCGTCCGGACGGCATATGAAATTTGCGGCAGTGCGGTCGCTTACTCGAACTCGTAAGTCTCGGCCGACTTCAGTTCGGACAACTTCCAGAGAGCGTAGTGCAGGCATTACACTTGACGCAAAGCTAAATCATTACCATAAAACTTGAGTACACATCATAAAAAATATATATAACGTACCGTACCATATATCATATGATACAGTAGGTCTAAATGGGTTATTACACACAGTCTGTCCCAAATCCGCGAGGACTTGTTATATTAGTAATATATTCGGTGTTGTGACACACGTTTTTATAGGTCTAGATTCTGACATTCACCACCGAAATTTTTTTGGCGCTAGCTCTTCTGGTTCGAACAGATACCGAATTCAGGGCAGTTGGTCGTTGTTGCATGATAATCCAACAACGTACTTTTGGACAATAAATGCATTGTAATGCTCAGCCACCCTCCGTAATCCCTGTGACTTCTGGCTATTGCCAAACATTTAATTAGCGTTGAATGGAAAAAGTTGACACCATTGATGATGTTAAAAAGGGTTGGACCGAGATTTTAAAGGCACTTCCGGAAAAATTCTACAAAATATGTTTCGAAATTTTCTGTGTTGACTCAGAAGAGGTGTATTTTTAATGAATGAATATATAATAATATTTCAGAGTAACAAACGTCTCATTTATTTTTTTGAACAGTCCTCCAGTATGTTTTGTCGTCAATCACAATAAGTATTCTACCATAATATTTCCATAATTATAATGCATATTGTTTCATTTGACCCCGAGTAAGTTTAAGACATGCCTCTGACGTGAATAATTGAAAAACTTTAATATATTTTTATAAAAAAATAAATAAATCCAAAACCAAGATGTGTATATTTTCTCTATTCTCTCTTATTTATAAAGAGAGATACTCATTGAAATATTAGGATATAAAAGCAGACGACATAATAATAAAACAATACTTATAATACAATAGGGTCTAGTTAAGTGCTTCACTTTAATAGCGACATAATGGCATTTTAATAAAATATAACGTCTCTCCTGCAGCTTTAGTATTTTTTTGATAAAATATAACACTGCTTTACATGGAAATTCAACAACGGTGTTTTAAATGTATGGAAGTGGAAACTCTTATATATTGCTTTATAATAATAATAATAAACAAAATATTGAACTTTGAAATGTAAGTTTTATGATTTTTTTTGTGCTGTTAATGACACGTAATGGGTAAGAATCAATTATTATTATTTCAAAGTTAGAAACGTCAGTAACCAACCTTTAATGTTAATAGTCATATTATGATGCTGATTTGATACCATCACTATGCAATGGAACGCAAATGGTTTACAAGGCTACATACCTTGTAAACCATTGGTATTAAACACACATATGTTTAATAGCATATTACTATCGATTCCTAACGATTTACCCATTTCCTTTCAAGCAACTTATAAATAAATATAAAAATGGCACAATTCAATGTCACATATATCATATGTATATTACTATATAATATAACTGCGAACGAAAATTTACCAAATATAAAAAATGCACAGACCAGCTCCTCGTAGCTGCTGCCATATTTTTGAAGACATATTTTTTTAATTGAAAAGTTGTGCATTTTTTGAATGCTTTTCTCTCATGTTATTATGTTTTAATGTTACATTAATTGAACAAAATCGTAAGGGGCGACGTATACAATAATAATGTCAATCCAGCATTTCAAGAAGCATAAGAGCGATTCAGTCGAAAGTAAATTAGCAATTTGCTTTCGTCTAGGCGAGCTGGATAATAGGAAAAACTATTTGCAACGTATGCTCCGACTGAATTAATCACAGGGCTGCATCTAACATTCTAGCACAACATAATCTCATGGTTTGTGGCAGACCGCAAGCGAGCTACATGTATGCGAGAGCACACGGCTACTAAACCAACCACCGAGAATATTTCTCTTTCGGATTCGACGCTGTCTCGCCGGGTTCTCGTATCCACGCCGAGATACGTGCAAAAGCCGCCCCGCGCCAGACAGCTGATGTAAGGGCGGGGGCTGCGCCCACTCTCCCGGCGTCCTTGCCGCCCGGCGGCGGCGCCCCCCTCGCAGACGTGTGGCAGCGTCTGGGGGTGGGTGCCGCCCGCTGCCTGTTGTCCTAGGTAAGTTAGGCGACGCCAGACGGGGGGCGCGAGCCCAAATAAACAATACCGAGACGAATCCCGCGAACGGCGCGTGAACGTCAGAGATTAGGAGGGCTTGTTTTTTAGATCTTTGATCTGATTACTTTGGAACCTCAGTATTGAACAATATCAGATATCGACAGAAACGTACAAGACGTAAACGTTTCGTCCTGTTCTGCTTATCACACTGTACAATATTTTCACTACATAAATGAGATAATTCGATTTATAAAAATAAAATTTATTAGCTTTAGATTTTCTGTGGAGGTTTCGTTTTAGATTCAATAGTGTTTTAATATAATCGTAAATTATATTTGATTGCGAAACTGTCATTAAATTTTCCGAGCATGTATAGTTTTTTGTTAGTCTATTTTATCGTTTCTAAAAAAATATTTATAATAAAAAACTACATGTAATAAAAGACGTCATCGACTGTAACATTAAACGTAGAAAAACATGGTATACAAGACCACGCTGACAAAAAAATATACAACTAAGAAATAGATTGATTAAATATGTGTACTTTGTCAAGTGAGATTGAAAACTTCTTTACCTGACAGTGAGAGCAGTACTAGACGCACAATTGTGAGGATATGTGAACTGTCATTAAAGTTGATGTTACTATTTGTAGACATTTCTGAAGTAAAGTGTGCAAGCATTTATCAGATACCTGCACAAAAATGATTTATCATGTAAGCAAATTAATAAAGACTTGTTTGTCAAAATGTAAGCAGCTGAATTTAAACTGCAACTGCTACCATTGATTTGATTCATGAAACAGTAGATCGTTGAATCAAGGCTCGAGAAGTGGTAGATGCGATGGGAATGTAGATAATGTTATAAAGCTGATGTTATGTTAAGATCTATTACTACGGATAAGACGTGCTTTAACATTAACAGTCTTAATCAATGCAACAGTAAAAAAGACATTGCTACACGCTGGAAAAGGGATAGTTTTTCTTTCTCGAATATTGATGGTGGATCCATTTTTAACCGTTTACGTGCCACAGTATATTTCGTAGTCCACAACCCCAATGTCAGAATTAAAAAAATATATGTCACGTGTTAACGACTTGTGAAGGAGCCTTCAGGTGCATATGAACACCACTGGCAAGGTTGTCACAACAAAACAATATTGAATTAATTTTTGCTTTATTAGCAAACTAACATTTTTATATAAAGTAAAAAATACATATGTTTTATAAAATGTAAACCAGCAATATAACAATAATAAAAAAATCTTTCCAGCATTTTTTGCATGTCATCCCATCATATAACGCTTGAAATTTGGTCGCGAAGAGTCATATTAGAAAGGCGCAAACCGGAGGGACACTCCTAACTGACTAAGTTTTAGCCATTGAGTTCTACACCAATTAGTACGTTATTTTTTACGTTATATACATTACAAAGGCGTTTGATGACTATGTACCTTAATAGTATTGTAATATATTTCGTAGCGTAAGTAACAGCTTCTGTAAATGGCACGTACGTGGCTCTTGGATTGAGCCCCATATGAGGCGCGTGGCACTAGAAAGGTTAAGGGGCAAATCACAATAGAAAAATACTATTCAAACTTTTATAATAAACGAAATATGTGCTGTTCCGTCAGGATAACGCCCAACTAGGGATTCCAATCCCGGGATCCCGGATCCCGGGATCCCGAACGATTTTCAATACCCGATGAGTCCCGGGTTTATAAAACATAATCCCGAATTTTTCGGATTGATTGATTTATCAAGCATAATCGAATTATTATTGACAACATCGTTATATTTCGTGTACAAACTTGCGCGAGTTGCACGTGTCATCTGTGAATCTTTGAGGCTGTGAGTCTGAACGTGCTTTTTCAGCAGCAGGCTGCTTAGGAACCAAAATCAGATCAAGGCTAAATGATAAAACACTTGATGCTTTGATTTTACTTTGTGAGTTTTATTCAAAATAATGTTTTCAATTAATTGTGTCTATGAATGTACACATGTACATACATTGTCAAAAGTTAATTTTTTTCTTCTCAAATAAATATATAAGACCTTTCCTTTTTTATTTTTATTATATTATTTTCTATTTTAAGCCCAAGACTAAAATTATACGTACTTTATACATTGTACGTTATAAAAAACAGATGTAAAAATATATTGTATTATTCATTTTAAATTTTTTTTTATTGATAAAATAACATGAAAATTATCCCGGGACTGGTCCCGGGATCCCGGAATCGACTAATTACAATACCGAAATCCCGGGATCAAAATTTTGGCCCGGGATTGGAATCCCTACGCCCAACCAAACAACATCAGCAGTTGAATTGACTGAATTTTATCAGTGATGCATTAAATTGAAACGCTCGTGATTTTTAATTAAATGTAATGTATATAGTTAATATGAAAATTATTATAGATTGTATCAGATCATAAAACATTACATACTCGTGTAACGCATTAAACACGTCATTACGTTTCTACTATAAATAAGGAATAATTAAATAAATAAATCGATCAGTCGCTAGAACAACAGGATCATACAGTCGTATTATTAGCATCCTAACTTTCCTCGCTGTTCCATGACATCCGTCCATCAAAGACACGGCGCTACAATACATTATCTATTATTCACCAGACCTAGCTCCATTAGACGTCCATATCATTTTTATTAGACCTCGATCGTGACAATAGAACATTGTACCAAATGTAGATACTTAAAAGAGCCCTATGTTGAAAAATAATAGTATTATAAAACTATCTACTTAAATATTATAGCAAACCAAATAAAACGTGCATTTGTGGCAAAAACTACAAAATTGTTATGTAATGTAATAAATATAAGAAACACGCAGATGTGTTATTTAACAATAATTGTATATTGATAGCTATATTTAGTATGCGTCGAAGATGCTGATTCGAGTTCCGTACGATACGTTCGTTCGTAGCGTATTATCTGGAATTTCAGTAAAGTACTATCTATAGATCCTAAGGGTTAGAATGTAGTTCAATTTTTACGTAAGATATTATGTTGTGTGTAATAAAGAACACAACAACGTTATGTAAAATTATTCATCTAAAAAATAAGGCAATGTGCTGTGGACGAGGTGAGGTTACCGCAGCATGATTTCTGATAAATGGCATGTTCCCTTCGCCCCACATTCGGCAAGCATCAGCTGATCGCAGGGCGTGCAGCTGAAGGGGTGAAAAAAAGGGCGGGCACGATCCCGAGGATTGTGGGGTCAGGGGTCTTTGTCCTGGGGTGGCCGTCGGGGGCGGAGCCCGGTCGATAAGGACGTCTCGCCGGCGCCGCCCGCGCCCTGCGCCACCATACCCTTCAGCAGGTTGCAGTCGGAGCGCGCGCGCGCGCCCACGGCTCAACTCTGGAAAAATCATCGAACCGACGACAGCTGAGAGGGAGGAAAAAATCCACGTTATCCCCAGCCTCACTCCCACCTGTGGCGGGCGGGGGATGACGTCACGCCCATTCAACCCTCCGGTGGAGCTCAATGACTCTACGATGACCGGCTGGTTGGGGTGTTGTATTCGGTAGTAGTAGTAGTTCATAGTAGTCGAAGTAGAAGGATCTTAACCGACTTACTAGAGTTGGAGAGGCCCAGTGATTTATTTTTTATCATACAATATACTCTAAAATAAAAGATAATATAAATCAACACGCAATAAAAAAAAGCTTGATAAACGAGCGCATTATCATTATCATTCTTCATTCAAGTGCCACTCAACTTTTTTATTGTGAAGCAAAATTGACATGTACAAACACATTTTTTTATATTATCTATTATTAAAAGCCTAACTTATCTTATTTCGCAATTGGATAGTAATATTTGATTGACTCTCCATACTATGGTAAAAATATAATTTATCAAAGTGTACGTTTAAAATCATAATCATACAACAGAAATTTAATATATATTATTATATATATAACACAAAGGTTCATATAGCATTCGAACTCACGTTTTTCGGGTATTATTCACAGACTACCACTAGTCTACCATACTGATATTTATATATTACGCGATTTTAAAATATTGCTGTATAAAGTAGGTAATTAATAAAAAAATAATCTAAGACATTATAAAAGTTTTTAAACGTGTTTCGATTATTGTTACATTTGTGGAGATCATTTTAAAGATTTTTTTATAATTTGATCGCTGAAATAGAATTAGTTTAATTTGGCGTAAAGTATACAATCGCATATAAAATATGCTAATTTCCCCAGAAAAAACTAATGCTTAAGCGGTGACGCCGAACGAGGTGTGCAAAAGTATATAAAACAAATCATGTTTATTTACATAATTGCGCATTGTAACTGGAAAATAAAGCGGTGTGATATTCTCAGACAGCAGTGCCGCTTGGAGTAGGTGATGGGTTGATTTAATCCCTGTGTGTAAATGCAAGCGCATGAAGAAAAGTCTGGTCTACATACTTTGGATTTTTTAAGAAATATAATTTGTCTTGTTAGCGTGAACAAACGCTATTGCGTATCCGAGCGGACGGATACATTAACAGTTACGAAGCACCTGGATAAAAATCAGAAATTTATTTAAAGGTCGATATTGAATGTCAATGAATGAGGTACGAATAAGTACCAAACATCCTAGGATTACAAATTCACACATCAAAGAGTATAATAATATATGTATTAGACAATATCAATATCTGGTTCCATTAGTCAAAATGATCGTGGACTAGAAGGGACGTTAGATGTCTCCATTTCTTCAATGGTACGTAAGCCAGAACTACCACTTGAACTCCAACTGAGTAGAGCAACTCCGAATCGATCGAGACAAATCTAGAGACAAAGATTGAGGAAAATTTAAATTTAAGAAATAATTTATATAGAGCAAATTTTGAAAACATTCAGTAAAAAACGTGACCAAATAAATATTCAGATTTTCTTAGATAATGCTATTAATAATATTGTATTCGATAAAGAAAGAAATACTGGCCCACCACTTGAGTAACATTAGCTAGAAATCAACATGCGCTGACCGTTAGCGCACAACCTTTAACACAGTATAGAGGCAATATTGCATTCAAGCATTACATTGAACATCATACCAATAAAAAATTTGACAACTCGGGAGCATATAAAGCGCAAAAAAAATTAAAAATACCATCGACTTTAATGACTGAAAAACTTGGCACAATCCTGGCGAGTCTGGTGGTGCGTTTTTTTGTGTTTATAGTGAATCGATCCGGTTCGTCGACCGCTAGCAATTTTTCGGAAAAGCGCATTCGTCATCATCGACGCGGTAGGCGGTCGTGTCCCGCGGGATCCTCGCACGGGAAAATTGAATTAGGGAGATAGAGAGATAGCTACGGGATGACGGGCGTGTGTGGTAGGGTAGACGAGGTGAGAGAGAGATAGAGGTTACGGGGCGGCCCGGTGTCTGGCTGTCCCGCGGGTGGGACGGGACACGGCCGTGGAGGCTAGCAGACAGGTCAAAGACCCCGTCTGGGAAAATGACGGCCCACGGGATGGGGTAGGTGTTGTGGCGGTGGAATAACGTAACTGGAAACGAGTAGTCCTCCTGGAACCCTCTCGGAGGACCCGCCGCTCGATTCGGATCCGTCTATCCCGACGATGCGATTAAGAAGAAGGAGACCTGGCTAGAGATGACAAAGGGAGCATAGTTGGTTTAAGGTTTTTTTGACGTCTTCCCTGTTATGGCGAGCGGTCCAGACGCGCCTCAGTGCTTCATGCGACTGTCGTGTCGCATCTTGCGGTTGGTTAGCTTGACGGAAACGCAGGAAAATGGGGGATTGTTATTCTTAAGTGTAACAATAGTAAGACATCTAGGGTTAGTGGACATTCAAGAAATAAAATAGTTATTCAGTTTTTAACCATACATAACCAATTCCATAGCAGAAAACGAAAACCGTGAAAATCCAGCAGAGCAATATATTAACTTATTTTAGTAATCAGAGATTTTTGTCTTTAAATTTATTAATGCGATTGTCCAACGTAAGTCTGGTCACCATATTCTACCTGTGTATGTACTATGAAGCAACTATTTCAATCAAGGGGTAAATATTAATTAAGTAGCTAGTTATTGGAATAGAAAAGGGGATGGATTGAACCAGTGGTCCTTACATATTTGAATGGGCCAGCTCGATGGACAGGCTGCACAAGTTTGGGGAGCCAAAAATGAAAATAAAGGCATAGCATGTCCTTTAAAAATTCATACAATGTTAGTCAAAAAAATCTGAAATATGATGGCGAGCGTACATGCAAACGCGTGCACACGACCAAAAAGCTCTGAGAAATAAAAACCACCTAAAATTGTTCCGTAAAGCTTATACACGTTATAACATATTTATTCATAAAGATAATAATTTTACATTCATTAAAAAGGGATTGCACTAAAATTTAGTGGTACATTTTTAATTATAGCATAGCAAAGGGTTAAAAATATATTTTAGCTTTCTTAACCCTTTAGGTGCGGCACGTGTTTTTCAATACTGTGAGAAATATCAATAAACCATGAAAGTGTTGATATTTATTATTTCATACATGACACCACATATGTATATCCATCAATATATATTTATAGTATTAAGGTAAAAAGGGGGAAAAAATATATTTAGTAACATATGGCGTGGGAAATAAATTTTCTTTTCATATTAAAATTAGAACATTGATGTTTTTATTTGTATAGTACCCAGTGATATATATATTCAGAAACTATAGAAATATGATTCGTGCTTTATAATTAGTTAATCCCTTTGAAAAACTAAGCATTCCAGAAGACGATGCACAGATGTCTTTAGGGTTGATTTTATTTTAAATAAATAAAAGTATTTTCAAAAAAAATGCTGTTTTAAAATGTATCACAGTTAAGAATCTCGCAACATTAAAATCGTTAAAAAATAGATTGCTTCACAAAAAAAAAACTATTTTTTTACCCATTTTTAGAAGTATGAGTAAGGAATTATTAGTAATAAATTAATTCGTGTTACGTTATATTGTACATATGTTTCAATGTATATCCCATAATTATGCCTGCACTACACTCTCTGGAAGTTGTCCAAGGTTGGCCAAGGACGGAGAATATAGTGGGTTACTTCGGTCGAGTTCGGTTCTGTCCGCTCTAAAATCTCTCGGAAGTTGTCCGAGGTTACCGAGAACGGGAGGTAAAGTGAATTCAGTCGACTTGGCCAGCTTCGAGCGCTTCCAAACATTGTCGGCAAACGGACCGAAGTCGGAGCTGCTTGTGAGATACTTCCCCTTTCGCTCTCTAGCGTGTTAAGTGACGAGAGTGAGAGAGATAATGATATGGTTTTTCGCAAACTGAGATAAAACGAGTAACTCAGTTCAATTTCAGTATGCGCGTAGGCGTCCTATGGTCAACACGCATGTCGAGCGCTGCATCGTGGTCACGTGGTCAATTTATAATACCACACGCTTATCGGGGACTTCAACATCTTTGAATATTTTAGGGCACCAAAAGGGATTAATTATATTTTTGATAGTATATTCTTCTAACAGATGTCGTTATTATATTTTTTTCATATAATATTAAATAATTAAAAAATAATTAGTGATACTTGATTTTGTTAAAAAATAGTTTCGAATATCCTCATATATTTTCCTAGATCGGTTTATATAAATGTCACACCATAACGAATTCTTATTTAGAATCGATGGCGACAAATTCTAGGATAGTCACAGATGTGGTTTTCGTATTCTGAAGTATCATTTTTATGCCTTATGGCATTTTGCAAAAGTCGACAAAGATTTTGCGTAAATTGAATATTTACGACCGAAAAGTTTTCACTGATATTGTATTGGTGAGTGCCCACACAAACTTTTATAATTATCAGTAGCGTAATTTTAATAAAATGACAATTTAAAAGTTTCGATTATTTGGCACATTTTTCGATCGCGCGCAAATATGCCAGCTGTACGTGACAGAAGCCGCCGTCCGGACGGCATATGCAATTTGGGGCAGTGTGGTCGCTTACTCGAAGTCGTAGGTCTCGGCCGACTTCAGTTGTAACTTCGGTTCGGACAACTTCCGGAAAGATGTGCAAGCATTACGTGTCAGCAAAAGTTTGGTATTGTATATAAAATCTACCAACTGTAGATCTTCCACATTGTTAAAAACATTCCAATCAGAGTGAGGTGTGCATATTACTCCATTTCTTATAGATTTATCTCATAAAAAAATTAAATTTCCTTCCTAGCACGTTGCACAAAAATATTCACCGGTAAGATTAAAAAAATCTAGTAAGACCTAATCTGTAATGATCGACCTTAATATAAAAATAATATAATTATTATCAATTCTGACCTCCCAGACACATTATAAATTTGAAAATACTAAGGTTCATATGGAATTCGAACCCAGATCTTTAATTATAGTTACGCTACTAATGAATCGATTGACATTATCAATACCGTTAAAAGCTTCAGATCAACGTTATGCTTACGATGTTTATAGCAACTAAAACGCAATGTAAGGCCATTCCATGAAAGTATGTTACAGAATCTATTCGTTCCATTATAAACGGTTTAGGCTATATGTCTCGTATTAAAGTGAAACAATCTGATTTAACTGTTTGTGCAGGAAATGCAGTCAAAACAAATAGTTTCTACAAACGCGCTATTCTTGAATGCACAATAAGCTTGTATACTAAACAATATATCCGCAAATCGCGAATGCATTTCTCAAGAGCTGAAAAGCAAACAGATCAGGCATAACACGTGTATCTAACAACCACAAAGCATCGATGATTCATCATAACGCATTTTCCCACATTTCACCTTGAAAACCGCACCCATTCAAGGATCGTTAACCCGAGACCTCTGCGTAGTAGTAGCACAATGATCGTGTGACATTCGCGAGCGAAGCGTGGAAGCGAAAACCGATAATCGACCGAGTGAAAAAATGACGCCTTCGCACAGCTCGCTCTTCTAGCGTGTCAGTATTTTGATTGCGGCGGTTCAGCAAAGTGTGCACGCTCGAATGTGTAAGTAATATTGTGTATAAAAAAAGGAGAATCAAAGAGACTGGGCGCCGTTTCGCGGAATGCACTTCTTCGCGCTCGAAAACGCCTGAAAACCAATGTAAAGTGTAAATGTATAAATAAAAATAATAACACGGATACTAAAGAGCATTCAATTAAAAAGAGACACGCAACTACTGAAACATTCATAAGGATCAGCGGTGTTTATGCGTTGTATTGTATAGTATTTTTATTTAATGAATTAGATCGTTGCATGCGAAGTGATCGGTATTCATGTATTCACTGTCCGAGCATGGATTAATGTGACCGTGTTAACACGACACGTGCCGGTTAAGATTATCATTAAGGTTCTGCTAAAAAGTTAAATCTCAACTGTTTTAAAAATAGCAATAAATTAAGATCAGTCAAGGTCAAGTTATTAGTGAATATGAGATCAAGCTTTAAGAGTAGAATTTGTTTAGTCAATTTTCAATATCTAGATAATTACTTTAAAGGCGATTTTTAATTAAGTGTGACGAATATTATTATGCTATCGGGTTCATCAATTGAGCTACCATTCTATTCAGCAATTGGACACCCTAATGGGGGGATTAAATCGGCAGGTATAAAAACGGTCGAAAAGCTTTTAGACAACTTTACAGGCGTAAGAATCCAAATATGCTATTTAATCATAACATCATATATTACGTCAAAGTAACCGCTATGAATTTAAGAATCCATCGCGTGAATGGATAATACATGCATTCGGGATTGACACCCAAATGGCTGCTTTTAATCTACTCTAGCGGTCTAAAAAACTACCTAATTATATTGAATTTTAGAGGGTTTAAAATATTTTTGGACTCATTTTAACAAACATTTATATGTTATATAAAATAATAATTCTGAAACCATTTTTAGCTGCGAAAATATAAAGACCTGATTCCACGCACTTCTTTGGTAGTACGGCACAACTTTGAACTAATATTCGATTTTTAAATCATCGCGTTATTTTGTATATTTAAAATAAGATATCATAACTTGGTAGGAAATAATATTCAAAATATGGCAACACTGAGCAAAAAAGAAGACACGACTAATTATCAGATAAATATTATGTGTAAATTTTTTAAATAATTTTTATGTATATGATTTCAGAAAATATGTCGCAACGGTGGCTATTTTTATATTTATTTTTAGCATAGAAAGGGTACTCGTACCTATTATTATTTATTCAAGAAATTATACACGATATTAAAAAATATATAAAATGCCATTTTTGTCATGAGGCCCAGAATCATTGTTTTCGCTCTCGGCGGTCCTGCTTATTAAGTTATTAAGACTCAGTTGATCATGAGGAACCAGAAATTGGAGAGGCATATAAACTGTATTAGTCCAGTCAAATAAGGGTTTAACCTCGGAATGAAAGATAACAAGCTGAAATTTTGCACAAACCTTTGTTTTGGCGTTCTAAATATATGGTGAAAAGTCTCAAAAGATATCGTGTCTGCTAATCAAGATATTAAAGGTCAAAGGTCATAAAAATCGTTTTTTTGCAAATATCTCGCCTCTTTTGCGTCGCATGTCATTAAATGTTTAACAAAACTTATAGAAAATAAAATTTTCTACAAGTTTGTTTTAATTTATTTCTTCGTATGGTTAATGGTTTTCGAGATATAGCGCGGGGAGTGGGAAGCGCGCATCCGTTTATAGGATAACGCTATGTAAACTACGGAGCCAGAGTTAACTGTACATTCTTCCACAGTTTCGTAGAAAACATCGCAAATTGTTATCTGCTGAATGAACCCATCTAAAGCATTATAACTTTCAATCTCCATATCTTCAAAAGTCATCATCAATAATGCAAAAAGTAATAGCGTATGGCCTCTGATACTTCTTGCAAAAGTGTGACCATCCAACATTTTGTCGACAGAATTCGAAGCATAAATTGTACTGAGAGCTTCCTTGATTCCACTTTCATTCATTATATACCCTATGCATCCAATAAAAGACATAAGCATATGAAAGCCTCCTAGTTTCACAACTACTCTGGACAAGTCTGAGTTAGCATCTGAAGCTGCTACGATTTCACGTGCTTTTATGTACAACGGCTGATCAAAAGTTATTAAGCATGTTCTTTGTTTCTTGGCAGTGTTTGTAGTACACTGTAATGTGTTGTAAATTGTGTCTATATTACTCGCAGGATGATGAATAAAAGTAAGAAACAGAATCCGAGAAGTTACAAAGTTCTCATTGTTGTTCAATAAATCCGTTCCACCCTGGCAACGGAGAGATATTTTTCCACTTTCCGTACATCCACAACAAATCAACTAATATACATTAAATATTTGTTCGGTTAGTTCTTCTACATCATTTAAATTTTGAACTTGAATCTCTTCCTCAATCCGGGTACGACATGATTTTCATACAGTAGAAGGGGTATATGTGATAGTGCTGCTAACTCCTTTGCGTAAATTGCGTTTTGTTGTAAATTTCTTTATGCGGTCATCAGATTTACCTTCAGATTTTGGAGTTATTATTTTTATCATTCCCATTATATGAACAGTATTATAGCCATCAAGAGTATAAATATTTTTCTGCATTATCTGCTGCATACTGTACTAAGGCACTTGACTATGATGGTTGATTACGAGGCTGTGGGTGATAAACAGCTGAAATTTAACATTTTACAGTATCACTATATGAAGCGAAAAAACCTAAACTTGACAAAAAATCCAAAAGTCTTTTTGGATGTTTGGCCTATCTGAATTTTTTCTATGAAGAAATACAGATAGGCCTATTAATAACTGCGAAGAAAAGGACCGTTTTCGTATGGAAGTCATTATAGCATGACTTACAGCTGTGTATTTCGTTTTAAAATGCCCCGTCTTTCCTTTTCTGTTCTTTATAATAACTTCTTGCAGAAAATGTAATAAAGTTTTCGGAATTTCTTCATTAATATTTTATATGGGGGGCGGATAAGACTTGGTCTCAACAACAAAAGATCGAATATCTTCTCTAATAATCGCCGCAGCAGCTTCCACTACGCGCAAGTGTTCTTCTTCCGAAGTGCCTTTTTTATTTTCATACCAAGCTATGGAAAAAACTTAAGCTTGAGCATCGCGAAAAGAAAAAATAGGGAATGATCCAATCTTCGTTATAACTATAATATCAGTTAGATATTTTTCTCTTAATTTGGAAATGATCTTCTTATCATCTGGTACATACTCCGTAAGGACATCTCTCAACTCTTTCAATTTTTTCGCACAAATTTCTTGTCGAGCAATATTTAATTTTTAATTCCTAATAATACAATGAAGAAAGTAATAAAATTATGGTTCAAACGACTTGCCGAGACCACTTTTTTCACGATTGTTTACTTTTTCAAAGCTTATACCAAGTTAAGCAGGTAGAAATACTCGCTGGATTCTATAAACGGATGTACGCCTCCCACTCTTCGCGCTATATCTCAAAAACGGTTAATGATACAAAACAAATATTCTAACTAAACTTGTAGATAATTTTATGCTTTACAAGTTTTGTGAAGCATCTAATGACGTGCAACGCATAAAACGCGAGATATTTGCAAAAAAACAAATTTTGTGACCTTTGACCTTTGATATCTTGATTAGCAGACACGATATTTTATGAGACTTTTCACTCTGTCCTTAGAACATCAAAACGAAGGTCTGTGCAAAATTTCAGCTTGGTATCTTTCATTCCGAGGTTTAGCCTTTATTTCGCCTTATTTGACTGGACTATATATCAAAGAACTCTTTCGGTGTCTAGCTGGCTAATGTATATTATATATTCCTCCTTCGGCATTTGAGTCATCGTTTTCAGTACCTAAGAAATACTATTGGAGTATTTATAATAATCTTATATCGCCACTGTTGTTTTTTACAATGGGTAAGATACTAATATGAGTTATGATATTTATATATAGAAAATAACAACAAAAAACATTTCCTTTGAAAATTAAGAATCTAGGTTTACAGCATCGTATTTATATGCTTAAAACTTTTTTATACATATGCTTTGAAACATAATTCGCTATACGTACACACATTTTCACTCATAAAATTACCGACAATTTATCGCCGTTTTCAGTGGCGTTAACGAGCGCAATTATATACGCGTTCCGCATACACAAAACCATATAAAAAAAACACACACACACACCACATAACAACCTAGTTTATACGTCATTAAATTAATTTCATAACGATCATATCCATTTTTGACTTTCGATGACATGAAAGTGACCCACCCTGTGCACAAAGTGAGAGGAGAATGAAGTTTATGATTTGAAACGAATTGGTAGCAGCGAATTCTACGAAGTCGTTAACGTGCAATAACGTTAAATATTTATAACACAAACTAAGGTGGGAACAAAAAACACGTTGATCGCGATATATTTAATTAAAGAAAAAACTCACTGAAGTCTATGAGCAGTCTGCCGTAGCCCTGTCTCTGGTACGGAGGTAGCGTTAATATACAGGATACGTTGTAGTTCTGGAGTGAATTTTTTTCCTAAAACAAAAATAAAATAAGTCAGTAATGGTGCAAATAATATCGGACGTGCAGTTGTTGCACACTCATGTTTCCTACGAAAAGCAAATGGTATTATAATTCTGTGTAATTTACACTCTTGTGAGTCACGCGCCAATTGCTGTGTCACATTTTTGTCGATGACCGGTTGCAGATATTTTTTGTCTAAATTTTTAAGGTTAAAAAAAAATTAACGTGGAAATAGGGTTACCAGAATATATCATGGACGCATCGACTTCCTGAAATGATTTGACTTTGAAGCTAAAAACATGTCGTCTCCAAGCTTTTCTGACGTACTACTAAATAATTTTATTCATATCACATTTTATTAATTATGAGTTAGTAACCTTTTCACACCTGCGGATAGCAAATGTTAATAAGTAAATCATCTCAAACCATTAATAAGTAAATCATCTCAAACCCTCGCCATAATGATCCGATTGACTGCGAAGACATAATCAGGAGAACATTCACCTGAATGAATTATTTTGGGTGTTGTGTTATTTATTTATTTTTATTAAATCTTTCGCTGTTACCTGACAGGCGTAAGCCCAATGCGTTACAACGGGCAAATCTGTACCAACTGAGTATGCCAATCAAACATAATGAATACCTACAAGTAAGTATTAACCACCAGACTGAATGTCTGGGAATTGGTGACATCTACCTATATTAAGTGATATACAATTTATAATAAATAGATGTCACTTCAGCTAGGACCGATTTTTTTTTAATAATAACGCATTTTTATGAGTAAAAATTTGAGTGCCACTACCGGGGCTCGAACCCGCAACCTCAGAGTTACTAGTCTGAGGCGTTACGGACAATGCTATTCCGTCATTATTTATCCATCTATACGAAAAATGACAATAAAAATAAAATAAATCTTACTTCGCTTATCCCGAATCGCACAAATTACACCTTAGCATTCAAGGCAATATGAAACACGGAAAACGAAGAGCTGCGGCAGTGATACGGAAAGAACACTATATCATTATTTCTGTACAAATTGAATAGTTCCAAGCGATAAATTCAGATATCAACTAGAGATCGACAAATAAATCAAAGGTTTTCATTGTTTTTTGCGCGGCGCGAAAATTTCGGATGCTTACAAATTTATATTTGCTGATAATTTGTTTTATTTACTCAAAAAAAAATTTTTAAATACTTCTATGCACAAAATATATTTTTTTTTATGAAAGGGTGACGTTGCATTTGACAGCGTAGCACAAATTTTCGGTAATACTGTTTTGGTAAAATGCGGTTCTTCAGAAGTAGCACACAAATAACAATTTTGTTGTATATAATAATACGTTTGAAAAATTTTTCCCCCATAACTTTGCATTTACACGAGTTACTATATATGCAAAATTTGATCTTGAGAAATGAAACAAAGTAGGAGGGGGGGCTATTTTCCTCAGGGTCCTGAAGTACTGTTAAGCAAAATTTAGAAGAGATTGCATTCAATATAATATAAATTTATATCTAGGATTAAGGGTGGGGCTACTGAATATTCACCAGGGTCTTAAAGTGCACCTGAGCAAATTTTTAAACCGATTGAAATGGATCCTAAAGACGAACTATGAAAAATTTAATATAAATCGGAAATCGTCACACATGCATTTCGAATTACATATTAGGTTAATATAAATAAATTATCAATGACACGTGACACTCTTATTTTCAAATTGTTGAAAACGCCCACTATTTATTATCGTTTAACGCTTATCTCAAAAACAGGTATGCGTCGGAAATTTTTGTCAGGTTAGTTTTACGTTTTTGTATTTGTTGTTTCAATCAGTTCAATAATTCGATCGCGGTTAATTTATTTCTGCAAATCCGCACAAAACAAACGCCGATACGAATCCGATATTTATGTATATCAAACATTATTAGCTAATGTATATACAATAAATTTGATAAAATCATGTATTTAAAATGTTCCACCAATTTTGCTGAATTAATTCAATTACAGCTGATCATTTAATTCTGGCGATTTTAAAAAGCTAAAATGACGCCTTTGAGCAAAAAGTGTGTAATAATAAATTAGGCGTTTTCCTTTTGACGCCCTCGTGTTATGCATATTTTATAAATTTTTATAAAAAAATTAAATACTATTTTACAGACAATTAATTGATATTTTGCACTAATTGGATAAATAAATTAAAGCAATTTTATGAACTTAAATACGTATTCCTGACAAAATAAAGTATGAGGCTCATCTAAAACTGTCATTGATACATCTGAACATTTGTATAATGTATTTCGAAATTTATTTTTAAATAAAAAAAAACGTTGATTTACAAAGATCGATTGCAGCATTTTCGCCGTTGCACAATTACTACCATTCTTTATGGCACCAGCGCGATTTTATCTGAACATACAGGGGCAACGCCATACAACGTTATGGTTGCACACAGCAAATCGTCATTGTAACCAATTAAACCAAAAGTGCTTTCTGCAATCTTGATTGGGCGGAATTTGACGCTAATTTAGTTTCTGATTCTGGACACACTTAACAAAAACGACTCCACACCTGTTTTCAATGCGAGTTTTGTTCATTCTAAATTAACTCGTATGCTTCCTTCCTGTCCATTCGTATTATTAAATTGCGAAAACCGTTAAAATGTAGATATGAGCGGCGATAAAAATACAGGGGTGCATGTTGTGTGTTCTTGGAATTAGACCCTACCTACCCTTTTATTATATTTCATATTTATGGTTTATCAATATTATTTTTACAATGCGGTCCTTGATTACAGTATATTAAAATAAAAGCTAGCCGTTCGATATGGTCTGGTAAATTAATTGAATATACAAGTTAAAAAGATTTATCGCAAAGCCGAATTTTGAACCATTAATAGCAAAATTATTACAAGAAGACTACATTGCTCTTATGACTTAGCTAAAAGAATAGCTAAAAATAAATTTATTAAATGTTACAGCAAAATTCAGACTATTTGAAGATGCGAAGAAAATACAAGCAAAGTCAAAATTAGACTGATAAAAAGGAATGCAGTTAAAATGCTATATAATAATAATATAAAATGTACGACATTAATTATTTAATACCTTATAATGATTCTTATGTAATGAATAATTATGATTAACTAATAAGATATATATTTATTTATTTATTACATCTTCCGTTGACAGGCATAAATTTGTACAAACTGAGTAAGTCAATCGGATATAATAAATATCTACAAGTAAGCATTAACCATTAAAATCGGTGACCTCTATATCATTAGTTATCAATTAGTATGTGTAATATAATTTACAACCAATAAATGTCACTGCAGCTGGGGCCGGATTTTTAATAATAGCGCATTTTTTATATAAACAAAAATTTGAGTGTCGCTGCTAGGGCTCGAACCCGCAACCTTAGAGTTACTAGTCTGAGACGTTACGAAGTACGCTATTCCGTACTTATAGTTAAAATAATTATAAGAATTCAATCAAAGTTTGCATACAATCACTAAATTATATTTCAAATACATAAAAAAAATTGTACTGCGCGGCCAAACACGTAATTGTGTACCTCGGAATATTATTAACTTTATCTAAACTATAATACAAAAACATATTCGGCCATTTAGTATATTCTCGCGATTTTTTTAATATCATTTGGAAAACACAGATTTAAAGTCAGTAAATTATTTGGTTTGAAGTGAGTTTTGCATTTGTTTTTTTTTCAGCACCTAACGCGCGCAAAATTTACGATATCAGTCTTTCGGTAATTGTTTTATAAAAAAACATGCTATTCTATATTTTTTCAAAATATTGCCTTCCACTCATTTATTCACAACGAACATCACTCCTTCCTGCTTTATATTCACGACATCGTTTTGACATATTTTGCTTGTTCACATAGCGTCATCCCCATAAATAGAAATAAAATGGCGATGAATTTCAGCAAGAGTTTCTCTTTCCGCACAGAAGAAACGAATCACTGAATGAATCTCGCACTTCGCGGGATTAATAATTGACACGCTCAATGTTTATTGCTTTGTTTTCATATGCTGGAGACCATCAGTAGTTTCGCGCCGATTTACTAGACCGCGGCTGTCGCTCACAACAGCCCAGGTAGGAGGTCGGGCTTAACCATAAACCGCGCAGTGTACAGAATCGAATGGTTCTAAGCTCTATGCAGCTCCTACATTTTCACATTTATTAATATATTGTATAAAATTTTAGTGTTGTGTATAAATATAATCTCGTCTGAACTATACTTTTAATTAAGAATTATATTTCATGAAAAGAGGGTATCAAGGCCTTATATTATATATACATCGTGTACTTGACGAGTTTACTCATTCGAAAGTAAACGTGTA
The DNA here is from genome assembly GCF_051122295.1 of Plectrocnemia conspersa. Classification (NCBI taxonomy): domain Eukaryota; kingdom Metazoa; phylum Arthropoda; class Insecta; order Trichoptera; family Polycentropodidae; genus Plectrocnemia; species Plectrocnemia conspersa. The sequence continues at coordinate 2,695,516 of NW_028277178.1, read as the reverse complement.
CCATTGGATAAATCGACTTAAAGACGGTAGAACGAGCATTAAAAGACCATGAACTCATGAACGAATTGTTATAGTGATGAGATAATATTATCCCATCACTATAACAATTTGTGGAAAAGATTAATCACGACGGTTGAAATATGTGTAAACAGAAGATCACTGTGATTCTAATGGATGGTGTCTCCAAAAGGGGCTAATAAAATAAAATTGTGTTTCAATCTGATTGGTGTACCACTACGAAAAACGGACAGGAAATCTGCACGCTCAGCCCTTACAAATGCTTGTTAGAAAAGTCTAAATAAGTTCGTTTTTTATTGAGAAAAGTGCATAGTTGACATCTAAAACTATTATATAAGAAAGTCCAGCAGTTGAGTTTGATCTCTGGTAGGACCAGCAGTTGATTTTGATCTCTGGTAGGACCAACATCGCACTCGTTGCGTAATTCGGCCGCGCTTCCGCAATTTCACACCTGCAATATCGTGATCAGCGTCGATTTCTTCCGAATCAGCCATGGCCGAATTCCCGAGCGGAAAAGGTCGAAATTGGCCACCACAATGGACAGAGGTCGTGAGACGGCTGGTAGTGTGCCGGTCGGCGTTTCGCAAAACGGAAACGAAATTGCACGCTTCGGATGCCGAGCACGCCGCGTCTGACATGGGCCCGCGAGAAGCGACCGTCCACGTGGCGTGCCACAGATTGCACATCGCTGATTCACGGACGAAGAAAGTTACATACGAGCAGGGCCGTTTTTGCGCTAAGGTGGCCTCGTGCACTGAATTAATGCGCGAGCATGACTTCCGAAGATGTGACATTATGCAATGCCATTAACAGTTTGAGTGTTGAGGGGGTACACTATAACTATGGGGGTGGTGTCGACAATTCATAGTCGCGGGTAGGACGTCAGCGATAGATAAAGCCCATCTAGAACAAACTATCCAAGTATTAAAAAACGTTTTCAGCGATAACTATAAGGAGTTGGTTTAATTAATTTATATTATTTATAAATTAATTAAGCCAACTATTTTTTCACTGAAAAATATTTTATCTTATCAGATTGACCCCATGTATATTTTTAGTTTAGTTTCAATGGGATCAAATTATAAGTCATTGATTGTGTTGAAACACATTTTCCATGTTTTATTTCCTGCTTTATAAAAATAATATTTTTTAAATGTATTATTATAAAAATAAAATATTGTAATGTTATATAAATGTCATAATATATACATTAAATTTTATACTTTAAAAAATAAATCAATCATAAATTTAAATTTTTGGATTATTCAAAATACCATTAATTACCAGGATCATATCTATCCTTTTTATTCAGTTCACAATTCCCACAACAATAAGTAAATAACACATAAATTAAAAGTACAGTACGTGTTTTAAAATACACCTAAGGAACGTGACATTGCTTTGGCGCCTTTTTTGCTAATGACTTTTTTGAGCAGCGAAGGTGTAAAACCTGTCTAAAATCAGTATTGTGATGCATGCCTGTCACAAGTAGAAAGTCCCGAAACGGCGCAATTTATGTGACAAGATTCTCAGACATGTAGAGCTATATGAGTCATATTTCAAGAGGAATCCATTCACTTTGGAAGCAGTGTAATGGAGAATGCGCAGAAAACTGTGTACCATTTTTAATCAATATATTATAAAATATATATATTTCAAGTTGTCACGTAGTAACAATTCCACATTTTCTATTTATAATATCGATCAATAACATGGTTATATTTTGCCGACATTTGTAGATTCGAGACGAGATCTTACAATGTTTATAATATAAATTTTATAACGAGAATTGAATCAACAGTCGGCGTTTCTTCCGAGGCATTCAGAGAAAGCAATGAGATGCTGTAAAATAGCACGTTTACAATACTTGGCGTTCATACATCATCATCATTAGCATGCCGTTTTATATTTGTAGGTAGATATGTAACGTTGTTAAAAATAAAAGCAAATCAGTCCTTATTATAAATGTAGGAAAATTCAATCTGGAGCTGCACACACACACACAAATAAATTAAGGTTAAGCTAAGAATGTATCATTGTGGCGAAAATATTTCGTTCTCTGTAAGACTCCGTTTAACAATACGTTATTACAGTTAGGGCATCCAAATACCCGACCAAATTCATTATCCGGTTCTCGGGTATTTTCCCATAAATTAACCGGGTACCCGGAATATTTTTTTTTTAAATACAAAAGTAAATTTTTTTTAAGATAGAAAAATGGCAAAGAAAGATTTCAGTTTCGCCTGTATTCCGTGAACGAGGAACAACTTTTATATATGAATTTACATATCATAAAAACACATGAAAGGGCTCACCCGTCCATATATATCGTTGACAGCCAAAATGTGTTTCTACTATGAGGCAAATGATTAACAAAGACTTTGTGAAGTGCCGATCATTCATCGCTTTTTCTCTCAATATACCCCCGATTGACTAGTGTCGCTCCAAAATCCATATTCCTTGTTTCGAAATGTAGGACAATGAGACGCTTTTTAAAAAAATGCTTTTACGCATTTAAAAAACTTTTGTGAATGGAATTAATAATTGGCTGTGTATACTATGACCGAAATTTGCAGAATGTTTGTCGAACGAAACAAAATGTTCGAAAGGCCAACACTATGCGTGTTGTATTGGTTGTTTCAGTAAATTATTAATTTGATCGCGGTAAATTTATTTATTGTTATTTAATTTAAATCAAATTCGTTTCAATCATTATTCACAAAAAAAATCGATAAAATTATCAATTTAAAATGTTTCATAAATTTTGCTGAATTAATCAGAAAGTATATAATATTAAATAAAGCATTTTCCCATTTTATTCTTATATTAACTTACGAATACCTATAATTATTTTTAGTCTCAAAATCAAATGGCATTCACAAGTTTCTTGAGCAGAAGCACTAGGTACTTGCGATTCGATTTCCTCTTTGGCCGGCGACGTGTCGATGATGATGACGGACGTGGAGAGCGAACGAACGATTGATTGCACTATTGCGTTTTCGCTTCAATTCCTACGGCCTGGTGCCACTGACTTCTCCTTCAAGGCCACCACCGCCACAAGCTTTGAATACAGCGGCGGATCATCGAACAAGTGTGTGCAAAACTTTAATTGGCAATTTTAGCCGCCGGTGTCCTTTTCATGCCGCGGACGAACGACCCCGTTGTAATAACAATTTGAAACGTTTTACTAGTTTAAATAGTATGGCAGCGGTATCGACAATGTGGGAAAAAATCAGTTAAGAACATGTGACATGTAGAAGACGTAAGGGCATAATTTAAAATGGCTTCAGAAAATAAAAAAATATATTGGGCATGACAAAGACACCTTTGGACTGCAATGGTAAAACCATTTTAGGCATAACATACATTCTTATGGACTTCTAAGGGTTAATACTGCACACTTGTGAGTGGACATAACGAAATATGTTCTTATCAAACGATACATACTTAAATTAACCTAAATAGTTGTAGTTAAATCTGTTTCAAATTGGTTTAAATAATAAACGCATTATCCTACGACTAGGGATTGCAATACTGTAATAACCGTATTAGGGGAAAAATTTCGGTACTACCGGTATTACAAAATGAAATACCGGTAGTACCGATTTTTTTTCTTTAATGAAATTTGACCTGCTTGTTTAATATATTTCCCCAAAAAAGTATGAAGACCACTACATATTCATTCAATATTTTTAAAGAAAAAGTTCTGACTCTTGAATTCTTGGATTTTTTTGCAAAATTCGCAAACATGTATTAACATTCAACGATATATTATAACAACAATAAAACATTTAGTTTGACTTTGAATTCTGTTCTTTTTTTATTACCAATTAATAAAAAAATATTATAATTTCTATACCGGTATTGACTGTTTTCTCTCAGTAATACCGGTATTATTGCAATCCCCACCTACGACTGACTGTTGGTAATAAATAACACAAAACGCCATGTATATAAATATGTCATTTCTAAATAGCAATTTTATGAATTTTATGAACTTCTTTCTACTATTAGGAATAACACCAAATATAGATGCCACAGGATTTGACCATAAATCATCGAGATTCTAGGTCACGATTAAAACCAATGAGAGAGAGAAACAAACAAGGAAGCTTGCGAGTCTTGGCATATACGCATAGCTTAACACGTTAGTGTCCGCGGGACGCGCAAGCGAGTCTTATAAAGTACGCGGCAAAATCTCTTCGATTCCAAATTGAATTTGTTGATCAAATCATTCATATTTGTGCCAATAAAAATCATTAATTATCATACAACTTCAAAGTTATAGTATGCATTTTGTTTCTACTGAAACTAGAAACGTAGAAGGAGCGATAATAAGAGAAATGTCACAAAATCAAGATTGGAGAGAAGCGTCAATGTTCTGGGTCAAGATCAATATCAATGAAAAGCAAAAAGGGAAGCTTGCTTATAAATTTCACGGAGAGCGACACTGTAGTAATTTAAAACTGTCACGTGCTTGACTGGATGCATTTGTCACTTTGTTAATAAACGATCGAATCACTCATTCTTGGACCAAGAAAAACAACAAATTGCATTGGAAAGTTGCACATCTTGCTGCATCTTTGTTTCAGCCTCCGGTTTAAGCAGTCGAAGTTGTGATTTAAAACGCATTTATGGGAGGGAGGAGGGCCTGGCAACGAGCAGATGCGTGCCGACGACCGAGCGCTGGAATGTAGCCGTGGAATGGAATGGCGAAGAAATCCGCGATCGGTAACACTCGGGGCGCACGCGCTAAAAAAGCAGTCACTCGCTCCAGAAGCAAAAAAGGGCCAAAACCGCTGCCCTTATCGAAAAAGGGCGTTCAGTGCGCTATTTTTAACCCGCAAAGTACGCGGAGAGCGCGTGGACACTTGGCCGATTTTGGCAACGTCGCAAAACCCGCCACTTTTCCTCGTGGATCTCCTTGACCGTGCAGCGGTGGCGTGACTCTACTGCCCGAGGAATGTCCTGGAAACTGACTCCTCTACGACTGCATCTCGAAGGCCCGGCCGTTTGGCGAATTAGCATTTTTTTCTCCGGTCATGTACGTCGTCGCGATCGTCTGACCGACCGGCTTCATTTTGCATGGTTCTTTTTTGTTCTTCTTATTCTTCTTAGACACCACTACTTCTACTTCTCCTCATCTCGCTCTCTTTACTTCCATTCGTATTAAAAGGCAAGTGATTATTCGGCGAGGTATCGCAACGGCCGCCGCTTCCCAGGCGTCTCAAGGCCTCTCTCCCAGCAGGGTTGCTACACGATTCAATAATTTCATAAATGTGCAAAAAAATATTCCATTATTTAAAATAAAGCTTCATTGAATACAATTTAATGTTGATAACCAATTTTTTTTTAATTTCAAGGACATAACTTATAACGAGGCCGTGAATTATTAAACTTCAAGAGTAAACTGTACAATAATTTTGAGCGCATCTACTGCTCTTTACCTCCGCCTAATCTTTATTCGAACAGAATTTTGTGGAAATCCTCATATTAAACACTTCTTTGGTGACTAACCTCATATTTTAGCTCACTGTTTTGATTGTTCTTTAGCCTCTGTTCGTTAAAGACTAATCGCGTTATATACTCTTCGAAAACGAGAAACAATGTTGCTAAACAACAATATATCGTTGTTCGTGATACCAGAAAATGTTAATGAATTTGGAAACTTGATACTGCGTTCATGTGTTAATTGTGTGGAACTTTTTTATTTCTTTAATTTACCTGTTGTGCAGCATTAACACAAATATTTTTTAAAAACACTAGCAACCAAAGGATTAGGTTACGCGTAGAAAGATTTCGGGGGATCCGCAATTGAAATTTAGATAATAGCCGCGAAAGTTATCAACTTGTATCAAGGCAATTCTCTGAATCGTCTTTTTTTAAATAATTAATCAAGAATGTGAATTACTTCATAAATCACATAGAAATATGCTGACTTTTTCTATGAGAAAGAAAAATATCTAATTTAAGAAAATTTTAACAGAATGGATCTATGTGGCTGACTTACTTGACATACAATGTTCATCACCACAATGAGACAGAAAATACTACAACTAAAGTACACAGCTGCACAATATTTGCTTAGAATTAGAAATAATTTCTGAAATTTCGGCAATTACAAAGTGTTTTATTTTGTATTTTTTTATGGCCATGGCTATTAAAAGTAACATACTGATAATAAAATATATTTTACAAAAATAATAAAAGGCTCATTTGGGATGTACATCTAATAAAAAATTACTACCTGCGTTGTTGTAACAAACACAAAGAAACAATTCACAGCTGTGTTTTTGGTATTTACAAAATAATAAAAAAATTAAATATTTATAATCGAATAATTGGATAAATATTCAGATTTGAGTCTTTGGCAGTAGCTATGGGAGGGCGGGCCGCCCCGGGCGGCACTTGCTTGGGGGCGGCATATTCGCGATGGGATCGTCTAGTGTGGTCCTTAACCCTGAATAAACTAAAACATATATAAATCCACGAATAACAAGAGCTTAATAAGAACCAATGTATTATTTTTTAAAATGCTGATTTTATAACCCTGAAAAAATGTATGGGGGGGGGAGCAATTTTAAGGATCGCCTTGGGCGGCACATACCCTAGCTACGCCATTGGTCTTTGGACTATCTTTCTCGCAAACTCTCACAAGTTTGCGAGAATGTTTCCAAGTTTTCGCGATTTATGCGAAAACTTGGAAACATTACAGAATTCATTTAAACGTTATTTAAATATTGATGAAACGAGAGCTAAAACACGGATCAACTATCCATTTATTCCTGATATAAGATGAAGAGACTGACTTATACAAAAAAACGTATTACAATTGAATTTAATTCAACAAGTTCACTTTGAATTTTTTTACATTGCATTTAAAAACTTATTTCCCTTGCTTTTATCTGACTATCAAAAGGGTAAATCGAACCAAAAAAAATTAAGAAACCCTTTTTTAATAGGCAAAAGATCATTTTTTATTACGTTGCATTATGGCTGAATAATATTTTGAAACATAGAGCATTCGCGACATCTAACTCCACGAAACTTTTAACGTACTCAACGTTTTAGTTAAGACGCCGTTATATTGTTTCCCACATTATCAACCTTTTCTGCTGTAACTACGAAGTACATCTTCAACGGATGTTCTACCTCTTCTGAATTTAGCAGTTTATTGTGACGTATTTAAAAAAAATATGTAATGCTTCCTCCACACTCTCTGGAAGTAGGCCATGGTTGGGCAAGGACGGAAAATATAATGTGTTAATTCGGGGCTACTTCGGTCAAGCTCGGGTCTGCCCGCTCTAATGTCTCGGCGACCTCGACCGTATTCGGTAGACCTTTGGTTCGGTAACTTCCAGAGAGTGTAGAGGAAGCATAACAGTCGTGCCATCAGAAACGAAAAGTCATTCAAATAACTATATTACAAAATGCTATTACATTTACATGTATCGCATTAATCGTGTCATTATATTTGAACTATAAATACGGAATTATTAAATGAATTAGAGAATCAGGCGCTAGAACTACAGCTGATCATATAGTCGTATTATTCACGGAGCATCCTTACTCCTCCGCTGTTCCACAACATTCATCGAAACGTTTCGTGCTCAAATTTTAACAGGACGCTGATAAATTATGTATCTACAAACATAAGTTCTTAATCAAACTATGGTCCAATATCCACCAATTTAAATGTATCCTCCGTTCTTAGAATATTATAAAAAGGTACTCCAAGCGAGCAGAAATGAGGATTTACTCGGGGCTTATTGTATATTTCACGATCGAGGGGGCAGCCCTGAAACGGTGGTCGGCGGGTGGCGGGCGGAGACCCAGACGGGGCCGCGGCACTGACCCACATGCCCGCCCGCGCCGCTTGCGACACGCCGCCGGCCGGAGGAACCTTGCGGCCCGCAGATTTCGCATATTATCCACCGCCACGTGCTCGTTTCGCGAACTCTATAAACGGACACCATTCGCGGACCCCACGGACCGGGCGCCCGTTGCGCCCCTCTGCTTCCTGCCGGCCGGATTCCTCCCTGGCGGCGGCGGCGGCGATGACGTCAGCGGTGCATTGTCAGACAGTGCGTCAGTGAGCGGCGTAGAGGACGAGATCGTTGCTCTTTAGCAGAGCGTCCTTTGTCTCCGCCCCTGAACGACCTCGCCGCGCTCTATCGATGATTGCGAATGACGTAACGGCCCTTGCGAAAATCGCGTAGATAGGGACAGCGCCATGAAAAATGTATTTTTAGAACGTTTCAGCTACGTTCATTATGATACAGCTTAGGAGTTAAACCCATTATGTAACGAATCGCTTCAAAACAGCTTGAATTATTACATTTGTAATAATCAAATATAATTTATAGAGATAGAGAATGTCCCAATTGCAAAGTAAGAGTAATGTGAAACACGTGTTGAAAGGTGAAGCATCGCCAGAACTATTGAAAATTACGAAAAGCTGCCGCACGTCATACGTATTCTATTGACTACGACAGTACTTGGTAATTTCAGTTATTGTAACTGCTAGCATTTTACCCGTTAAAGACTCAACTTTCAATGTTATTTTTAATACTCTTCCATAATTTAACACATAAACAACAAAATAATAAATCAAACGGAACAGAACTATACGATTCTAAATTACTAATTCTACAGCAATCTTTTGACAATAAAAGTATAAAGTCTCAAACATGGACTTAAAGCGTCGCAAGGATCAAATCTTTGCCCATTCTTTTCTTCATATTTGTGCTATCGAATTCAAGATACATATTCATCAAAGCAATTACTGAGCTACAAGATGATTCGTCTTGAATATGTATATACGGAACAGGTTGGATAGTTTCTTATTAAAGTTCAGACATGCGGATTCAAACTAATGCAGTGCAGATATATATTTTTACTAGCAAAAATATAATTTAACTGATAGGCTCTAGTGAAATTATATGCTGCATGTTTGACAAACTTGCTGTTGGGGTTGACAGTAGACAACGACAAACAAAACTCATCTGCACTTCGTTTTTTTTTTTGTCAAGACTGGACGTTTAGAATAATATTATAACCATGTGAGAAAAGCATATCCAAATGATACTACTTTTTCCGGTCTAACTTACACTGTTATTCGATCAAGTCAAATGAATAGTGAGGAGGCGATCAGAATGTCAATTAGTTTTGATTTTTTATGAGCGGTTTTAAGTGTTAGCTCAAAGTAAATATTTGAATTAACTATGTAAATGCATATGAATTTGTAGAATTGGTATCTGGAAGGAGTCAGGAACAATAAATTTACTTTACAATGCCTCAAATTCGACATTTTAATTTGAGTCAAAACAAAATATGGGTCAGATAAATCCCGAGTTAAAATAACAGCAATCATCCGATTGCGACTAGTGAAGGAAGAACTTCGGATACACCCTTCATTAAATAAAGTAAGCACGCACGCGTCTCAGCCAAAGCACCCAGCTGTTCACCGCAATGCCACACTTATCTTATACAAAAGCGATTCAAAAAAGCAAAACAACCGCAAAACAAAAAATCGGTTTTATACAAAATGAAAGACCTTATCGATCTAGCGCGCTGATGCTCATCGACTATGACGATGAATTCGGTTCTCCACTTAGAGCGCTATCGATCAATCGGCGATTAAAAGTTTTATTATGATTAATCGATTTGATAGTTACAATACATACAAAAATAAATTACAATTCGGAGTTCATATCAAGTATGTAGCAGTAAAAATAGATGTATTTCAAATGCAATTAGACTTCTGAGAATCACAGGATTTATCATTATCAAGGCTCGCAACATTCTCAAATGGCAACATAACAAGCCAAATACACTCTCCGGCGCCGCTCTGTCGTTATTCACACTTCGTTCGTTACTCTGAATAACCACGCGTTACTCATGGGGTGTTCACTATTCGCACCTAACCTGTCCAACAACTAAAATGAAACCTCATCACTCATACAATAATTAAATCGAATTGAAGTCTATGAGTCTATAGGTTACGCAACTGTTGTATATATTATATTACTCAGCTATAAAAGGTTCATCTCTTCCGCCCAGATTCTGATTTGGCATGCCAAAGAGGTAAAGATGGGAGTATCACAGGCAGGTAAAAATTGCGTTAATCAATTTGTAAATTTGACAACGTGTCGGATTTCCGTTGCGGCCGCCCAAAAACGTGCTCTTCGACACGTATCGCATATTTTTACGCGTGTCCGAAACCGACCCGTTTACGGATTCGCCCTGCGGTGCGTTTGCTCGTAAACAAGACCCGTTGCATAAAACATAATCGTCAGATGAATTTAACATGTCCGCCCGTCTCGCCGCTAATCGCGCAGATTTGTCGCGGTTCACGTTCGCGATTTTCAGCGGTTTTGTGGCATGCAGCCGGAACGTGCGCGAAGGCGGATCTCGCAATGGGGTTTTTACAGCATATTGCAAGGGAGTGGTACCGCAGTGCAACAGATGACGTTCGACAAAAGACGTCGACGGTGGAATATTGAAAATTTACTTAGGTTCAGGAGCAGATTGCATTTACAGCGCCGCGCTTTGTCGTTCACTACTATGGTGATACTTCCCAGAGGGTTTCACAACTTCCAATATAACTGAAATAAGACTTGTGGGAGTCTAAATATTACGCCAATAATACGCGAAAAACCGTTTGCACCAGTTTCACGTTTACATATATAGCAATATTTGTCTACACTATAACGATTTTAGGAAGCATCAATGAACAAATTCAGATAATTGTTATTATTAAATTAATCTGGTAATCAGTTGTTATATACCAACGGAGGCCAAATTGTGGCCCGGAAGCCGCAAGCGGCTCTTCAAGACTTTATTGTGGCTTAAGTGATAAATAAAAAATATTTATTACTTTTTTAAATTTCTGAATCTTGTAAATACACCCGAGGCACAAAAGATGATTCGTTCGATATTCTTTGATTCGACTCGGTTCAGTAATTCAACGCTGGATGGATACATGACTCGTGTTTTTCACCGATACAATAAAACATTTAAAAAAATGCTTTTATTACTACAAGAATATTTCAGAATTAAGTCAGAGCATCAAAGGCGTCATTTGTGGGGGCAGGGGGGGGGCACCACCTCCTTAATTTTACTAGATAAATGCAAATACTGTTAATTTTAATGAAACCAAAATATTAAAAAACGACCACTAACTGGCCAACTTTTGACCCCTCCTTCCCATGGAAAAATTCTAAAATAACGTTCCTGATTCTTAACCAAAAATTGACGGATTATTATCCCTCAAAGAAAACATTAAAAAAACAGTCTCGAATTTATTGTGAAAATTATTTTTAAAATGACATTTCAGTGAAATCGTATTGGCATTGTCAATGCCGGTTTACCGAGATAAAAACAGTCAATAAAAAAAAAAACACTTTCATTGATTATAAAAAAAAATATTTTCGAAAATTCGAGCCAAATCTTTCTTCTTTTGAAACAATAAATCTGGGACCACATTGTCTTTGATCGACCGCCTCTAGATGCCTTTTAAATTTTTATAAGAGCTCCACTCGTCAATTTATTACAATAAAATATAATACTCATTATTCTTTGTCAATTGCGGTTATCCAAAAGAACCTTATAAGAAAGGAATGCGTAGAAAATGGTAAACCTGTTGTTAAAAATGCTACATATTTATATGATTGACGATTGTAATATTTTTATGATTTTATTTAACAATAATTAAGCACCAGCAAAACAGCGAAATATAGTTATATTATTTTATATACATTTCTGTGGCGGTACCAGAGGCGAACGGAAAACAACACTAATAGCCGCAAGAGTGCCAAGCGACGAGACGCAGATCGCGTACTTTCGCAGTCCGGTCCGTCAAGATACTCGTAATATAATTCTAACCGAATTGCATGAAACATAACAATATAAAATAAAATTTGTGATATCGGTGAAATTCATCGCGATCAGAAAATCTTGAATTTTTTAACGAGTTCATCAGTAACAACGGATGGCCTTTCACTATTTTTTTATTGTAAAGTTCAATAATCATTTATAAATTAAAAAACACAAGTCATTAAGTTTTCAGACTTAGTCAAAAATGCGCGCAGAGCTCTTTTTTGACCTAACTGATGTTATGATGTGTGATGTTGATCTTCGAGTAGCATGTTCAACATATATGTTTAACATGCTACTCGAAGATCAACACTGCATTAATTATTAACTAAGCAGTTTTTGAGTTTCAGAGTTCCAAAGATGTTCTACTACTCGGAATACTTGTAAGTGCCTAATTGGCAAACTGGTAATCTAGAGTCTTAAAACGATCGAAGACGCCACTTTAGTGCTTTTTAAATACATTTTCGCATGCCTATATTTAGCATACGTGCATGCAATTGAAAAAGAAATGATGCGACCAACACATGACCTCCCCCGCTACGCCAGTTTTGTGTATATAATTATATACTGGTTACTTGCAAACACATTAAGATACTCAACTGATAATATGGGACTGTTTATAGACCATATATACTTTCAAATTTACATGCGAGAATATATACTCCATTACAAAGCACCAGTAATGAAAAAATCTTATAAGTGAGTCCTATTATATTTTTCGAATCTTATCTACCAAGATCATACAACCCCTAAAATGTGTCATTATCAATTTAATATAACTCTCGTGTATCATGGCAATAGTTTCGACCTACATGAAATGCCTATATTTAATATTGAAAGAACGGAGGGTGCAAAATAAGTTTGCAATTTCAACTTAAATTGGTTGATCACTAAAAAAATATCACAAGGTGTGCGAAGCTTTTTGAGGATTTGTTAAGGACAATAGTGGGTTGTTTTCATTCGAATAATTGTGTTGCAATATTAGAAAAAACATTTTTAAATTAATAATTATTGAAGAAAATACTATATAACTCGTGATTCTAATTTATGAACTGTTTATGAAATCCTCGCTAGGTGAAATATGAAATAAATATTATTGATTAATCATGTCTGATATCTACAATATATATATATAATAAAATTAGGTTTAAAATAATTTTATAACTCACGGTATTGAATTTAAAAAATACCGGTATTAAAAAAGCCCGAGACAACATTTCAGTTTCGCATATCAAAAACGAAGTCACGCTAACTTTCTTCCTACTTTCTTTTACCATCGATCGCAATCTCACATTTGCTGTAATGCTCGTCATTGCCGCAACTCTTAACACTAGAACTACCGGACAGATCAAAATGACAGGTTTTACTTTTTATCTTTAAAATTCGTATTATAAATTTCATTTTTGGTTATGAGTTGTGCAATGATGTATAAATGATTATTATAAATTTAATTTTCTGTTTTAATAGAAATAAAATTATTTTTTATTTTAGCTACTTGTACCGACACCAGTTAAAATGACCGGAACGGAGTGTCACTAAAAATATGTTTGATAAATCATACTACCCGTAAAAACAACATCCAAATTATCAGTTTTAAAACTAATTCTTAGTAAAAAATTAAATTAAATTTATTTTTGAAAGCGGAAAAAGAAATGAAAATCGTCAAGATATTAGGAAATATAATCGGCATACCTGAAGAGTGCTCTGACAATAAAACGATTAACTTTATGACAGTGAAAGGGAATTAACTGCAAAAATGTATCATAGTGACTTTAATGATAGCGAAAAAACTTCCGCGTCTTAAAAAGTGACAGTGAATATGAAAATGATTTGAATTTACGCAGTAAAAGAAGATGTGTTCGATTGTCATCAGATTCTGAATATGAAAATCCAATTCAATATCATCAAACTGCAATTTCTGCAGCTGGAACTATTTGGGAAAAATTACAAGAAGGCTCTACTCCTGACAGACCACCGCTTAAAAATATTTTCAAAGACGTATAGTCCGTCCAAGATATGAACGCTCATCGTCATAGTATTGGTAAGAGAATATAATAGGGTGACCATGTGAAATTACAAGTGCAATTAATTTTTACGTTTTTAATTTAATTTGTTGAGGAAAGTGTGAAATATCACTTTCTTATATTTTTTGTTTATTTATATACTCGTTAACTCAAAAACATGAGAGCCATTTTGGTATCACTCTCCAGGTTGAATATCTGTTCAATAATATTTTTTAAAATAACAATAGAATATTACAGGAATTGTTTTATTGATTAAAAAATACCACAACATGACAATAATTTATAATAAAATTATAACACATTATAATTTTTAATTCAATTTCCAACGTATGGTCACCCTACCCTTAAAACAGCCCTGATTTAGTATTTGTAACGTTCTCCTATCGGTGTAAACAAATTCGCGGAAAACTATGTATGTATGCATGCATGCGTACACGCACCCTTATTTCCAACACAACGATGATGAGCGCTAACATCTTGGATGGGCTATACCGGATATGACACGATTTGCAAAAATATTTAAGGTACTTCACGGCACTAATTAAAAATCGTTTTCACTATCATTCTTCACCAATTATAACCATTCTAAATGAATTCCCTTGATCAAAAAGAAAGAAGAAATCATAGTCCAAGTTTAGATATTTTTCTAAAATAAAACCGGTATGTAATAATATAAACAAATTAATTTTATTTTACCTCTGATTCAATAATCAAAGCATAAATAACAAAAGATTTCTGTAAGACTATGTATTATATCTTCAACCGACATGCGACCTAACTTCCAGGACAATATGGCCGAACGACGACGACGTTTCCCGATTTATAACGGTACCCACCCCTAAGTTGGAGTACTTTTTAACTATTAAAATGTAAGATCTTTAACGTGTCTCTTCCACAAGTTTGGACGCACACAACTGTACTAAGAGAATCCATAGTTCCCTTACAAATTAAAGAAGGGTAATTTTACACCAAGACAGCGCTCAAGAATTTGTTGTTTCCAAAAATACAGATATAAAAAAATGATTGAAAATATGGAGAATAGTTGTAGAAAAAGATGGATAATATATAATTTAGTAATTTTTACTCATTAACCCGCACCTTTAAAAATACAAATACTTGTTCCCATAACCTGATATTTTTGCGCACCATTTTGATTTTTATTCAATACATATATGGGAGGCACCCATTCCTGCCATATTATTTAAAAATATTATGGTGCAATAAATTCAAGTGATTAAATTATACTAAATAACCATATTATTAGGGTCAAAGTTTTATGGCGCCTTTAGGTGCCCAATGAGTATTGGCGATTTTATTGATGACTTCTATAGAAGCCATCGGCGGTGAAAGGGTTAATGCCACAAATTAAAGAATATAGTCTGGATAATGCACCCCACAACAAACTTAATCAGGGTACATACTGTGATCAATACCCGAGTGATGAAACTGAAGATATGAATATACGGCCATGAACGGGCGAAAGCGTCACTTTTGCGCCGTTTTCACCGCGGTCCGGCGCACTTTCAGCGCTTTTAAATTATTTATGATTGCCGTTTCATCAAAAATTTCTATTAATAGTGTTAATTAAGCAGCGGGGGCGGTGGAGCGAGGCGCGCCACAGAGCGAAACGTCTGGGTCGAAAGCAATAACCTTTTTTCTCCTTCTTCTTCTTATGCACACGTTCAGAGACGCGTGCGCGTACTACTGGTTATGGATACGAGCATGCTGCCGAGCGATATGGATCAGCGGTCCGGACCGCGAAGGGGATCATCGTTCGAGATCGCCTCGAATGGAAAGCAGCTCGAAAGGTGGATTCGATGGAGTGGGTCTGGATGGAGACGGGGGGAGGGAGCCGCGGGTGGGCGAACGGGCGGGTAGTGGCGCATTGCAGCCTCCGCCCCCGCGTGACCGCATGTGCTCATCAACAATTTTATGAACAAGCCATGTATAGACGTAAAATCGATCAATTGCGTCGAAGGCGTGTGACTCCGATAAGCGCAAAAAGCACATCAGTAATCACTGCTGCGCGGTCTCATAATACAAACAAATGGGGAGCCCCGAAACACCTCGTCCAGAGACTGCAATGGGCCGAATTGAATTCGTCACGTTTGCAAAGACGGCCTTCTTAAGACCCTTAGGTTTTTTAGTTATACACGAAAACATGACACGAATTATTCAAATAGCCGAAATATATAAATCGGTGGCGGTTTCAGATATTTCAAAATCTGTATATAATATGTATTTCGCGCTCAACTTCAGGTTTATTTTTCACTTAAGGGATGAATATGAGGGGGGCTAAACAAAAACGCAATTGAATCTGAATTAGCCTTCTCTCCCATTCGTCCAAACTTCCTCAAGGGACCAGTATAAAGGATGTGACACTTGGTTATATCGACAATCATATATCAGTATAAATTATATATACATATATTTGTGTGCAATAAACAATGTATAAAACGACTCTCCATGCGTCTAACTGCATGCAAAAGTAAAACACTCGGGCACTAATCTCAAATATCGTACAAATAAAATGGCCAAAATCTCTAAAAAAAATAACTAAACTTCTATATATGTATATTAATTAAAAGACTATCTGAAATGACCGGAACGTTATAACAATTGTATAAATCGATGACAAATACCTGAAAGAACTTGGTTTAGATCTCATTTGAACTTAAATATTTTTCAATTTCTATCAGAATCTGTGATTATTATAATTTCGATCAATTATCACAGATTATATTTTCTTAATCTCACAAATGAACATGACGATTAGGTCAATAACACATATGTATAAACAAAAAAATATATAAAACAACAAATTATATAGAAAGTAAATGAAAATTTCTCGCTACCCAGTCAAACTGCCAGTTTTGTAAAAATATAAAAAAATGGGATTGAACTGGAATTACGAAGAACCGGCAAAATATTTGTAAAAAAAATATTGAAACATACCTTGATGTTTTTTTAAGTAAAGTACCAATTTATGGTAAATATCTATAAACTTTGCTCTGCGCAACCAAAATAGTATTGTCTTTTTAAAATGGATGTTGCCAAATTGAGAGTGAAATACCCAAGAATTTCGCAATGCGTGGGTTAACCACTTATTAAGGACAGAAGGATTTTCATATGAACCATTTATGTGAGTATTATTCTAATGAGTATTTTGTTTTATTTCTCAGAATTTTATTATATTATAAAAAACGGGTGCGATTTAACAGGGAATTATTTTGTGCATTTAAATAAATACTTTGTTCCATAAAACGTATTCTTTGTGCATTTATGTAAGGTAAATCTTCGAAAAAGAATCCGATGCAGAGAGTTATTCATGGGGTGTTCACTGTTCTGACCAATGCTCGCTCGCTTATATCTAATCTGTCCAAATATACGGGTTATACCGGGCATTATTCCTAAAAATGCAGCCATTCGACCCGAGCTTATTTTCGAAAATTAGAATCTAAACTTATTTTTTAAACCATCATAACTTTTTAATTAGTTTATATTTTAACGTAAAATTTAAAATATATACGACCGTTTAACTTTGATATTATTGACAGCGAAAAAATGTCGATACGTCGTTACATGTTTTGATTTCAATTTATCATGCATATCAATAAAAATTACCTACGTGATTCCCAACCAATGGAATGCGTAGGTCCAAGTATTAGCGGCAAACCTTATATGAGGGATTAATGAATACGTTCGAAAGCCGTAAGTACTAAAAAAATTAAAAAACGCCATTTGCCAGAAAAATGCATGTCATTTAATTAAATACTATAAATCTAAA
Source organism: Plectrocnemia conspersa (assembly GCF_051122295.1). Taxonomy (NCBI): domain Eukaryota; kingdom Metazoa; phylum Arthropoda; class Insecta; order Trichoptera; family Polycentropodidae; genus Plectrocnemia; species Plectrocnemia conspersa. The sequence continues at coordinate 2,677,810 of NW_028277178.1, read as the reverse complement.
CGAAGTAAAAAAAAAACTGAATCGATTGAAAACTGATTCAAAAACAGAAAATCTAAAAAATAACAGTCTCAAAACTATCCCAAAAATATTTTTTTAAATAAGTAATTTTAGTGAAATCATATCGGAATACATTTTCACCCATAGATATATATTTTTATCAATGAAAATATAATTTATTTAGCTGGTGCTAATAAAATGATATGATTATAACTTTTACATATATAGTAATATATACATTTACATACTTAATATTATTTATTTACGTACGATGTATAAATATTACAGTGAATGTGTATTTTTCAGTGAAGTTATATTTTCATCAGTAGATACATATTTCTACTAGCAAAAATATAATTAAATCGATAGGCGCTATTATGATAAATATATATTAGATATATTAAAATGTATATAAACTCAATTTTCTATTCACACCCAAACCTAGCCTTATGAAAGTTCTAAAACTAATTATAGTTTTAGAACTTTCATTAGGTCAAGTCCAAAATACGAACCAAGCCAACTCATCACTCAAGGGAAAATAAGCGTAAAAAGAAGAAGTACAGATAGACGTCGCATCTCGCATATTGCACTGGATATTACTATCGACTTCTGATATGACAGTAATGGTTAAAGTGTAATCAAAGCGAATTTTGGTCAATAGGAGAGAGCAAAAACAATTATCACTTCTCAGAAATCAAATCGCTCGTTATTGAGCGTTCCCACTGCGATAGTGAAGGCACGATTTTATTGCTTTTGACGTTGATTCTAAACCTTGAATTTGGCCAGAAAAATGTCATTTAATGAAATACTACGAATCTTAATGAATTGGAAATATAAAAAAAAGGACCACTGACTGGCTAACTTTTTCCGTCCCCTGGAAAAATCTTAAATGACGTCTATACCCTATTTGTATTAATACGCGTCAGTTCGAAAGCTATCCATTTCACCATTATTCATAATTGAGAAAGAGATGGCAAGTTTGGGTTTACTATTGGCTTTAAAGCACACGATACAGATATTACCTTCGATATACTTATCATTACTCCATTTTATATTTTGAACAAATTAATAGAAATTAAATTTTTGTTTCTATAAATGTGTTAAAAAAATAAACCAGTTTTCTTAAAGATCGGTCATATTCAATATGTACATTTGGAGTAAACTTTATGTTCTATATAAAACTTCCAACAGCTGGAGATTTGGCAACACTTCATTCCTTTGTGCTTCTAATCCACGCAAATATCCGATCGGCACACCCTAATGTGACTAAAACTAGTTTTTAGAAAGTTGCAAATACATAACATATTTAGCAAATGATTGCGGCAAATTTAGTCTCACGCATTGTATTATAAAATAATGCCTTAAAACAACTGACGACTAGTACTGAGTAGTGCTTTAAAATTAACAAAAAAAAATTGAGTAAGAAAGTCATTTTTTTCTAAAGACCATATAACATCTAAGATTTAAATGAATGCAAATATGCTCAGCTCGGCTAGGGTCACTATATGACTATATTTATTCGGACCTTCTCTACAGATTTACCAAATTTTTTAATTATTAATCCTGGCACCGTCACAAATGAGCGCTGCATCATAAGAGCACTTAACAAATGCGCAGATATTCATATGAGCGCTTGACAAAAGAGCGCAAAATACTTGGAGAAAATCAAGTAATGAATATTTTAGGAATTAGGTATACAAAATGTAAGTAAATTGTGAGAAATGTACAAAGAATAAAAATTCATGAGATATAGGCGGTAAAATTATTATTTTATGTGCCAGAGCGTAATGACGATTAAAGCGATTAGTATATGAAAACATTATTATTACGTACATAAAAAAGTATGGCTCCCCATACGTATAATATACATATATTTTATACTAAAATGAAACGCTGATTTTGAATTTATCATTAGATTTGTTCTGAAACGTTTCATTAAATTGACAAATAATTATCGACATGACTTGCAATGAATGCGTACAATTATATGGCAGGTATACGCCCGCCAGATCTATTTTATTTATTATATATTACGGTTTCAGCAATAATAATATAATATATATTATGGTTTCAGCTAATGAATATTTTCATTACTTAAAAATAATTTAATCCACGGAACAAAAATTTATTTAATAAAAATAAAGAAGACATCTATAGTCATGAATATTAAATACTGCTTGAACTTCTATAGTATAATATATCCAATATTGAAACTATTTTTTCAGCATATTATTTATAAGGATTAACAACATAAAAATTGATTAAAATGAATAAAAAGTCGATATATTTGATAATTATATAAATTTCAAAAATGCGTATCAAATTAATCTATGTAAAATAATTCTCCTACATTTTACATATTTGATAAGATAATGGACATACAATTAAGTACCAGTTGGGTTCTTAAACTATTCACACAGCACAAACCAGTCAAGTTTGGTAGTCCAATTATTCCACTGAGGAATCTGTATCCATCAAAACTGCAATGGAACAAGTGATCTGACTGGTACATTTAAGCTAAATGTATTCTCAGTACTGCAAGGACAGTCATTCAATGTGACAGATAAAAATCATATATAGTGTGCAAAGCCGAGTATGAAATTTCCATCATATCTATAAGATCACACAAGTCTGAATATGCATATTTATAGGTCAAAATCTGGGTACAATACATATAAATATAAACAATCAAAGAGACTCACCTTGCTGAAGTATCCAACTGTATGACAGCCTTCGTTGTCAGTAAGGGTCATGACGTAGAACAAAAACGGTTCCACATCATAATAAAGTGTTTTGTGATCAAGAAAAAATTTAGCTAATAAACAAAGTTGTTGGCAGTATTGCTTGTGTCTTCTACCGTCGACCTGCCACACACCTAATCTTTCGTTTCTATACACCTAAAATAAAAGTTTGAAGAGATTAGCACTCATAGTGAACATTAGCGGTGTTTAGCATAATAATAATGATAAAAGTATTAAGCTCACTTCGTCTCCGGGCGGATGTTTCCATACACATTTCGCTCTGTGTCGATTGATTCCCGTTACTGTTTTATGGTGATTAAGGCAAAATTCGCAGAGGTAGAGCTGCGGTAATCTCGCAGCGTCAGGAGGATACGGTGATTGGTACCAAGCTTCCATTCGGTATTTACCCATACACACGTACCTGCAAATTTAATGAAAATATTATGGTTAATAAATATAAACATACAAAAAATAAAACACACACAGTTGGCGATGTACATATGTTCAAACAATTCCATACTGAAGTGACCTAATCATTTCTTGACTGTTTGATTTGCTAATTATAATTGTATTCCATAAATACACTTCAAGTAAAATTAAATTAACTTGAATATCAAAATAATAGTTACAGTTCAAGGAGGATTATTTGAAGTAATCTAACAATGATTTTTTGTTATAGGTTATTGTCTTATCCTCACAAGGTATAAACATTCTTTTATATATTTTTTTCTACAACAGTCACATTTCGTCAAAATTAAAAATGATCTTAAATCAATACTGTCTAGCATATATTATTTTTTTTAATTTTCTGAAGAAAGAAAGAGCAGCTAATTGATTGACACTCGCTGCTTCTACAAAAAGTGTGAGATACTATAAAATTAATTTGTAAACAATGTTTTAAAATAAAAATATAACACATTACATACATGTTTTAAAAAATAAAATACATTTCAAATGTAATTAGGTTTCAGTTATAATTGTTCACAACCCACAAGTTGAATAATATTGATACAATAATTTTGACATATGTATCAATACAAGACAAATTTTTTCATTATTTCTTTTAACACTACATTTACAGAACCCGTCAAATTGACTGGTTTCTGATTTGATTTGTATCAGACAGTATTTTTTCTGGGTTTTTTTTATATTTGAACAATGCAAATATATTAACACTATTTTTATTTTTGAAAATCTGGTTACTATATACTTATTTTTAATGACACACGTCAAATTGACACGTTTATACTTGTAAATCTAGTGTTAATTCAAAAGCTAATATATTTTAATATATAAATTCTATACACTATAAGGGATAAATACAAAGCACATACCTAGTTCCTTTTGAAGGTGGCATATTTTTTAATTCTTCTTCTATTTTATAAGCTGCCGCAGCTTGTGCTTCCCTAAAAAGGCTTAAATCATAGTCCGGAACATAGCCAGTGAGAACGGGCTCTCTCTCGACTTCTTGCTGTAACGACCAATTGATTTTCACCTTTTCTTCCTTGATGTCCTTTTCTTGTTTTACTTCAATACTACTCGAAGGCGTTACAGGTTTCCATTTTGAACGCATTTCCTACACATTAAAAATATTATTAAAATTCAACAGCACAAAGCTCGTTCCATCAATTTGGTCGTTGACGCACCTTAACTTTTAATTGGTATGCTCGATGTTCTAAGCTAGGTTGAACAGTTCTTCTGATTACTAGTTGATCTTGAGCTCTTCTTCTCGTATCCTGCGAATGCCACGTCGCAGCGGTTTGCTCTCGACATTCTTCCGCAGTCATATTATGATACATTGGACACGCTTCTAAAGTAAAATGCCTATCTAAACGACCACCTGTAAATTAAAGGAAAAATACGATTACATTGAAGTATAACAACAATCACGAATACGTATTTATTTATAGCATAAATGCGGAGCTCTTAACGAGATAAAAATAGCAATATTCGCTACGATTTGTTTTCAATATGAAACTTATTTATAACTAACAAGCAAATCTGAGAATCCCCCCTTGCTAGGAAAAACAAATTTCCTTTCCACACATTGTTTAACTCCTTCCCAGTCGTGCCCGAGTTATCTCGGAAATTTGTATTTTGTAAATTCTCATCTCAAAAATCAGCAAATTTTTCGAGAAAATTTTTGTTAAGAATTAATTTTTTTATACCCCTACATACAAAAGGGTGAGTCCGTGCCAGACGTTTTTGAGTGATTTTTAAAAAGTACTGTGACCGGAAAGTGGTTAGTTCTTTTTATGTTATTTTTGACTTGTGACATGTATTAAAATAATTATCAATTTTATCATATAGTTTACTTACTTAGGTGGCCTAAGGAATCACAGCCTGATAATATACAACGAAGTTCTTTTTCTCTTTCTGGAAGAGCGGTGTGAGGTGACGACGTAGAGGTTTGTTGCGCGTTTCTAGATATCGCTCCAGTCGCCAAAGTCGATAGTGACCCCGATATAAAACCGGACGTCCCTCCTCGACTTTTTATAGGACACAATAGCGCCGGGGGGCCTTTCGAAGAAACAGTCGTTCGTTTCACCGGACTTTTCGAAATAGGTCTGAAATTAACAAAAAAATACATTAGCGTATTTCATTCAGCTTGGTATTCACTTCAAATAAGCCTTCCAAAGCTTCCAAATTTTTTGTATGTATGCATATTACACGGTAATTCAGAACATGAAATATTATTTTTTCTATTTTATGAACATGAACTATTAGGTTCATGCATAAATAACGTCGTATTTTTACATCGACTATCATATATTTTTTTTAACCAACTGTTTTAATATCTGTGCTTAATGTTGTATTTGTATTATATAAAGGAGGATTTCTTCTAATATTTTTTTAGTCTATCGTCAGCGGTTGAGTTATACAGAGCCCTTGTGATTTTTTTAAAATGTCAGAGAAAAAATTCCATAATCGACATTTTTTTACTTTTTGAATTCGATAAAGATCATAATTCAACATTGGCAACCAAAAACATGTGTGATGTGTATGGCAGAGGTGCTATCGATGTTCGAAGCAGTCAACGATGGTTTACTAAATACAGATCTGGGAATTTATCAACAGCTGATGAAGAAAGATTGGGGCGCCCTTCAACCACCGATAATGATGTTCTGAATGACATACTTGAAACTGATCTCCGTCAAAATACCAGGGACATCGCAATGAAGATGGGTATAATTCAATCTACGGTGGTGAGGCATCAGAATCGCATTGGAATGGTTTCCATGTACAACGTTTGGGTCCCGCAAACCTGCTGGACCGAGTTGCCACATGTGTTTCTTTGTGTGCGAGACAAAAGCATGAACTTTTTTGCTTCGACTAGTGACGGGATGAAAAATTGGTTGTCTATAACAATAAAACTAGGAAGCGACACTGGACCAAGCCAGGACAAGTCCCATTAACCAGTCCAAAGGCAGGACATCGTTAAAAAAATAATGCTTTGTGTTTGGTGGGATATGAAGGGTATTACTTATTACGAGTTATTGCAACCTAACCAAACAATTAATGCTGATATATATTGTAAACAGCTGCAAAAATTAAACTCGGCACTCGTAAGAAAACGACCTGAACTTAGCAATCGCAAGGGTGTCATCTTTCATCATGACAATGCGCAGCCTCATTCTGCAATGATGACACAGCATAAATTAAAGCTCAATTGGGATGTTTTAAAGGATCCACCTTATTTTTCTGATTTTCACTTGTTTTTATCTCTACAAAATTATTTAAATAGAAAAAAAAATAATACAACAGATGAGGTAAAAACAGCACTAAATTCGTTCCTTGCATCGAAACTTGAAAGTTTTTATTCTAATAGGATTAAAAAGTTGACAGAAAGATAGGAGACAGTCATTAACAGTAATGGAAAATATGTAGTTGATTGATTTAATTAAATTTATCTAAAAATATTACCTTTTGTTTTCTTAAAAAAAAATACGACGTTACTTATGCATCAACCTAATATATATAGCAAATAATTTTGAAAGGTTTCGAATACTAACTCTTATCGCAAATTTGAAGCATTTTCAAAAACGTTTATATTTAAACTATCGTGCAGTAAGCACAACAAGAATACAATATAAGTCCATAATAATTCTAAAATTAAGGTTTATTTTTGTTCATTTATAAATATTATCTATTAAAACTAGAAATTCTTGTTTTAGTAGTACAATTGTATTTATTTGTTAACAGAAGGTAGTACATCAACAAATCGATCGAAACATTTTTATCCTTATTAATTTTGGTCAAATAAAAATTTAGCAATATGATGCTTTTATGAGTGCATTGTATGGAACAAAGCGGAACTCTCTCACTTTGACTTGGCAACGCTGCCAGGTCAGATACACGCCATACTTATTTACATTGCGTCTAGAGACACTGCTGGCTAAATCGCTGTGGCGTCCCGGTGAGATAGCGACTAAAATAATCTACTTTTGCATGTAGCAAAAAATTGGTATTAGCTATTCCAAAACCTATGAAAAAATTTAATAAGGCTACGAATGTCAGATAAACTAAAACATTTAAAAAAAATTACTTCAGAAGAAGATTGTATTGTCGATATCGAAACATATTTCAGTCTTCTAATAATGGTTGGAAATTTGAAACAAAATAACACAAGATATTTTGTAAAATACTATGAACGGTCCTCAAATTTTTAGTTACTATTGCGATACGCAGATTTGCAGTCTTTGCGTTTTTAAATGTGCGAGTTAAATAAGTTAAAAACTAAATTATTTATTATCCATCTTTTTCTATAATTATTCTCCACGTGTTAATAATTTTTTTTAAATCAGACTCGAAAAATAATGTATTTTTGGAAGCAATAAATTCTTTAAAGTCGTTTTTTACGTTTTTGTAAAATATATTTTTCCACCTAAAAACTGTTTCATGGATCTACATAGATAATAGTCGTTTGGAACAAAGTCTGAAGAATATGGTGGGTGAAAAAGGAGTTCCCATGAAAATTTATACATTTTTTCTAACGTCTTTTTGAATATGTGAGGACAAGCGTTGTATTGGTGTAAAATTACCCTTCTTTAATTTATAAGGTAAGATCTTTTTTACGGTATGAGTTGCTTTTAAACGAATTATATGAGCACACTATGTGCTTGTCATAATTGTCTGCCTATAATTCAATAACTCATAATGCCTTTCATATCCCATCAAATGCATAACATAATCTAATGGCGTCCAACCATTGCCGTTTACGTTGCGTGTTAAGTAAAGGATCCACTTCTCAAATTCAGTAACAATTCGACTCAAAAATAAATCTATATTCTAGAATCATTAATTATTGGCATATTGAGATTCGCTGCGCGAGGTTTTCCTCAGACAATTTATGATACCAATATTCTGTAAATTAACACATTTCTAAATGTTTTAATTGACTGTAAACTGGCGACATGTTGAGCTTTTGTATCGTTAATCTCGGACCTGCTTTGATGGCAGCCCTAATATCCTCACTAACAACCCCTAAGGACTTTTATGTTGATATTTATTGTCAAAATTCAACATTCAACATTCTAAATTTAATGGCATCACTGCTCATTACATTACAGACGTTTCTAACTGCTATTATCGGATTATGACAGAGTTGAAACTCATAAAGCATAATACAGCTTAACTAAGATTATTCTATCTCCACTGCCATTGTTAATTTAGGGTTGAAAATATCGAAACAAAAAATAACCCATTACTAAATAGCATCATGGACACGACTACTGTTAACAAACATTGAAAGAATAGTGAAATTATCTTTAATTAATAAAAAGTTATACATTTTTGCAAAAAAAAAAACTGCAGACTTAAGAGACAACCTGATACGCTACTTGGAATGTATATATTTAAATTAAAACGGGAAAAAAACATTCAAAAGACGATCAAAAAATCAAGTTATGAATCAAATTCATTCAGAATTTGAGAATATTCATTAGAAACTTATCGAAAAACGTCTCTAGACTACCTGCGTTATCGTAAGAACCTGACAATGACTTTAAAGAAAAAAAAATACTCGTTGAATTCCGATCACTGTCGAGTTATTTTTGATATGATCCATATTAGAATGGAAAGAAAAAATATTCAAAACACGAATTTTGAATGTAGAATATTAAGGGCGAACTCAAATGTATGTTATGATATAAACGACTTTGAATTTTTAACACTAGATTTACGGAACACGTCAAATTGACGGGTTTCTGATTTGATTTGTAGAACAGTATTTTTTCTGCTTTTTTACTCTTTAATATTTTAACAATGTAAATATATTAACACTATTTTTATTTTCGGAAACTTATTTTTAAAAATTTGGTTACTACATACCTATTTTTAACAACACCTGTCAAATTGACGGGTTTATGTCGGTAAATATAGTGTTAAGCTTTTGAGAATATTAAGGACAAACTTGTTTGTAGAAACAATGACGCACTCGTCAAAACATATCTCAAAACTTCCTACGAAAACCTAATGATCTGGCAATTATAAAATAAATTTCTCACAATGGGTTATCAAGCGGCGGAGGTATCGGAATTAACTTGATATTCTTAACCCCTCGGTTGCCAAAATCCAATCTATCGGCTTTTGATGCTTTGGCGAATTGCCGGATCTAACGTCGGATACATTTTTAATGGATGTAGACCAGTGTTTCCCACGGTGGGGCGTACGCCCCACCGGTGGGGCATCACGCCTCAGAGGTGGGGCACCACGCTTCAGATATGGGACACTATTCCACACTACTGTTTAATTAAAAAAGAGGCCGGTGGGGCATATGACTTTTGAAAAGACTACGGTGGGGTATGGCATAAATAAGGTTGGGAAACACTGATGTAGACAGAGGAAAATAACATTTCTTTTATTATGTAATACATCGATACTTATATACCATTTGGCAATAATTACTATAGTTGGAAAAAGCAAAAATAGATTTATGAAATACTTCTCGAAGTAGAAACAAACAGAATTTGATCTACTATTTCCTAATCTACTGAAAATTGAGAAACGACATTATATATCTTGAATGACTACTCATTTTTATTAATTATGAACCATCAAAGCGCAATGATTGACATTTCTAATGAAAATATGTCACAGAGAGACATAATAATTTTAAGCATTCTTAACTTCTATGTGATTTTAAGGCTGTTTTGTTATTCAATCAATTTTCTGTTATATCCTAAGATATTATTTACAGAAAGGATAATGGTACCACAAAGAAATATTAAAAAATGATTGTATGCCAATATTGTGGATGCCTAGGTATAACCATCACATATCCTTAATTTAAATCAAATTTAATGTTTACAGAAATGGATTAGTGTATATTTTTGCTCTACAAAATATAGATAATACTTAATATTTTCCAATTTTTTAATATTCAATTAAACGTTCCTCGCTTACGGATGATTACGATCACTAATTGACGTATTCTCTATTGAGAATATCTTGTTTCTTCGACACAGTTAAATTTCCTTGTTTCGTTCTTCGTGTAATCTTTCCATATTATACTTATATTGCCTCATTTTGTACAATCCGCATAATTGAATCTTTCCTTTTATGTATCATTTAGAACTTTGATGGTCTTATTATTTGACGTTCCATCTACAAAATAAAATCAGAAACGTATCTTCAGACTAACCTCTTAGTGGGACCGTTATCCGTCTCCGATTCGGTGTCAGTGTTGGCCACTTTGCCGACTACGTGTCTAGATTTACGCGCGCTTGCCGATCGCGTAAGTTTCCTCGTGATGTTTGCAGTGTTATTTACAGGTTTAGTGTTTTCTACGTCGGAATCCGTACACGGTGGAACCGTAGCATCTTTAGTAGGCATATTCTGGAATACAAACAAAGCGTGAGAATCGATAGATATCAATATTAGGTTTTTTCATACCAATCCAACAATATTTTACCGGATTGACTAAACAATACTAAAAATACAGTCGAAAAAAGGTCAGTTAGTCAGATAACTGATGGAAGTTAAATACAAACAAAACGAAGAACTCAGTGGAAGCTAAGCTGTATACGATAGTTTAATCTCTCAAATATGACAGAGTTAATAACGTGACTTTCTCAATATTTCGGTGTGATAAAAGAGAAAAAAAATAGAAGATTGAAATAAACCAAAATGATACGGAATCAATAATATTTTTAGCTCACAGCCAACCTTTGCCTACCCCTCTTACATCTGAACAAGGTAATTTCATAAAGCATAATACTTAGCTATTTATCTGAATTTAACTAATTTCTGGATATTACTGAACAAGGACCTATGCTAGACGATCAGTCTATTTTTTTTAAACTATAACGATAAAAATAACTTATAATATTAAGTAAAACGAACAAAAACGATATTTTTTTAAGTCAGTTAGTTCATCAGATCCGCGCAAAACTATTAAGGAATTTCAGAAGAGATTGGCTGTTCCTGGTCGATGATATAAGATCATTTGAAAAGGCTCGACAAAAACACAGGCAAGGAATTTGGGTTCCGCAGTCTATTGCAGTCGGCTTTGGACCATCAAAATGAACTTTATTAAACTTAATTGAAGAGTTTAAAGGCGGAATTATTAAAGTCCTAGTTCATAATAAACACAACAATGCGAAACTGTACGTACTGTAAATTGCACAGGACAAGATAGATGAACTGGTTCTAGAACTTTTAACACATTCGCCTTATTCTCCTGAAATAGCACCATTGGATTATCATTCATTCCAATCTATAGAACACTTGCTTCGAAAAGAAAATTTCAATTCAACAGATGACGTTCGCAAAACCGCAACAATTTTATATCGAAGGCATCGAAAAATTACCCAAATTGTGGCAAAATATCATAAATATTAATGAAAATTATCTTTCGAAATAAATATTGTATGTTTTTTTTGTAAATAATATTTTTCACTAAAAAAAGGTATTATATTTTGCTTTAGCTAATAAATTGTTATTTATAATAGATCCAGATTTGTGATTTCTTAAGCTAGATAAAGGCTCACAGAAGACACATAGGGATTTAAAATTGTTGGTACTTTCTGTCATCAGCGAGTCAAATTTAATTTAAAATAGTATTTATTTATGTTTTTACATTTTTTTATTTATATGCGAAAATATAAAAAACATTTTTTAAGCAGATTCGTTGCAAAAAGTTATTCATGGGATGTTCACTGTTCTGTCCAAAACTACATAAATAGGTTTAAGAATTGAAACAGGTTAAATGGGAACAAGTGGCAGCGAGTGAGCGTTGGTCAGAACAGTAAACACCCCATGAATAACTCTCCATAACAAATCTACTTAAAAAATGTCATTTATAATTGTATATAAATAGATAAACCTTATAAATAAATGAAAAAAGTAGCATTTTTTTTTAAACAAATTAAACTTATCAGAGATTAATCGTGGAAAGATTAAAAAAGCATTATTCAGCAAACCAAAATCTTATTTGTGAGGATTAAAAATTGGCCAGAAACTAACTCTCATATATAAGTGAATCACATCCGTTAAAAAAAATTATTATTGGAACGTTTTTATTTGAAGACCAATTCCAATTTTCAATAGTTTCAATACGATGGCACTTTTAAAAAAATCCAGCAGTAAGTAGTAGTGATACTTATATATACACCGGTATCTAGTAACTTATTTCGACACAGTCAACTGCACGTAAACGTCGGATGTTAGAACTAGTTACCTTTTCAGTTTTGACGGGTTCGGGTTTAGCGTTTTTGGAACGGCCCAGTTTGGCGGCCACGACGGCCGCCTTCTTGGGCGCCGCCGGACTCGCGAGAGACGGAGCACTGCTCTCGGCGTCGGAGCTGGAGGCCGAGCTGGAGCCGGACGCGGAGGAGCTGGTCGACGAAACGATCGGCTTGGAGGGAAATTTGTCGTTCTTGTCGCGCTCCGGTTTCTTCTTGTCGGGAGGTTTCTTGGCAGCGTTGCCTCTTTTCCGCCGGGCGGGAGGCTCAGGGGGATCGGGTCCGGGTCCGGGCCCGCCTCGGTCATCGGAGGACGCGGAGGTCTTGGGTCGCCGCGTCTCGGGCGCGGGGTCAGCGGCCGGCTCGGGGACGTCGGCCTGAGCGGGCCGGTCCTTGCGGTCGCGGTCCGACTCGGAGCTGTTGTCCGGAGAGAAGATGCTCTTCTTCTTCGGCGGCCGCTTGGCCTCCGGCTCGGCGTCCGGCCGGCCTTTGGACGCCTGCCTGCGAGCGCCGCCCGTCCGGTGAGGCCTCGGCTCGGACGCGGGGCCGTTGCGACCCCGCCCGGCCGAGGATCTCCTGCGCGGCGGAGGGCCGTCCTTGCGGCGCTCGTCTTTCCTGCGGTCTTCCTTCTTATCTTCCTTCTTGTCGCCGTTGCCGCGCCGCTCGGGCTCGGCGGCTGCGACGGCGGCGGGCGCTCGCTCCTCAGCCGGGGGCGCCGGAGGGGGCGGAGGCGCTTCGACCGCGGGCCCGCCGCCCCGAGGCTTTGGAGACTCCGACGCCGAGGAGTCGGTATCGCTGGAGCTGCTAGACGAGTCCGAGCTGTTCGACGAGCCGCTCGAGCTGCTCGTCGACGAGCTCGACGAGGACGTCGACCCGCTGCTGCTGTCGGCCTGAAACGCGCGCCAAAGGAACCGTTATAAACATTGCACTTAACCTAGGCGAAGCCTGCGAGCGCGCCGAGAGCCCCCGCGCGCTCGCGTCTGCCCTCCTTACCTGTCGGCGCAAAGTCATTCCGGGCGGGCGGCGCCCCCCTGCGGCGGCGCCCTACGCCCGGGTAAACACCGCCGCGGCGGCCGCCATTACTGCTTTGACATTTGGCGGGTGTTGCTGCTACTACCCACCGGCGGACGCCGTCGCTAAAACTTGACAAAAATTCAAACGTCAAAGGGGGCAAAGCCCTTGAGCCCTCCGATTGACTCTGTCTTATCGCGCGAATGAAAATACCAATAAATAATTTTCTCCTTGACATGGGGGTAATATCGAACACCTCTTTTCTTCATTTCTCCTTCACATCTATATTAAAAAATATATCAATCATTATATTTTATTACAACATTATTCATCATAATTTTAAACTAATTTAACTCGTTATTTGTTTACAAAAAAATAATAATTTAGAAATGCGCACATTCTTATTAAGCTAATATAGTAATGGCTTAATTAGAAATGATCATACCACATAATACACAATCGCTAAACGTACATGAAATTATAATTTAAACAATTAAATTCTTCATTTTATAACTTCAATTTACATTTATCCTCAATGTTGCCAGGTTTTGCATACATAGGCATTTTTAAATCTTTTTCTTAACTTTCACGCTCCCATGCTATACCGTTTTGTCAGAGAATTTCACAAGAGAGAGATGGGTGAGTAGAATAGAGCGAGGAAGCTAGGGCAAGGTGCCTCACGTTCTAACTCGCTCTGACGCACGCATCAGACGGCGTTTCAAACGTGCGTCGCCAAAATGTCGCTAAGTCAGATACACGCCATATAATTATATACATTACGTCTGGAGACGCTGCTGGCTACGTTGTCCCGGTGAGATATCGCCTTTTCATTATATTTTAAAAGTATTATTTCTATCCTTACTAATATTACTACGAACTTATAATATGAAAGTATTGGTCAAAGTGTACTCAAATTGAATTTTGATCAATAGAGGGATACAAAAACAAGTATCGCTTCTCAGAAGGTAAAAATGCCGTACCGTTGTATTGGAAACTTAACCAAGTGTTTCCGCTGCGACGGCGCCGACACAATTTTATTGCTTTTGACGTGAATTTTTGATTTCTAAAAAGGAACAATTGTTTTTGGCGTTTTTATGTTGGTTAAAAATTGGTTTATATATGCTTTGTTCGATTCTCGCTTATTGTAAATCGTAATATTATTATAAAAATCTTAATATTGTTATAAAAATATAAACGCTAGATAACTGAGCGTTTTCACTGCGACGGCATGACTTTGTTGATTTCGACTTGAACTCTAAACAAAGGCGTCATTTGTGGGGGCGGGGTCAGATAAGAGCATTTGAATTTGGCCAGAAAAATGCATGGCATATAATAAAATAAAAATAAACGACCACTGATTGGTTAACTTTTGCCCCCCCCCCCTATTGAAAAATTCTGATATGATGTCCATGTCTACACATTAATATATTTTTTCAGATTATCTGAATAAACAGCATTTTTACTTTTCACAAGATATAAAATCGTGCTTCAAATTACAAGTTAACAATTACTTACAAAATCAAGAGGTGTTTCTTTCACATCAAAATCCCGAAAAGTACTTAACTTTCTCACGTTCAAAATATATTGAAATATTAGGTTGTTGCTTATGGTGCCGATCCAAATAAATGACAATCTGATCATTGATTTGGATTGCAAGACATTGTTCTTGAAGTTAAGTTTGCTGCACCTGTCCATTATTGAACATTGTCATTTATACTTAAACGTTCAGGGTGAAACAAAGTTTCGCATTCTGTGACAGAGCTGGGAATAATAACGCCGCCGCCTTTTTCGACTCCTTCTCGAAAGAGAATTCTGTAAAGTGCAAATTGCACCTTAATTTTTAAATTGAATGGTATTTAATCGATGACTCGTTTGAAGATCTTCTCTATGTTAGTGTCACTCGTCTTTAATTTACGGATAATAACCACACGTATCTCCTTCCATTCGTATGAAAAAATATTTCAGTCTAATAATGTGTAATGTTAGTTTGCTGTTCATAAATAGTGTAGGGACGAAGACACCCTTATTCAGTAGAATATTGAAGGATCTTGTCCATCTTGAGTGATTTTTGTGTATGCGACGTATGCTCTCAGTTCTGTGAAGTTTGATTCCTCCATCTCACCTTATACTGATTTGTATTTTGAATTGAAATTGTAGTCCACTTATGAATATTTTACTTCTTCTTTGGACACTTAAAGACGAGAGGTTCTTCTGGGGCTAATTTGGTTTCCGATTTCATTTTGAAGGGTTGCGAAGTCAGTCTCGATGCTTCAACGAATTTTTGATCTAATTCTCAAAATATCATCATTTCTTGATCTTTGGAAATGCACAAAGGTCATCCTTATTCATAAAAAGGGTGACAATTTTTGCATAAATAGCTATAGTCTAGTCGCAGTGTTATCAGTTATCATTCTTAGATACGGCTTCAATCACTTTCGGCAAGTTCTGTTGGACCAACAGCATGGGTTTCTTTTCACCTTTTTCGCGATTATTTACCTTCTGTCTTTCACTAAAACGGTAACAAAATCGAGAATCAAAACGGTCTTAAAGCGAGAATTTCAATGTTTGTCATGGGTTATTGTTATGGTCGGCTGATTTAATTTGACTATTCTCAAGTTATTTGAGCGATCCTAGACAGTTTGTAACATACGGCAGTCGATTATTAAAATAGTATTATCCGTTTGGAGGGTTCTTCAGGGATCCAGGGCCCAACTGCTTTTCACGTTATTTAGGAATGAGACAAATACAGCAGTTACACATTAAAGTTTTCTTCTATATGTAGATGATTTAAAATTGTATAAATGCATTCGATCTGTTGCGGATTCCTCTCTACAGAATGCCTTAGATTCCCTACGGAGATTAGCTTCCGTTTACCATCTACACTTTGGTGTCAGAAAGTGCCATATTGTGTCATTTTCTCAATCTCTTTTGCCACCAGTTTATGGTGGAGATATTTTGCCCTGAGAAAAATCCATTTTGCGATCAAATGAAAGTTCTCTTAACACATCAACGACGTCGACGACTATGATCAATCTTTCAAGGTGTTCGGCTTTGTTATGATGAACGCATTTAGTTTTGTCGATCTGTCAGAAATTCGCGTCCCCCATTACACTTTAGTTCGCAGCATTCTTGAATCGCAGATGATATTATTTAATGGTATTTTATTTTTATAAAAAAGCTTATAATACTGGATTTATGATTTTAAAAATTTAAAGAAGCGACCGCCTAGCATGGTCGTAAACGGTGTGATTACGATATTCGAACGCCGGCCGATCGTTCGTCCGCAGCGTTCGGCGCTCCGCGTTCGCGGTCGGGCCGCGGCTGTTGCTGCTGCTGGCCACGGGGGATGCCGCCTCGAGGGCGCAGCCCCAGCCGAGAGCAGCGGTACGTAATATTCTGCCGTGACCGCCGTTTGCGCCTTCAACTCGGATTCGAACATCAAACTGCCTAAAATCCGACCGGATGACGTTTGTCAAAGAAATAGATGTCCAAACACTCTGCCCTATTGGACTCTCACGTCAATTGTGCATACTATTTGCGTTCATATTATCGTTTTTACACATTTCTGAACAAAAATGTTATCAGTTTACATTCATATCAGTGTCGGACAAGAGCAGTCGGTATTTAAGGCACTTGATTTTATTATATATTTATGCAATTTTAATTAATTATATTTATTTATGTAAATTAAATTAAAAAAACCGTTCTAAACATCGGATTTTTTTTAAATTTATTCTAAAAAATATATTTATACATTTATTTGTATACAATTATAAATTACATTTTTTAAATAGATTCGTTGTAAAGAGTTATTCATGTGTTGTTCACTGTTATGACCAAGCTCACTCACTGCCGTTATTTTCACCTAACCTGATTAAATTTTGAATCGTTTTAATGTAGTTTTGGTTAGAACAGTGAACACCCCATGAATAACGCTTTGCAACGAATCGACTTAAAAATTACATTTATAATTGTATACAAATAAAAATAAATGAAAAAGTATTTTTACCTCCGATATCAGGAAAGTACCAAAATGCCAATTTTATTCGCAGTTTGTCAGTTCACGTTACAGCCAAAGCGAAAAAAATAATTTTATTAAAAAAAAAATATTTTAATAAAACTCAACATTTCTATACTGTACTTTCGGGTATTGAGGCTGAAGGTCCACGACTTTGCAGCCATGTAGAAAAAATAATTACAGTATATTTAATAGGTACAATTACCACACTATCTCTTAGAATTCAGTAACGCTGCATTCTGCTCCGATGTGACCAAGTGTCACTTCTTTGATATTGATCGTTCGAGACAGCTCTGGCAAATCGCAGATAAAGACGCTTACGAACCAATTACATCTCTTCTTGAACACACGTCCAAAATGTATTCACGCCTTAAGATTAAATACAGTCCAGATCGGCGATCGCTAACGAAGAGTTTGAAGAACAATGGTAATATAAGCAGAGTCGAACATATTGTCTGTTTTGCGTCTTCTCGTAGTTTTTTTTCGGCGGTGATAATGGGTGGTTAATGTGCTATTAGATGGTCCTTGCAATATTTTCAATTGTTGTCACTTTTGTGGTAACGAGATATCTCTTCCATTGTGCGATGTGTGTTCTAAACCAGTGGTCTTCAACATGGTGGTCCACGGACCGGCGCTGGTCTGCAACAAATTATTGCCGGTCGATACAAACTTTCACCCGATTCGGGGAATCCCCTACTGATGCTACACAGCCTTGGTAGTTTTTTCAACTTCATATTTCTGTAAAAAGACTTTTTCATCCATGTCAGTAAAAAAAACTAAACAGAGGAATCGATTGTATGTTAGTTCAGCGCTTCGTCTCTCAGAATACACGCTGCAACCACCTATATCAAATTTGCTTGCAAAAAAGCAGCAGCAAATGTCGCACTAACAAAAAATTGTAATTTTATAGCATTAGATTAAATATATAATATTTTATCTAACATTGGTTTTTATTTTGGGTTGACGCCGGTCCGCGAAATATTTTTCCCATTTCCGCCGGGCCGCGGATGTAATAAGGCTGAAGAGTACTGGTCTAAACATTCGTAACAGGTTGATGTAGTGTGGGAGACTTATTTTTTCGTTGTTCAACTGGTCGTTATAGTGATCCATAAATTGCGACTAATGGCGTAGGTGGTTGAAAAACCCCACAGTACTACTTACTTTTAGACAAATAAAAAAATATTTTTAAAATTTAATCTTTCTTGCATTTGCGATAAAATCAAAGTTTATATTACAGAAGAAAGTAGTTTATAAAAGCAGGTTTTCCGATTTTTATTATTAAGAAAATAAACAGCACAATTCAACGTCAGTAAAGTTTCCATAAATGGATTGAAAATATTACGTGATTTTAAACAATGATGAGGCATATCCTTATTTTACAGGAAAATTTTCAATCAAATTAAGATAAACACATATTTTTCTCTGAAAATACACTTTATTTGTATGTAGGTAAAAAGTTGGACATATGACGTAATTATCATGCGCAGAACATTGTTTACAAACGGTGACACTTGGATTTAAACATGTATAACATTAACAGGATGATTTTAACAATTTTTACATTTGATCGGATATTTTGTTATATCGAGGTTCTACTGTACTTGATAATATCCGTTCTATAGATAAAAAACTTTAATTTGCCGTAGTTCAATATTCAAATATGATTCTTGTATCTAAATCTTTGCTTTCAAATAAATTCTCCACATGATGCATAACCATTCAAAATTATTTGTAAATTGTTCATTATTTATTAATGTATATTTCTTTGATTATAAGATTTCTTGATTTTCTATTTCCTTGAAAGACAAATAAATTTCGCAATATGTTAAATACAATGAAACCGTTCTTCTAATTTCATTATAATAGAATCTATAACGTGGTATTGCAACAAGATATGTTATCCACCGTGATTTGTCTTCAACGAGTTCATCTAACATATATTAATTTTGGGTTTTTGTTTAATTTATTGCAAAAGTCAATAACTATTATAAAAATTTGTTCTATTTTTTCTTTCGAAAATCTTTAAGCCTATGAATTAATTCTGACGATTATAATTGTCATGTTTTCTCTTTGTAGTGCTATTTAATTTATCTAGTATTAAGCTTTAATGTAAGGTATATAAGACATTTATTGCTATTCATCTGAAAGTATAATGATTTTTCAAGCGAGTGTAAGTTGCCAAAAGTTAGTCGTCTTTTTATATTTCTCAAGATTGAACCAATGACCTTAAATTGTTCATAAGAAAAATAATGTGAATAATATGCAAAATCTATAATTTATTATATTACATTTATTTTAAAAAGTCAGTTTTTAAATAAAATTCTCTAATGTTTTTCCTGTGCATTTGATTTAGATCCGCTGTGTCGGTCATATTAAATGATAAAACTTGTGTTTCAGTGTCCGCCGTCATATCAAAATTAATATTGATGGATGATCAACATTGCACAGTGCAGATAGCTTTTATCATCTACCAGCAGACGAAGAAAAATTATTTAAAAAGGCCTATATAGATTCGAAAAATATTGCAACGTTAACCCTTTGCACTCCAAGGACTTTTTCTAAGCCATTTTCAGTGAATTGGACAATAATTATGTTTGAAGTAATAGCTAATAATTAATTTAAGAACTTTCATTAGGTATAATTTGTCAATAAAATATAGTTTGAAGTAATAAAACTATAATTAGTTTTAGAACTTTCGTTAGGTTAGGTTTGGGTTTGACAGCAAATGGACGTTTTGCAACTGTCAAATTGAATTTCATAGACATTTTAGAGCAGCATATAATTTCACTAGCGCTTATCAGTTAAATTATATTTTCTTTAGTAGAAATATATATATACTGATAAAAATGTATTTGGACTTCACGGTGAAAATATAACTTCACAAATAAATAATGATAAGTATGTAAATGTATATATTATTACGTATGGAAAAGTTGGAATCATATCATTTTACTAGCACATGCCAGATAAATTATATTTTCACTAATAAAAATATGTATCTACTGGTGAAAATGTATTCCGATATAATTTGACTGAAATAGCATATTTTTAAAAATAGTTTTGGGATAGAGTCGAGACTGTTTTCTTTGAGGGATAAACCGAGAATTTCTGGTTTAGAATCATTAATGTCATTTCAGCTTTTTCCAGGGGGAGGGGCAAAAGCTGGCCAGCCAATGGACTTTTTTCTTAATATTTCGATTTCATTAAAATTCATGGTGTTTCATTAAATTACACGAATTTTTTGGCCAAATTCAAGGGGGAGCAAACGACCCCGCCAGCCCCTTACTTAATTGAACATTTAGAAAATTTGTCAAAAGATCCAAAGAAGTTTGAAACTAGAAGCAATGCAACACAAATGCTATAAAATATTTTTAATTTTAATTTCATTGCTTTTGTTATAAAAAATCAAAAGCTATTGCAAGATCCTAACTATGAATTTCACAGAAGCAGTAACTGATCTTAAATCTTTGGAATTAGAATTGTTCAAATTCTGCGATGATTTATGCGAAAATTTTGTTAAAATATCAAAAATAAAATGCACAGATTAAAAAAAAAAATTGAAAAAAGCATTTAGCGACATAAAAGTATTGATTGATGCAGAGCTTTCAGTAGACTACAAAATCATATGACATGGACTTCGATGGAAAGAATTTTTTACAAAAATCTGATGCTTAATATAAAAATAATGCATGCTTTGATATAAACTAGTGTAATACACATATTCAAAATAATTGGAACGCTTGAAAGTTTCATTGATTTAAGATCCGTATTGTAAATTATTAATTGAGCTCTTTGCATATTTACAGTTATGGGTTGTGTCCAAAGCCGAAAGGACGTTTGCGAAATGCGACCCAACGAGTTCTGCGTGATTAACATTGACGAATGCGGAAACGGACTATGGACCGGGCAATTGGAAGTGGCGGAGAACGAACTGATTCTCCACAGACGTGGAAAAGAACCCACGAGATGGCCCCTACGTTCCCTGAGAAGATACGGTTTCGATAGGGAAATATTTAGTTTTGAATCAGGTATGCGTTAAATTAAATCATTAGAGTTTCATTAAGTTATTCTAAATTATTAATATTTATTTAGGAAGAAGATGCCCGACAGGCGAAGGCATTTACGCCTTCAAGTGCCGGAGAGCAGAGCAGCTATTTGGCACATTGCAGCAATGTATTCAATTGAGAAACCACAACAACGAGAACGTATTGGACAGCTTAGCTATGGAACAGATGCCGTATCCGCCAGGAACTCTGCCCCGTCCCATCCCCGACTCTCTGCATTTTCTCCCTAGTCATAATCAATCGGAATATTTAGAACCAGCGCCCGCCACTGCTTTTTCGTCGACCTCTAGATTCTCCGGAGTCAGATTAGGATCCGTAGGCAGCGGTCCGCTTAGTCCGGAAGTTCATTCTCCCGGATCACCGTCAAACAGTAACATTTTAGAAGTGATGCCTTTAGCTCCTCTTCCGACTGCGGCAGCTCATACTAATCTGTATCAATTTCAAGATTTTCCTCTTAGAGAGCATAATAATAACAAGAAGAGCAAAATCGATTCGATAAGTCATTCCTATTTAAACACTGGAGACATCAACACCGATTTGGCAGTGCTCCGTCATTCGTTACACTCCCAGCATCTGCTTCCCGATGAAGACGAACCGATCGATTTGAATATGTCTCTGAATCAATACAACAACGGAGTGCCCTTATCTCCTACCCTCAGCACTTCCAGTGAGCATTACGCGATGCTCACGCCGGCCAGAAACGCAAATAATAGATTGTATATGAACTTGAACTCTGGAGAGGCGTCCAATATTTTGCCGGCCATCTGCGAAGAGATGAACGCGGGTTTTGCGCAGAACGATATGACGATGACTAATTTTAACTTCGATATGGACGAGGATAAACACAACTACGCCAATTTGGGACCCGGAGAGGTCAATTACGATCCGCGGCTCTTGAATTATAACCAGAACGGTCAAGCACCTAGGAGTTTAATAGGTAATATGAACATAGCGTGCGATCCTCAGTCGGAGGCGGCCACCAAGATTAATTATGCAGTGTTAGATTTAGATAAGAACGACGACGACTTAGCCAATGATAACGTTCAAAGTTTACCGCCTAGTAGTCCGAAGAAACCGGTGATAGGTTATACGATAATCGATTTTAACAAAACGGAAGCGTTGACTTCCGTCGCTCTGGGTACTGAGGTGGACACAGAAGGGTCCAGAAAGACGAGGCACAATTCGTCGGCCCTTCCGCCCAGCCCCACCGTCGCCTAGCGGCGGTGGAAAAGAGCTGAAGCTCTGAGTCGTCGTTAGCGTTCTCGGGTTAAGCTTTATTTGTAATTGCACCACATACCAAAGCAACGAATTAAAGTTTTAATGTTTATGGCCTCTCAATTGTTAATTTCTATTAGCATGTTTCAGTTCATCGAACATGTACACCTTTTTTCCCGAAATTTTATAAATTGTCTCTCAACAATATTTGGCTGAATTCAGTTGTACCGCAAAACTTGTGGGCAGTCATGAATTTATATGGTAATGCACGATAATACTTACACAAAGAACAACCACTTTTTAGTGTTAACTCGAAAGTAATTAGTGTGTAGTTGCTTTAACAAGCAAATAAAGTTGCTTCGTGATTATTATTATTTAGGAATTTATAGTGTTTGTCTATGAGATTTTAAAATTTCGGAACAGAAGGTATAGTGCATAGTTTACGATACATTAAGCTATCAATTCCAATGTGTAAGGCAATAAGATTTTGATAAAAAAAAAACAATCTGCAATTAGTACAAATGCTTTTTTATTGAAACGTTCAGAGGTCTAATTGAAATTAATAACAGATTGATTTTTAATGACGAGCTTTAAATATTCGGTACAATAAATACCTTTATTTATGTATTTTTAATTAAATTGCTAATATATTAGAAACTGACGTAGTCTTATAAGTAGCTCAAAATATTTTACAATATTTTATATACGAGTGACGAACAAAAAAAAAATGATATGCACTAATTTTTGCGTTAGTATGTTATGTATACATATCTCCAAATGTGCGCACATGAATAATACAACGGTTTTTGAAAGTTGACTTCCAAAGAGCGACCATGATTTTCGTTCCAATTTTCCAGACGCCAGATTGGGAATTGATATTAATATTAATTTGACGACAAATATTTTCTACATATTTATAATATATGTGATGATGTGATTTATATTGAATGTCTATATTTATGTAATATAAATATATACATATGTTAAAAATCAATTGGTTGGATATATGATTTTTGTAACGTTCTATTAAGGTTTTATTTTATATAACTGTTTAAATGTGTATTTGTATTACGAATATGCGATAGCTTAAGTTTATCTGTATTTTATATAATACAAAATCATTGCATGAACAAAGTTTTCCATCAATGCTCGGTAATATTACCGAACATTATGCTTAGTAGCCAAGCATGAGTCAAACGTAATATTTACATGAATAACTACTGGTTAAAGTTGGACATTAAATATGTTTTTTTTTTTTTATTAAGTTTTTTGACTAATGATTTATTATTATCATTGACACACTGAAGTCGTAATTTGGACTGATTAAGCATATGTAATTATTGTTAGATTGACCAATTTTTTGACAATATTTTTTTACTGTATAGTGTATATTTATAAAATTCATCCGTATCATATGTTTTCTGCTTCAATTCTATTACTCCAAAAGTATTTTTTTCTCAAGTCAAACTTCTTTCTATAACTATTCTATAATCATCACAAATAAAGTGCATTCATTACGACTTAAATTATATATGTAAATTATATTCGTCCATTTGTTGCAATATAGTTTTTTGAACAAGGTGCCAAATTGAAAATTAGTGCCAACTTCCATTGCAATCGATCAAATTCTTGCCATCATTTCAATTTGTGTCGTACAAATCTGTAATTATCAAATAGTTTTTAAGTCTTGTGTATATTTTTTGGAACAAATACGTAATTATTATTTTTTATGTTAAATAGTTACCAATATATGTTTTTAATCATTATTTTTATTTGATATTCGACGCCAGTGTTTATCCAAAGATTTTCATTATTTATTTGTATGTTACCAAAGCAAAACGGTAGTAGTAGTTTTCTCATGTATTTCGATAGTGCATCTTTAAGTTCATGAAATTATTATCTTTATTTTTACTTGAATAATATGTGATAAATTGAAAGGAACGTATTATATTTTTAATTGCCAAAGATTTATGTATAAAATTTATATATGGAAAAATATAACTGGATGTGTAATACTTTGATGGAATGTGTAAATTTGTTATATGGATTTAAAAAATAATAAATTGAAGAAAATAAAACTTTTATATCATTGATTCCTAAAAAAGCACGTCGATGAAAGCTTTGGGTCCGATAATATTGCTGGTTATTATAAAAAAGTTTCCTGACCGCTCGAGATATAAATTGGAGTTATTATTACAATATAAATTGTAATAATAACTTCAATTTATATCTCGAGCGGTCCTCTAATATGAATTGGAGTTATTATTACATCCGCAGGTAAAGCACCTTGCAGTGACTTAAAACTTGTTCTTGATAAAGCTGTGAAAGTGGTTAATTTCATAGTCGAGGATTTTTGAAGAACATGGTAAGATCTACAAAATTGTCCAGTAGAAAGCGACTATCGAACAGAAGTGCATTGACAAATACAAAACACTAGAGGAACTATACTAATTTTACCGCACTAAATACTCAACAATTTATTTATTATCTTCGAAACACGCGTCAAACAATACCATACTCTTGTTTTTTAGATAATTGTACATGGCGTGGCTTAACAATATGGAAATTGTTCTAAATAAGCTTTCTCTTCCATTCATCTAATTCTAAGGAAACTTATAAAATACATTTGGCTCGGTCATTAATTGCCTGGTAAAACTTTTATTATGGTAAAGATGTTATCAAGCGTTTTTAGGGGGCCTATTTATATGTATTTATTCAAGTTTATTATGCCCAAAACTTGGTGGCATTCTAGTAACATTTGCTTGACGGATTCTCTCTACTGGCAACCTTCGGCGCGGTTGCGGGCCCGCGTCACTGCAACTTCTTATATACTTCAATTAAAATACTCGGCTCAATCTGTGTTTAACTGCCACCCGTCGCCAAACGTTCATATAACGCTTTTTAAAACATATCTAAACCGAATTTTGACCAATATTAGAGCGCAAAAAACAAGTATACCTTCTCAGAAGTCAAAAATCCAAGTCAAAAGCAATAAAATAAGTCACAGTGGGAACACTCGTTACCGAGCGTCTGTCCTCCTTCCCAAATGACGTACTTGTTCCACGCTTTGGTTTCGGTTTCACAACATTTTCTAGAGGGCCCTTTTTTAACTTCTTCAGCATCTCAAAATGAACAAACAAAAATGTAGCTGTCCTGATTTAGAGCTTTATACGTATGGTAAACCTGTTTAAATCCAGACATAATCTAAACGAATTAATAATTATAATATTCGTTTAGGTTAGGTTTGGGTTTGAACAGCAAATGGACATTTTGTAGCTGTCAAGTTGTTTCAACCTGGTAAAACCATAGAGTAAAGAATGTTATATATATATAATATGATATTCTTTACTCTATGGGTAAAACCAAAATGTTACGCACAACGTGCAACAAAAATTTTTACTGATATTGACCATAAAAAAATATAAATCAATTGTTTGATACATTTCCACTGGCCTAGTTAGTGAATATATATTGGCTACGGATGTCATCGCGATTTTACTTGTATGACGTTCACCAGTAGCGTAGCTAAGAGGAGGGAAGTCCGGGGGGACCACCCCCCCTTGGCAGAGCGCAGCCGGTGATTTTATGGTAATTAAATATAAATTACAAAAATTATCTTGCCTTTTTTCTTGACAAAATCAATCTCACATACAGTAAAATCGCGATGACATCCGTAGTCAATATTGATCATAAATATATATTATGTATGTATATATATATATATATATATATATATATATATATATATATATATATATATATATATATATATATATATATGTGAAAAAATACACATTCATACTAGATAAAATGTAGCTTCATCAAAAAATATACATATAGGTTATGTAAACTAAATTAAGTGCGTATCGGCATTTTAAAAAAAAAAATAGAACTTGCAGTGTTTAAATACGTACGATTAAGGTTTGAGAAACGGATGCATCATTTTGAGCAATGAGCGAGTTGGTTCAATCAATAACGTATTGTCTGATTTACTGCTCAGCTATGAAACTGATATGTTTATGAGATTTGTTACTAATAATGAGACGTATGCTCACCAATTTTAGCAAGTCACTACAGTGAAAGCTTATTCCCAAAAAACAAT
Organism: Plectrocnemia conspersa; assembly: GCF_051122295.1. NCBI lineage: Eukaryota > Metazoa > Arthropoda > Insecta > Trichoptera > Polycentropodidae > Plectrocnemia > Plectrocnemia conspersa. The sequence continues at coordinate 2,650,979 of NW_028277178.1, read as the reverse complement.
GGCAGTGCTGGCTCTATCAGACTAATATATAATTCTAAACACCATTTCAGGTTATAGACTTTGAAATGTTTCAGTCATTGACAATTATATTAAGTGAGAGACTTTGTTTAGGAACTACTACAAATTTATGTATTAATTATAACTCTTAGACATTCGAGTACAGGAGGAAAGGATAAGTTAGAACAAAGGTTACTAAAAATAGTCAATATGTAGTTTATAACATGTTTTATTATCAATGAATTAATATATATATCATATATATTGCAGCATGTGTATGCTTACACGTGATGATGTCATTGTACAGTTTCTTTTGAATTACTCTATACGGCCGCTTAACTTAATAATTAATATAATTTGTTTTATATTTATAAATTTAGTAATATATAGATATTGTCAAATAAGATGTAATCATTGAATGCCCATGACTGACCTCTCCATACTATCGCTATGTGGACAATTCAATGAAAATCAAATAAAATTATATTATTGTAAATGTGCCACTAGTTATACTTTAAATTATTAGTAAACTAAGCGTTATTATTACACGTTAATATTTATATAAAAAAGTCCGTAAGATATTATTTACGGATAACAACTTAAAAGGCTTTATTAGAAAAATTTAATACTTTAATAATTATAAAAGTTTTTCACCATTCTTCACATTCAAAGTAAAAAGCTCTCTGTGATATTTGATATGGTTTGAAAGAGTACCTTTAGAATTGAATGCTTTTCCACATTTATCACATTGAAATTTAAAAGTATTGTTATGAAGTTTCATATGGACTGAAAGAGTACCTCTAGTTTTGAATGCTTTCCCACAATTGATACATATATAGTCACGAGTATTACTATGAATATCCATATGTCGTAAAAGACCCGATTTAATCTTAAATGCTTTGCCACATTTTTCACATGCAAAGTTATAAGAAGCAGACTGAAATTGTACATGTTTTAAAAGGAGTTGTTTCGATTTGAACGCTTTTCCACATTTGTTGCATTCAAAATCACAAGAATTAATATGAAGTCTCACGTGTTTTAAAATATGTTGTTTTGTTTTGAACATTTTTCCACACGTATCGCATTCAAAGTTATAAAAATTACTATGAACAACCATATGTCTTAAGAGTTTCGATAGTGCCTTGAACTCTTTTCCGCATTTGTCACATTTCAAGCCACAAGAAATGCTATGAATATGCATGTGATGCGAAAGTATCGATTCACTCTTGAACGGTTTACCACATACGTTGCATTCAAAGTCACAGAAATCACTATGATACTTCATGTGTCGTAAAAAGTTAAATTTAGATCTAAACGTCTTCTCACATTTAACACATTTAAAGTCATAGGAGTTATTATGAAATTTTATATGACGTGAAAGGTTAAATTTAGATTTAAACCTCTTATCACATTTGCTACATTTAAAATAATATGAGTCGTTATGAATATTCATATGAAGGGCAAGAACGGCTTTAGATTTATATTTTTTACCGCACGTGCTGCATTCAAAGTTCTTGGTATCGATGTGGTTATTCATATGGCGTAAAAGCTTCGATCTAATCTTGAATAATTTTCCACATTTGTTGCATTGAAAGTCAAAAGTTTCACTATGAAGTTTCAAATGGCTCGAAAGATTATCTCTAGTCTTGAAATCATTTCCACAAATTCTGCACATAAAATCACGAGAGACGTTATGGATGTTCATATGTCGCGAAAGATCAGATTTAATCCTAAATGCTTTTTCGCATTCATCGCATTTATATTTAGCATCGTTATGAATTTTCATATGGTTCGTAAGATATCGCTTAGATTTGAGTGGTTTTCCACATACTTCGCATTCGAATACATCATTATCATTATGCTCTTTCGAATGCTTTAAAAATTCAGTTTTAGAATTGAATTCTTCATTACATACACTACATGTAAAATTATGAGGAATATCATGAATACGCATATGTAGTAAAAGTTCTGATTTAAAACGAAATGCTTTCTCGCAATCGTTACATTTAAAATCACAATAATCAATATGCCATTCATTAAAGTGTTGTAAGAGGGAAATTTTAGTTTTGAAAACTTTAGATTCAATACATATGTCGCATTTAAATAAACAACAATCATTATGAATATTTATATGCTGTAATAGTTGAGATTTTCCCTGAAATGCTTTTCCACATTTACCACAATTAAATTCATAAGACTCTCTGTGAATATTCAAATGCTGAGAGAGATCAAAATTATTTTCAAATACTTTTTGATCGTTTGTTTCATTTTTGATAAATAATTCATTCTTTTCGTGTTTACCGTTCCACGAATCTGAATGCAAATCAAGATGCTGTGTAAACTCCAATTCTTCAGTGAAGAACTTGAACTTCTTATCTTCGACGCAAAGCTGATCATTAACTGGAGTTTCGTGTTTCTAAAAAATATAATAAAATAAAATTATATATTTATGACCAATAATCAATAACTGAAAAGACATTGTTTTTAAAAGTCATAAGTCTGGTTGATCTAAAAATGAATCACTTAGGGCAAAAATTTTCATTCTCAAGTGCAGAGTTAATTGCGATAAGATTATTTTTCAAATATTTTCCTTAGCGAAGGCAATAGATCAATTATCATCCCATTAGCTTATTGAATGGGCTAATGGAAGAATAATTGATCGGAATGCTATTTTTAACTGTAAGGATTTTTGTTGTTTTCCACATTATGGGGAAATAGTCAAATGACAAGCATGCATTAAATATTTTAGATAAGTAGTAGATAACTACTGAAAGGTGCAATCTAAGCTATTTAACTTTATTTATTTATATAAGTAAGAATTTCCAGCAGATTAACTTAGTCAAGCAATTGACTATTTCTTACTGCTTTGTCAATTTTGAGAATCACCAGTGTGAGTAGGTCTAATTTTGTGTCAAATATAGGAGGTCGAAAATACGTTGGTATATTTGAGAATTGTCAGCAGAATTTAGTATTATTATTTAATAAAATATTAAGTGGGTAATAACAATAAAATGCTGTCTTTACAAATTCTAAAAAATAAAACCTATTTTAGCAAATATTTATTCAACTTTGTTGACAAATAGAGTTGATAGAAACAATAGTTTTAGATAAATAATTTGAGTAGTTCCACTGAGGATTTATCGAAGATCACTTTCGCAACAAATTTAAATCATCTTGTAAAGATTAAAAATTAGTAGTTGTTTTGATAGATTAAAATATGTTCAAATAGTCAGCGTATAATAAAAAGTCCAACTGATTAACTAGTGTGTTAATATAATTTATAAACAGAAAAAACAGCATTGGACCAAAATTTAATCCTTGCAACATACTCTAGAGCAGGGGTGAGCAGCCTTTTTAATCAACAGGCCAATTGAAATTTTAAATTTTTTTGGCGGGCCGCACATTATTCTGCATGTCAATCACTTCCATTTGAAAGTATTCGGGAACTGTATCCACATCGATATTAAATGGCGAAGAAAACTTTTTCATGGAATCCGCCGTCTTCTCAGCTTTGAACATTTGGAATCGTAATTGAAATTCGTTGATTAAAATGTCTATATATTGTGCGTATTTTTGAGAAGTAGGTAGTAACGTTTTCTTTTTCTAAATGTGAAAAATATATTGATGGGAGAAAGTCGATAAATTCAATTTTAGAAATGCTTGGCGGGCCCGCATAAACATGTTTAACGGGCCGCGTGTTGCTCATCCCTGCTCTAGAGTATTTAAAATATTATTTAGGTATCACAAATCATAAACAATAAATTGTCGACAATTCACAAGATGCTTACAAAAAATTTACTAAATCAATTTTCGATTTTTTGGTATTGAGAGATTCTATCAACAAAATATATGTAGAATAATTTAGTAGGTGTTTATAATAGAACAATATTCATGTAATAATTTTTGTGCAATTTTTAAACATATTAAGATATAATAAAATTAGGAATTAGGTATGGATTCAGAGATATGCACAGTTAGTAATACATTCTTAGTACAACCAGAGTTTAAAGATTGGAGTTAGTTTTAAAATAATTTTACCATATGATTTTCCGGATATTGGTAAGATTCTTCATCGATAGTGTTTTTATTTAGTATATCTTTTACATCATGTGTTTCTGAAATGATTTATTAATCGATAACTCAAGTAATGCGAATAAATAGTTTTAGCACAATATTTTACCTGCTTCAAACATATCGTCTAGTTCCTGTGAATTATATTCGACCTGAGGAAGAAAATAAATTTTAAGCATTTCGGTTCGAAGATATAGTAATAATCATTTGTATTACCTTAATTTTGACGGAATTTAATGTTTCATCTGCTGGTTCAATTCTTGATTCTGAAAAGTAAAATGTATATATATAATGTGACCAATTTGGAAAATATTGAAGGACAATAAAAAAAAACATTTTTGCTCAAAATCAATCTCGGAAATTTTTGTCCGGGAAGAATAAAGGACAGATTGCTGCGGGAGCTAAAAAAAGGTCATTTCGAAATTTTTTATTCAAGACAGGCAAAGGGGGCTGATCACCTGAATATATATACAGGTATGCAACCGTAAGGCTTGGATGACACAAAATTTATTTATGGACTTGACTATTGAAGAGCTGCAGGAAATGGACTGCCATACGTCCCCGAACCTGTTACCGTGCGAAATTTAACTGTTAAAACCATCGTAAAGGCCCTTTCTCTTCACAATCAATGCATGGAATTGTTAGAAGAAAACGACGAAAATTACGAGCGGTTGAGTGCTGTTAAGCGTGGCTGTAATGCAATTTCGAAATTTCACTTAACGCAATCATTTCCAGTAATGTACATATGTAAAAAACTTATAAAGGAAAAACTTATATGGCTTAAGACAGCTAATATTTTGTGCATACTTTAAATTGTTTATTGGAACTGTACCTGAAGTAAAATAATGTGGAAACGACATTGTGGCGATCTGCACCGCAAGCTGTCACAAGTGCCAATTGATTTTTTGGTCTAAAGCGGTTTATATGCGCCCATGATAAAAACGGGGATATTGTTTTATTTGTAATAAATAAACGCTTTTTATTTGTAAAATAAATCAAAATTAATAAAAAAAATCCGTTTTACACATTATACAAATCTATTACATGCCCCATCACTTTTTTATTATTAAAAAAATCCATTACATATTTCTCTTATTTTTATACACATTTTTAAATAGTTGCTACAGGATTAACCATAATAATAGGGCACCGTATTAAATGTGTTATATCTTAAATAGTCGTAAAAATATATATATATATATATATATATATATATATATATATATATATATATATATATAAAACCGATCGAGGTTGTTTAAAGTGTTTATTTTAAGCTTGTTTTTAATATCTCTTATCTTTAATTACATTATCAACCCTTTTTGGTATACAGTCAACTAATGCAGGTGGACGGAGACATATTTCTCCATTTCTTGCAGCTAATTTTTGGATTTTCAATTATTTGGGCAACTTTTACTTTTAATTTTGCCCATATATTTGACTTTGAGTATTAGGCAATCAGCTAGTTATTCTTCTCCGACTCTTAAACTACACCAGGGGTGCTAAAAACTAAAAAAATGTTTAAAACAGTATGAATATTTAAAAAAATGATTGCTTCAGAAATTTTTGAATAAATTAAGTTTTTAATTTTTTTTTATATTAGGCAATTTTAGTTTAAAATTATCTTAAAGTTTGATTCATCGAACCAAATGATTTTCGCTTAATTTTCAGATGTCCAATTTCGGTGTTTTTGGGCCCACTCTAAATTTCGAGTTTTACTTATTTCTGAAAGCCACGGTTATTGTCGGGCTTTACAACCTCTGAGTCTCACATCGTTTAGCCTTCTTATCAGTGTCCGCGAAAAAAATGACTTTAGCCGCCAGATTTGAAGACGTTTTTAGAATATTTTGAAGGGACTCGCAAACTAACATTAGATTTTTCTAGGCAGTTGTCTTTCGTTTTCTTCCGATTTTTGGCTTTGATTTGTAGTAACCACATTCATTGAACCGTTTCAAAGCATTTTGAACAGCATGTCGTGAACAATTAACGTGTTTACTATTTTACGATATATTCAGTCAATAATATGCAATATACGAATGAAATAAAATTATATTCGATTAAAATAATACATATAAAGAAGGCAACAAAAATCATAAAATATTAAAATGATATGATACGAACTGGACCAGCTTCTCGTAGCTGACAATAAATAGATACCCGGATGGCGACAGCCATAGGCGAGTCGGCAAGTGCGGACGTCTTAGCCCCAACGTACAACAAAAGAGGACGCGATCGTAATTCTCGAAGACGTTATGGAGCCCAAAATTGGAATTCCTCGAAAATAGCTGGATTATCGACAGCATCCTTTAGCAGTTTTAAGAAATGATTAGTGATATACAGCTTTCTGCGAGAACTCAGCGAATCGCATTTCAACGCTACTATTTTTTTTAAATTTAAAATTTAAATTAAATTCTATTTCAAAGCTTTTCTTTAAAAAAGTGTTTTTCGTTAAAAAAATTTTTTAACGAAGTTATGATTTTTATGTTTTGCCACCGAGTATAGTCGGTGGTTATGGTGATTTCGTTAATTCGTTCAATCATTGAATTGTGATTGTTATATAATAAGAATTTAAATTTAGCGATTCGTTAACTTATTATTGTGTTGATAAAGTATTAAGCAGTTATGCAAATTCTTTTAACTTTTGCAGTATAGATTGTTGTGAGCTATCCTTCAGAAAGTTAAAGCTTATTTTTACATATTTGTGATCGTTAATGGGACAAGTTTGTCTCAGTAATTTAGCATTAAAATATAAACATTAGAAAAAATCGATTATGTGATTGATCATATATATTTTTGATTGAGATATATAAATTTATATTTTTATTGGTAAAAATATATATATCTACTGGTGAAAATGTATTCCGATATGACCTTACTAAAATTACTTTTTTTTTTAAATATCCGATCGATTCGAGACTGTTTTTTCTATGTTTTCTTTCAGGAATAACCACATAAATAATTTGGGTATTTAACTTATTTATACAGAGCTAAAAACTATATTGTTCCGTCCTGTAACTGTGTTTCGAAATTTGTTCTCGGAACTCAAGTTTTAGAGATAAGTCACCCCTTTTCTCGATGTGCCTGAAATCGGTATATTATGGGCATTAGAGTTGTGCAACTGATTCCAATCAGATTTTTTTATTTGATAACGCTATGCTGTACACATAAAATATTTTTATGTTCTTGTAAGCGCCAAACTAATATAAAAAAATATGATTTTGAAGGAAAGGGAAGTTTGCTTACTAATAGAATGCTGATGTTAAAAGTGAAATTCAATATATTTTTCGCGTTATTTTGTTGTATAATTTTGCATAAGATATTTTCTAAGCTCTTATTTTTAAATCTTAAAGAAGAACCAAAAATTGTGACCATAATAAAGTTGTCTAATTTTTGAACGATAGTGTGACTTTTGTCTAATATAACAAGTGAAAATATCTAATATAACAAATTAATGTGATTATTATTATTTTTTAATTATTTTCATAAAAATTATTGGAATATAAACATTAAAATTGCAATTGTGATATAAAGGTTATTTTTGTATATAAAATTGTGGGAATTACTGTCGAAGGCAGACTCTAGTCGTGTTTACGAGTGTATGTTAAATTATTTATATAATATATATTCGGGCGCAAATCGTGTTTGACCTAGGATCTTTTCATCATTCACGGACCACATGGAGACATGATGGGGTGTCGGGGAGTTTCAGTGGGGGTGGGAGTGTACTAATAAGGCTTTATACCATACGAACCCCATCAGTGTCTCCTCAGCCCCCGTTGCGACAGTACATTCCCTTAATTCTGTCTGCCTTTACATTATTAAAACAATTTGTGAATGTGATCATAATGAATTGAGTTGTTTTGATATATCAAGCTTTAAAACATCTACGACAATATGGAAGACACCCCTTTGACCCAAGCAGCCGATGGCGCAAAAGAAAACGCGGTTCTCTCAAAATTGAAATTGACTACAAGTCTCGATTTTGTATCTCAATCTAAAGATGAGAAGAAGATTAAAAAGATTAGCAATCGGAAATTCAAGGATCGCATCTCTAAGAGCATGATTTCGTTCCAGAGCAACGCTTACAACGATTGCGTCCCAAATTCTAGCAGCTTAGAAGTGATCAAGTCTCATTGCAAAGAAGAGAAGACAGAAAACGACAGGAAAGTTTTGCTCGTTGGTGTCGCTCTAGAAAACGGTCTGCAAGTAGAGGATTGCTCTTCTGTTAACTTTGATAATAGATCAAAAGGCTGTAAGAGATGGTGGTTCGTTTCTGATATGTTCTTCAGTTTTTTCTTCGTGGCGCCTCTGGTGGTTTGCTCGTGGCATGGTATTTGGAAGTTAATGGATATTTATCTGAAAGTGTCCATTTCGGATATTTACACGGCCATATGTGGATTAATTTTACATTTGAGCTTTGCTTTACTCAAGTAAGTATATATAAAAATTATTATTACAGACCAAACCAACGTATTCAGACCTGTTAATGTTTCTAATTTTATTATATAATTTGATATTGCGCATTTGCTAACAATGCTGTCTGATCTCGTTAGTGGGTGTCAAATAGTGGTGAGGGAGACACAAAGCTGCTATACGTTAGTGCGAGTTTGTATTATTCTAAAAAAAATGGGTTCCATTGGGTCTACTTAAATATGGGAGAATTCCGCGATAAAATTATTATTCTAGAAACAATGTTTTTAGAAAAATACGAACATGTTAACTAACATTTTTGTGTAATATTAAAAAAATAAGTGCTTACTTAGTAATAAATTTTCCAAAATTAATATGGATTTTTGCGCAAATGCCAGGAAACGCATATATACGTTCTTTGTTGCTCGTTTTTATATAGTTAATTAATGAATTTAAATAATACTGTAATTTACTGCAGTGTATCTTCATACTTTAATTAGTTAAAACAAGTGTTTTCACAAAAATAGGTATAAATTTCACATTACTTGTTTTAAATTTAAATACACGTTTAAGAGTGTTGTAAAATCTAAGCAAAGGTAAAACATGTTTACTGGTTAATTTTTGTGTAAAATGAGATAAGTCGTGGAATTCTTCAAAATAAATTTTGATTTATTTGTAGATGCCGTGGCGCGTACCGTGAGATACTTTCCCTTTCGCTCACTCACGAGAGTGAGTGAGAGATAAGCCCTTATCTCTCACTCACTCTTGCCACTTAATACGCGAGCGAGCGAAACGGAAAGAATCGAACCATACGCGTCTGATACACGTCATTAGTTGTTCTTATTTCTATAATAAGTGAATTTCAATAAGACTATAATTTTACTGCAGTGTATCTTCACTATTTAATTAGTTAAAATAAGTGTTCATCTAAGCAAAGGTAACTGATTTTTTAATGTAAAATGAGTGGGATTTTTTAAAATAAATTCGGATATTTTTGTAGACGCCGGGAATCGCATATATACGTCATTCGTTATTATTATTTATTATAATAAATAAATTAATATATTCATTTTTTATGGCTCTAATATTATGCTCCACATATAGTTGTATAGTCTCTGTCAAGTTACGTTTAATTCGTTTTTATATTCGGATAATTTTTTCTATTCAATTAGTGAAGTGTATTTATTGCTTTTTGCACTTTAATAATATATTCTGCTAGCGACTTTCTACTAGTACACTCGTTGAGTTTATGAAATGTTATTTTGAGAAAATATTCTCAAAATGTAATATCTCAGTTATATTTTGACTCAAATATTCTCAATATGCTTTATAAATTATATAATGATACATATAATATAAATTAATGTATTCTATGAGTATTTTTGTATTTTTTATTATTAACATGAAGCACCTAAGAATTATCGTACAATATTTTTTATTTTTAAAAATTTCATTGTATGTATTTTTTAAATTAATAATACATACTTCATAATTTTAGTAAATATATTTATTATTGGTTGAGATTCATAATACTATGTTATTATCAACTAAAATATACTGAAAATTTATACAAAAAATCAATTAATTAATTACGTTTAATACAAAAATAAATAGTCTGAAAAATGTATTTGGTGCAGTAGTGCGAGCAATTGATCTTGCTCCAGTGGCCAAGAGCGGGGCTTACGGAAAGTTGCGGAGGGTGATACCAATGTTTATTTTAAACTAAAAATTTGCAGATTATACGTTCCAGTTGCACAATTAAGATAGTATATTTCAATAGATATTATGACATTTAATCATTAGTATTATTTGCAATATTGATTGCTACGAAAATTCTTTCGAGGCACAACTTATCTATTATATTTCTTAATATATTAAATAACTAACCAGTCTAGTTTTATTTTAAATAATTAATTAAAACTTATTTTTGTATATAATACATATAGTTCAATGATGAATAGCTATCGGCGTATCGTTCAGAACATAATTCTGGAGGAAACTGAATTTATGCAGCAAGCTAGAATGATTGCAATCAATCAAAATCAAAGGGCTTGAACGCTAACGTCTCAATTAGGGTAGCCGCAGTCTTTGAATCATATAATTTTTAACCGTGCAATTATATAAATTCGGCCTTTTCATGCCTCCAAATATGTATGTCAATCTAAGGCTGGCACAAATATATTTTATCTTATTTTTAGAGAGCTGTTTCAAAAGTGGGAAACGACTGCGGGCTGCTCGAGATATTTCTTGATGCAAAGATTCTTCTCGAGGCTGTACTGCTGGTTGTCCCTCTGCTCGTGCATTAGTCATTGGAGAGGCGGATGGGAAATCTATCAGGAACTGATACAAGATGAGCTGACATCAGTTTTGTTTCTGGTGTCGAGTCTTCTCGGGCTGATCCTGTTTCGTTCCTTGAGAAACTTGCTGACTGTACCATTCTTCATCAACCTGGATACAACTGGAAGAACGTACTACTTTCACACTCGATTCAGAAAGGTATGTTTATTTTTTAAATATTTTTAAATTAAGGAGGACAGGGACGTCATTTCAGATTTTTTCATGAAAATGGGGAAAAGTTGGCTAATCAGTGGTCGCTTCTTTAATATTTAAATATTATTAAAATTCATAGTATTTCATTATATGACATGCATTTTTCTGGCCAAATTCATGGGGGTCAAAAAGTGCACTTCCCTGCAGAAGAATAGAGATTAATTTAATTTTGCGAATTACTAACATCTACTATTATGTAATAAAGGACAGACAGCTTTCGCGTGACGTCATAGGGGATTGGTGTACTAATCACATAGAGTATATCTTTTTTAATATGAAAATCTATTTGTGCGGACTTTGACAGTTCAAAGTATTTTTATATGAACTATTTTTAAATTTGCCAATTTATGCAATGATGATTACATATACATACATACGAGTCAATAAGTCCTTACAAAATTATAGAAATACACATTATTTTGGGTTGATTTATTTTTATTTTTCAACATAGTCTTCTTTTAACTCGATACACTTCGCCCAGCATTGTCTTGATGGAAGAAGTTCACGCACTTTGACTCGCCGTGGATTTGTCGATCGTGGATTTGTCGATCATTTCTGGCGGAGTCACCTTAAGTGGACGTCTTAAACGATGTTCCTCACTTATGTGTGTATTATACTATCACGTTTAAACTCATTCACCCAATTGTAAACAGTTTTTAACGTTGGTGCAGATATGACATGAACTTTATCCAACTCAGTATTGATTTTTTCGGTGTTTTGTCTTTCAAGTGAAAGTGTTTAATCACTACACAAAAGTATTTTTTTTCATTGTTCGTAAATAACAAAGGTTGTTTGTTTCAATAGATTGTAAAAATGAAATGTCTGACAACTTGACAGCGGTCTATTGACAGATAGCATCATAAGATTCCCTATCGAGCTCGACGGTGTACCGTTATATTCTAATTAGAATCCACTACTATTTGCCTCTCAGCCATACACCGTGGGGGAGTTACCCTGCGCTTCTAAAGAAATATTCACCATTTTATTTTTATTATATAATAATGCCCTTTTCTTATAATAAATACAAATATTTTATTGCTTTTGGAAGCAACAATAGTAGGAACACATTTAATAATGACTATACTAATTATATTTATATAAAAGATCGTTGAAATTCTGTGCGAAATTAAAAAAAACAGATACATAAGTAGTAAAATTATGGAATAAAGTTAGTAGTATTGTAGGTTAATCAAATTTATTTATTTAACAATCAGAACTGACGCCGATCACCTAAAAATAAAAGTGGGAGGGGTGTCGCACGCAACGAAGAAAGAGATAAAGCATGCTATTTCGTGTAACGGTACTTCGTCCAGACGACATGGGAATCTTATGAAGCTGACAGATAGTACTTTTCAGAAACAAACTTGTTTAGGTAGTATCGAATGGCGCTAGTAACTAGCGCCATCTCTTAGATTTTCTAATGAATAATTGATCTGTACGTATATGTATAAAAATTCGAATTGAACTCTTAAACTGCAGACTAACTTAGCTGGACTAGATCAGACGATTGAAGAAAAGCGACTGCTTTTCTCGGTCTTCTAAGATTCGGCATAGCTTCGCTTAGTGCGAGTTTATGACTAAAATGTCCGAAGAAAGTATCTAGAATAAAAGGAATTCTGACCAAAAAGTTTATTCAGGGCGAGACTAGACGCTTTATTATTTTATCAATGGATTTAAAAAACGTTGATTTAAAAATTGTAAAATTTGACAAAGTTGACTTCTTAAGGAATGTATAATCCTGGCTTCAGTTTCTATTTTAGTGCACTTGCTCGTAGGATATATTTGACACCGATCCTTGCATTATGAACATTTGTTCGAATTTTTTATGCAAGTGCTTTTAAAACTGTTTACATAAAGTTTTTTGAATATCCGCTCAATACGCAATGTCATTTGAATGACGCTGACTTTGAAGATATACTAATAAAATAAGTGAGACAAGAATGCATTCTATCCTCCCCCCCTCAATCTAATTTATACGAAAAAAAAAAATCGCAGGTTACTAAAAGTATATGAAGTAATACAAAAAAATGATTAAAATATTTTCACGAAGCGCCTGCCTCCTTGGTCTTCTCAGTATCGTCTTGATCGATACTAGGCGAAGCTCCGCTAGTTGTGAGTTTTGCTAAATTCTTGTATGTGACAAGCTGGAAGCGAAGTAGTAAAACAGTTTAGTTCTGGATATATGTGAGTTTTTTTATTTCTTACTGTGAACCATCTGGTAAATGTGATGCTTCGGGGCAAAAATGTTATTGTTTGTTATTATTCAAATAGATGAAGATTTAGAAATTCTGCCACAAGTTATTCGGGTACCTGCTAGATACATTCTGCCAAATTTTTCGGCATTTCTTTGTTTGTATTGGTATTGGCATTGACTCTTCTTTCTACATTTATTTTTATACTCATTAAGGTATTTTTGAAAGGCACATTTGGAAGTAGACCTAATCCGCCAGATTAGGTGATCGGCACGCGCGCTTATACGACACCGGCGTGATAAATACTTGTCGAGTTAATTTCTTAAATAATAAAATTGTTTGTATCTCGTAAAACTTGCTAGTCAAGGATCCACTGTGATTTAATTGCGACAAATTTAGTCTCACCATCGACGAGTGATCATTACAATTGAATTAGAAGAAATAGAAACTGTAAATAATTTTGTTTTTATTGAATTGCACATCAACAAGCTTAGAGAATGAAAAGGGTTCTGGAGTTTTTGAACTCTGTTCCCCGACCATTGCCCTTGACATATAGCCGCACAAATATCAAAATAAAGGATAGGCTTTCGATTATATGTATGCAGCAGATTCTCCGTTTTATCGGTCATTTGATTCATATAAAAGATGTTAGCCTGGAGACATTTTTGCTGGTGGGTGGGTACAAGCTGAGTAAAACCCTGTAGAGGAAATAACTAAAAACTAAGAAATGATATTGAGAAAAATTATAAATATCTGTCTTTAGTAACGTTTTAAAATCTTTCGTTTGCCCTAACTCTCATGACGTCACGGTATAGTGCGACTAATCTACTTGGCCTTAATAAAGATAGTGTTGAAATTACCTACATAAGTTTTGCAAATCACGTCATTGCATTTTATTTATTTATTAAGCTGCGTTTTTGCTTGACACAAAATCTTTAACTCGAAAACATATTGAAGGTACATTTGTATGTGAATCGATTATTATAACATAAATTATTTTGAATCTTCATGTGGTTTTTCCTCATCGTCTTAAATATAATTGAACTATGTGTTATAGTACACGATTGCTTATCATATAGGAAAAAAAATATATTTAGTTATTAATAATATATTGATTATCTATTATACATAGTATGTACTTAGAAGTCTACATTAAATAAAACAAATTATAGTTTTCACAAATGTTTACTTATTATATTATGTTTGATCCATCGCGTATCTAGAAAGATGTCTTACGATACGTAAAATAACATAACTGACCCCGAAACTAGATATGATGTACAAATATGTCAACAAATAAAAGTATATTGGGTGTTAATAATGCTATCACACTAATTAGGACAGGTTATTTATTCTTCACTGTGTTGGGTCATTGTGTGTGAATGCTATTATGTTCCGTTGAAATAGTTTATTATCTTAGATATTCTAAGATGACTTAACAGTAAATATATACCGTATAGTGATGGAAAAATATATTATTACACAAATTAAATAATAATTACATATGCGTGTATATAAAGATTTTATTTCATATTGTCAATTAGGCCATTATTTTAAAACAGATATTTTAATTGAAATTAGCTCATTAAAAAAATATTTAAATTAAATATTAACAAGAAAAGTACAATAATACTAGCAAATATTTGTATTTAAATATTATTTTTGCAATTTTGCTTTAAAAAATTGCTTCAAAATGTTATTATTGATTGTTATATATTGTTATACACAATACATATTGCGTTTAATCAATGTTAATCAATGTAAATTTGTGCAAAGATTAATAATGAGCACTCAAGTTATTTCTTCAGAGGATGCCGAAAAACATTATCGGCGAAACGTCGAGAGGAAAATTCTTAAATATAAAAATAATTATTTCAACCTGTAATATTTTTTTAAATTTATATTATTTAATTATTAAATTTATTTTGCTATCATTTTAAAATAAAATGGCGGATAAGATAAAATTCTTTTCTCATTGATTTTGCAATTATTCTAAGAGCAATAATCAATTCTTATAATACGTTTTTTATTTTTCCTTCATACACATGTGTGTAAAAATCTATATAGATAAAAAAAATATATTGTATAATAGGATCTTCTGGATTCATCATTATTATTTAGGCAACCTTACATTAAGTTGGAAAGTAATTTAATCTGATTACTGAGTTGAATCGGATGGTCTTTAATCTGATGAATTTCGTCAGTAATTATCTGAACACTTTGCTACTAATTAGATCATACTCTATCGGTATTCATATATTTTTTATTATTTATTTTACTTTTCTAAGTGAGAATATTCATCCTGATTTGTGGAGAGAATCTTTTAGCTTTTATTATTATTTTTTACCTTCTGTTGTCTCTGTGTCAATTAGGCTCTTTAGATATTTTTGCAGTTAATAGATTTTTCAGTAATTATGTTAATTAATTTAATTATTAAATTTTAAATTAAAATTTATATTAAACCCTTGGTAGCATTTTCCTTACTGTGGCAAATCAATCCGCATGTTAGTGTGCAGTGAAAAATTTACACATGCCAAAATGATTCACTAAAAATCAGAATCATATTATTTATGATCATCGCTCAAATTATTTTTGACTGAAGTCAGTTAGTGATAATAATAGATTACATAATTTTATTTTATTTCTTGAAATAAAAAAAATTATTGCCCAAAAAGGGTTGCCTAAGCAGATCCCCGAGAGTGACTGGCCAACGTTTGCACATCCGACCATGTCATCAAGGTCATCCGACCCGTGTCATCAAGGGTTTTAAATATTATAATATTTTTAGCGTGAAATAAAATAAAGTGTATAAACACAAGTATCAAAAACTTAATACAATCAGATTGTGTTATAAATATTGAATAATTAAATGAAGCAATACGAGAGCAATGTCAAGCAACATTTTAGTAGTCGTTTTGTCGCCCACTTAGTCAACATATTTTCTATAATTAATCCACTTTTTTGAAATCTAACTTATACGTATATAAATAAATTAAAACCCCTGATTCAAAGCCTATAAATCTGCAATCTGCAGTATGTTGTTATCACAGGTAGTAATTAGTCAGAAGTATTGTTTATAGCACTTTTATGCAGTCATATTTCTTTGCTCAAGACTTATATTATTTGAGAGCGTTATCAAAAGCAAACAATAATTTCTAAAATTAATGGTAATAAAATATTTTACAAGGAAAAATAAATTATTTACTGTAATTTAAAGCATAGTTGCATAGTGCATAAAAGTAGTCACGTGATAATATTTACAATCTACAACAAATTATATTATAATAAATATCTTATTACATATAACGATAAAGCTATTTATCTTTTTTATCGGATACGATCGAAATATAGGCGAAGGTTACCCCTTTGTCTGGGTGAATCCGTACATGTGCGAAATACATATTTTTATAAATTAAATAAAAATGCTGAAAGAATTATGTAATTAATAAATAAATACATACATATTGTAATGTAATACAAATAGTTTTTATGGCATTATATATTTATTTTCTATTTTTAGTTATATTTATTTATTGCTTGATTTATTTTACTTTTACGCTTTACAATCTATATGAGCAGTATATGGTTTTATAATGTAATCTATTGGATTTAAATCCAAACAACGATTATAAACTATTTTGTTGCTAAATTTTCACACGTGTGAATCTGCAAACATAGTATTCGTACTATTGTGAAAGTTCATGAGTGTAAACATAACATAAGTACACTGGTTTGATATATGATTGTAATTGCATGTTATGTTATATACTTACATAGATAAGGTTGTGATCTATTTGTTAGAAAACCCATATAATGGGCATTTGCAACGATGTAAATATTTTTCCAACTTAGTAATGTAGATTATGATGCATTTACTTTATTACAGATGTGTATTTTTTTATAATTTATTAATAGTTAATTTGATTTGTGATATTTTATACATTTTTAATCGGCCAGTTTAGCTTAATGGTAATTTAATATAGAGTATTGGAATTTAACAAGTAAAATTAATTGGTAGGTGAGTGGTGTAAATTTTGCGTCTAACTAGACGCCAAAACACGCTGATTGTGCAAAATGCACAGAAGCGTGTATGTGTTAGTATTGGGTGGCGTATTCGAATGGGAAAGTTTGAGAGTCTTCGCTGTAGTCGTCGATGATTCGATAGGTGATGAGTGATTAACCAGTTTTTCATAAATATGATGTATCGTCACATCTTTTGAAATAGTTTTTCTGCAATAGAAAGTATAATGAAAAGCCAATAACATTGGATTTTAGTTCAACTTTCAAAATCAACTTTAACAATGAAAGTTGCTATCAATGTAGCCATAATACTATAAATAAAAATGCTTGTTTAAACAATGTTAATTCGATGCGAAACAATTCGTGTTCCATTTAGAGTTTCGAAGCTTTAAATCAGGCCTCGGCAACCTTTTTTGACTGCGGGTCAAAATAATTAAAATATGTCTATTAAAAAGACTATTCGGGTCGGTGAAAATTTTTGATCTTAACAACCATATATGTGGTCTAGTCGTGACATCGTAACACGTTAAAAAAATGATATTTGCAGAACTGAAATGAAGAACTGAAAACTTTATTTTATATTGTCCTTAATTTTTTTCTATTTTTAATTTATGAAAATAATTCGATGTCCATCAATCGAATATCTTTTCTAAATGCGTATACCTATTTCGTTGTTCTAAGAAACGAGTACATCTATTGGCTGGATGATCATTGCATGATTGTGATTGGTCAGCAAGCTTTGCAGTCCTGGATACTTGAGCCTGGACTCCGATGAGGAGAAGACAGTCACAAGCAGCCACTCGCATACTCCAACAGACAGAGAGTGTACTACTTTGGCATATGTGCTTGGACCACTACCGCCACCGGTACTTGGACTCAACGAGTTCAACCTAATGGGCGGGCACCCAGCTTCTGATCCACCCCTCGTAGTACTACATATTTATCAGAGTTTCATTAGTATTTCTCTCGAGCGCGCGAAGAGACGTTCTCTCGTTACAAGCAATTCGTGCATTAGCATTTCGTTTCGCATCATCCTTGCTACAACTCAATGTTGCCTTAGTCGCAGCTTCAGCCTACGATTCCCTAAGGACCGAGCCCTTTGGCCTGCTTGCGTTGAAATTCTATGCATTGCTCGACATTGGTTGCACGCTACCTCAGGTGGCTAGTCTGAGAGCTTACTTCCTTTCAAGGGGTTGGGGTTTAACCTCAAGAGTGGTCCTTCGCTCTCTCACACTGTTATCAGCGAAATCCAGCGTGTGGTCGATTGGCGCCAAACTCTGTCCGCCATCTGTGGACAACATTCGGTCATAGACGCACACATCCCACCGCCAGCTTCTCCACTACTGCGCAGAGAATGTATTGCTGCTGCCACATTAATCATATCTCTGAGGATAATCCACTGACATCATCACTCTGCCAGCTTCTGCACCACCGCTCGGAGAAAACATCTCGCCATTAATCGTCTGTCGCAACATATGTAAATATAATGTATAAAATTCTAACTAGCGTCTCACTGGCTACAATGTCACACCCCCTAGGGTTTTCAAACCTTAAAGCATCATAGTTTAGAATAATTAATCGTAAACATTTAGTATTTAAAAAAAAGCGGAATTAAATACTACGATATCGTGATTTTTATCAAAAATTATCTTAAAAAATCATGTTTATACGATGAAAATACTATTGCTAGATATAATCAGCGCGTGATTCACATTCAAATCTAAGTATATTTTTATCAAAAACGTTTTGTTGTTAACAAGATAACTAAAAAAAATTATGAAGAAGTAGTCAGTATTATTTGCAGCAGTTTAGATACATTAGAGTTTTAAGTTTAACATGGATATTAATAGTCTTATTATTGCAACGAATGCATTAAAATAATTTATATCTTTAAGTCATGGGTGCTTTTATGCATTTTGACTGATCTTTTAATATTTTTGTATTTGTTGGAACAAAATTAGTCGCAAAAGACGAGTTAAAAAGGCATAAAAAGTAATTGATTTGTTTACATTGTTTTTTTTAAGAAACACAGTTTTTTTTCTTAGGCGAAAAAAAAACAATATTGCGTATCTAAGCATAAAAAATAAATACCATGGGTCCATGTCTCAGCCGCTCAGGCACTAAATACAGAAAATCAGGATTACGCATTCCATAGAATGACGACGTTGCCAATTTTATCGATTACGTATCCACTGTTACACAGTTATACGTTCGTAAGACGTGTATTAGACAATAACTAGAGTCTAGTTCTGCTTTGAATTATAGATTTTAGTCAGAGAATCGAGGATTAAAAAGTAGTCACCGAAATTCTTAAGAGTTCGACCGGGTTTATGTGACGGTACTATGGCAAGAACATATATCATTTTTTTATTGATTTACATACAAATATTGGTCAGTGTTCAATTACTTAACATCTGCCTTACTTGATTATATGTATAAGCAAGTTTTAGATACAACATTTATTTTTTTAAGTTTCACTTGTATTATTTTAAATTAACGCGTAACGTAAGAATTTTGATTTTAATATTGAAAACACTATACTGCATCGCAGCTCAATGTTCACTGATTGGTCAGTAATTAATATTTTTAATGACCCTACACTTATTGTTGTAAAATTATTTCATTATAACTAATTAGTACGCTGTCCTGATTTGAAATCATAGTTTGTATGAATGTGTATTTTTTTTTTAATTTGAAGGTAAAAGTCATAAACAGGGAAATACGTGACTAATACGGATATGCGTAACATATAATTCAAACATTTTTATACTTCAATATATAGTTGTAACTACTAGGCACAAGATTTTTAACCCCAGTGTTTCTGTTAAAATTTAATAAAAACTCAATTTGATCTAAATTACATAATAATGATTTCATTCAATGTTTGAAAGTAAAACCAAAGCAATTAAAATATTCATAAATGTACGAAACACGATGCCCGACATTATTTCTTATATTATCATAAGTCTCATAATTTATTAAAACACATTAAATACATTAATGATGAGTTATCTGTTTTTTTGTTTTAATCTATCGTTGTAACATGACAGGCATTAGCCCAATGCGTTACAATGGGGCAAATCAATCAATACATAATAGTAAGTATTAAAATACTGTAAATCTGTTATGTATATTATATTAATTATGAAATTTTATTATAGTTTACAATTATTGTCACTTTGCAACTTGGACCGGTTTTTAATACTAGATAATTTTTATAAATATAAATTAAAATGACTCGTACTCACAGTCTCTGAATTTATAATCCAGAACTTTACATACTACGCAATTCCGGTCTATCTATATTTTAAGTTAGCTAAGAAAAGAGTAAGATTTCGAGCGCAAAGCGCGAGTTTATGAGAGAAAATTCTATGTAAAATTAATTATTCGAATGTTAGCGATTTTTTAACTAAATTTTGATATTATAAAAAATACAACAGCTCATCAGACAACTGTTGATTAAATCAGCACATTATGTTTACATTACAAAAAAGCAAGGTTTAAGCCCAAAAAGCTAGATTGATTATAACTTTGGCCTTGCTGTTGATAAATAGTGATTAGGTGTATCATAAATAAAGATAATGTTTAATAATTAAGCGCGTGGTATCCAGTGGAATCGAAGGCCTAAAAGTGAACATATCAAAAAACAACAACACAAATTTATCGAATACGTATTTACCGTTGTTTAATAATATCTGTATTAGACCATAATAAAGAGTCTGGTTCCACCTTGAATCATCGACATTTGTCAGAGTTGGATTCCCCCACAACTTTGTTTCCGACTTGGAATAAACAAGAGTTTACCCAGTGGCGGATTAAGCACTTGGAAGGCCCCAGGCGCAACATAATTTTAGAGCTCCCCTTTTTCGAATGTTAAAAAAGCGCCACAAAAATTATGAGAAATTTTCATATTACATATATAAACAAATTTGTTTATATTTGTATTTTATTCTAATCACAAATATCTCGTTATTACTGTTGAGAGCGTTTCAATGAAAGCAGTAATTAACAAATAATGCATTCATTATTTATTCAACAAAAAAAAGGAATTAAAAACAATAATAATATATAAAATGTGTAGATGAAATGTAAAAAATTATACTAAAGGGGAACTTTTCTCGCTTTAAATTTATCGATAATACATTCATAATCTAACGTTTGATAAACATTTTCGATAAACATCATCGATAAATTATTTAAATGTAATTGAGTTATCGAATTCCGTAAAACATTTTTTAATACAGAAAATGACCGTTCATCACTTTTATTGTAAATGGGTACAGCCCCTATCTGCCTCCCCACACTCCCAAATGACGTCCCTGCTTAGTATTCACGTCAAAAGCAATAAAATCGTGCTGTCGTCGTCGCAGTATAAACGCTCGGTTATCTAGTGTTCATATTATTCTATTGTTTTCGACCATCGTGACGCATTGGGGTCTTAATTTAATCTAAATAAATATTAATACTTTTTATACCAATATTAAAACTTATCTAAACCGAATTTTTACCAATAGGAGAGCGCAAAAGATTATCCCTTCTCAGAAGGCAAAAATTCACATCAATCGTTAGTGTTTAAAAATGATTTAGAGCATATAAGCACCGCGACTGATCGGGCTATATATCGGAAATAACGCGGCGACTGTTGGCTTCCAAGTTATCGGCGTAAACTAGCAACTTCACATCTCTCCACAGCATATAATTCAAAAGTGTTAAATACACGAAATTATGCGCTCATCAAAGTTTTCCTTCAATGAATTGATTGAGGCGCGAGCTGTGAGCCATCTTGTTGAAACTCTTCTACATTAATGCCATTCAATTGGGGAACGAAAAAGTCAGTAATCATAGATCAATAGCGCTCTACATTGACTTTAACGTTTTGGCCGGCATCATTTTTGAAAAATATGGACCAATGATTCCACCAGCCATAAAGCACAGCAAACAGTGATTTGTGGTGGATGTAACGGCGTCTCAATAATGGGTTGAGGATCTTCTTCACTCCAAATGCGGAAATGTTGCTTGTTGACGTAGCCATTCAAATAAAAATGAGCCTCATCGCTAAACAATATTTTGTAGTGAAAATGAGGATCAAGAGCAATCTCGTTTTCGGCCCACTTAACATAACCCGAGAATTTATGATTTAGAATTAAGAACGTCAAAAAACTGAATGAACTAGCCAAAAAGAGTACTATAACATCTGTATTACACAATAATAAAAAGTCTGGTTCCACCCCGAATCATCCACATTTGTCAAAATATCGTGGAATTTCTCCCAATGCTCAAGGATATACTTTATCTATAACTAACTTCGCTCCCGTTTAGTTGTACAGAATTGGCTCAATGTTGGTACTCGCTATGGCTCGCACCTTAATTACTTAATAATTCATGTAGGTCACATTAAAATATAATTACAAAAATATGTCATTCACTCACACCGTTATTTAAAAAAAAGGGTTTTGGATCATGTAAATCCACAACATTCGAGGCTTTGATCTAACATTTTGGGACTACTCTTGAGCACCGCTTAATCCTCTTGCTTCAGCGTCCTCGTCCTCGCAGATCCGGCGGGAAGTCTTGAGCGGCGCGTACCGCTCGAAATCCACAAAAGGATAATTGAGAACGCAGAGTCCTGGCCGAGTGCAATTACCGCTCTAGTGCCGAGGGACTAGGCCCCCCTCCGGTAGTCGTGACGTCCTCTCTCTGTTATCAGTGTGGCCGGCGGCGCGGGCGCGGCGACGCTCTCCTCGCACAACACTATCGAGAATCAGTCCATCAGGTGGTTCCGAGGGCCGGCCGTGCGATGCGCCGATAGCTACCCTCCCGCCCTTCAGCGATGAGAGGCAGCACGGCAGGGTTGGCGGACCCGCTCGAGGGCGAGTCTGCCGCCCACAGGGCGCTGCTGGCCCTCCTCGACATGGGCTTCTCCTGCACGGTCATCGCGCCGGCCATCGTTGGCTACTGGCGAGGGACTTGGAACCTATCCCACATATACATCTACCCCACCAACGTCATATACAGCGCCTTGGTCTCAGTAGCCATCGGATTCCTGGGGAACATGCCCATGGTGTTCCTGCAGAAAGCGTTTAAGAAATACCTACATCCGGACAGATCCAGATTAGTATACTACATCACATCCAGAATCTACACTTACATCTGCGCAGCTGTGGGGGTCAACTCCTGGAGAGGCGCTTGGCTCTTGCTCGAATATCTGATGAAGCAGAGAGGCGGAGGAGCCGCCGCCATGGCCGTGAGCTTAGTCGCCCTAGCCGCTCTCAGATGTCTCAGGAACATCACTTCAGCTCCGTTTACCATAACAGCGGACAACGTCGACGGATACTTTGAAGTGCCGACCATGTTCCGCATATCGGTAAGGAGTTGTTTATTTGACCCAGTTGAAGACCGTCCAGTGCTTATGTAAAATAAGTGCAAAACGTTGATCTTCCTTAATAACGCACATGCTAACGTTTTGAATAGACACGTATCGGCTTCCAGATTAAACTCCCAACACCAATTGTTAATAAATGGTTCACGGTTAAATTGCACAACAGACGCCTAAATGTTTTTTATACCGTCAAGATATTTTTTAATACCAATACAACAATGGTTAATTTCACGCTCGTAACTGGTGAAATTATTCCTTGATAGTTCTGAGTCAAGCATTGGAATTTTATGCAAGCAAGTACAAATAAATGCTATGAAAACATATTTTTTTTAAATATGGAATCTTTCAGATGTTAGCGATCTCTAAACCATATATTTACAGGGTATTTATTCATGAAAGTTTGATCTTATAAGAACTATATATAATACAACAGTTCATCAAATCAGTGCACTTTTATATACATATCGTGCTCTTTAATTTATACAAAATTAGGGAAGAATATTGGAATAAAAAAAGATTCGAGGATGTACGCTACATCGCAAACGAAACCTTGTAATATACATATATATGAAAAATTATAATTACGGTTTTATTTCGACAATTATCAGGTGGTCTAAAGACGCGCATCGATAATTCTAATTGTCTCACAGCTACGCAATTCTATGTAGATTTCTTAGACAATATAACTATTGTAGAGGAGACGCAATTTAAAAATAATTTCAATGGAATATCCTCAACTATTTTGTCTAAATGTTTATCTATATACATACATACATAAATTTCTTTTAAGGTTCGTATTTAATATTTATATTATTTAAATTCCGGGATTTATCGCGATTATAAGTCACAATTCGATATATCGGCAATGAAACACCTGGTCATGAATTTTCAGAAACAATTTTTTAAATTGGTGACTGTGACATGTGCATTACTGTCGAAATATCGAATAGCTCTGATCGCGTTGATCTCGACTTTTAAATAATATAAATACTCGCGAACCTTTAAATAAATGTATGTATATAAATTTTGACTGAGTGTGATTAGGTACTTGTTAGTTATTATAGTGCTGCGCTCAAAATCCACCAGTAGGTTTGGGTTTGAACAGTAAATGGATGTTTCGCAACTGTCAAATTTTAGGGTTGAAATTTATACATGGAATTTATATCGCAAACGAAACTTTATAATATACATACTATTATATATATATATATATATATATATATATATATATATATATATATATATATATATATATATATATATATATATATATATATATATATATATATATATATATATATATATATATATATATATATATATATATATATATATATATATATATATATATATATATATATAAAAATATATAATTACGGTTTTATCTACGTTGTTTCTATATAGACTGATATTTCGTCAAAAATGTTGTCTTAGCATTTATCAGGTGGTCTTGAGACACGTGTCTATATTTTTAGTTGTTTTACATATTACATATATTAGCAAGTCATACTTTTTATTAATATTATATTAAAATACTTTCGCACTCGCTTAGTATTGTTTAGATTTCTCAAGTAATATAACTAATGTAGAAGAAACGCAATATCAAAATAATTTCAATGCAATATTCTCGACTATATTTTTAGGAGAGAAATATTATATATTTACAAACATTTCTTAAAAGTTCATGTTTAGTATTTATATTATTTAAATGTCAGAATTTATTGCGATCTCGGCAGTGACACTAATTTGTTATTTTAGGAGTGATGCACTGCTCACAAATTTTCAGAAAAAAAACTGTAAATTCGTGACCGTGGCACGTGCATTACTGTCGAAATATCGAATTGTAAGCTCTGATTGCGTTAAAACCCGACTTTTAAATAATATAAATAGCCGCGAACCTTTCAATAAATGTATGTATATAGATTTTGAATAAACTTTTGACTAAGCGTTTTAAAATTTTAATTAAGCGTGAATAAGCACCGCGCTCAAAAACCATCGGTGCTGTTCAAACCCAAATAATTTTATTTTAAATAAAGTTTATTAAGTATCTTCTTGCAATTATTGTTTTATGATCTAATGTGACTTTGAAAATTAAAATATTTATAAAAAAAAATTATAATAACACAATATTTCTTTTTATTTTATGCAGAAATTATTATTATGATTTTTATGAAAAAATGCTTCTTTATTTAATAATTTAAAAAAATATATAAGAGGCCGCGCAGCGATAAAATTTTACAATTTTTTTTCCTTAAAAATATTAATATTTTAGACGTGCATATTTGTTACAGGTGAGTCGAGAGCCATTATTATACTTCTTGGACTGTTTGTTCAGCGTTGTCGTTGTCGGATCTTTAGTTGTCTTCGTTTGGAGAGGAGCGTGGGATCTTCTGGACGTCTATATGTTCCCACTTGATAAGAGCCTGAGTGCATGGACGTCATTTGTGAGTAGTTTTTAAATATTTTTTATCATAAGATTACCATAAAATATTTATATCTTGATATAGATAAGATTAAGATCTAGATGATAAATTATATAAAAGTAATACACATTATTGTATAAGCGATAAAACAGCCCAATGTTCAATCCATAATTTCTTATGTCAATAATAATAGATTTGTATTATGCGAGTCATGAAACACGATAGCTGAAAGGACAGTCATAAGTGTCTATTTTCACTATGAAATTAACATGCAAATGTTTTCATATGTCTTTAACGCCCTTGTGTGCCACTTTGATTATAAAGTTCGTGGATATTATATAATGGAATAATAAAATATATATTATGTAAAAAATTATTGTTTAATATAATATTCTAATCTAAATTTTTATCACGTGCTAAATAATTTCATTAACAAAACTTTTACTTTATATTTACATTTTTTTTTAATAATATAGGATTTATTATGAACTATTTTTTTACTTTCTTCTTTGAAATAATAAGAATATATATATGGTTTACTTTTTAGTTAATTGATATTATAAAAGATACAAAAAAATTTGATACATGTTTTTAAAAGTAGTTAATGTTTATAAAGTCGAGTTTCTCAATCTGTTTATATATATTATATAACTCTACCATAATGTCGTTTATTTAGGTCATCAGTAAAACTTGTATTACTTTTACATACATGGCTTATTGTTGGTTAAGCTAGCTTTTCGTTTATTTTTAAACTGATAAAATTATATTTGCATCATAAAACATCATAAAAATAAAATTATAAATGATGTTTGTTTTAAAGTTAAAATTTTTTTAATTGCATTAAAAACTATATTTTTACTAGCACTCAGTATTTTTTTAATTCTGAAAAATCATTAATATTATAAGTATAGCATTTTAATGGCACAATTATTTAACTGGATTATAATACATATAAAATTATGAGTTAATTTCATAATATATAGTTTAAATGCTATAGTCGACTTGATCCGTGGTACTATAATTTTTATTGCTTAATAAAATTTTATTCTATCATAAATTTAAAATTAAATAAAGCAATATTACAAATTTGTTAATTTAAAAATATATCAAACATTTTTTTGTTGCAATTTTTATACCGAAAATTTATTTTTATGTGTTTTAAAAATTTGTAGTTATAATAAAGAGACACTAAATTTAAAATTGATTGATATGCACTTTATATTAAAGACCATCATGACTGATCATTAAAAGTTATTTATCAGAAAAGCAAAGCTGTAAAAAATATTAATTATCGACCATAATAAAATATCTTTACATCATAATAAAAACCAATTACAGCAATAAATTTCTCAATAATTCTAGGATTTGAAATTTTTATATATAAATCAAAATAATATCATTGAAAATTTATTAAATGTTAATTTTAAATATAAATAAATTTATATTATATTTTATATATAATATCGCTTTTAAAAAAAAATATAATTTTTTGATACAATTATAATTTATTATCCTATGGTTTATATAGGAATAAAATATTTAAAGCCAGTGTTAAAATCTTTAATTTATAATTTGTTATAAACATTTATAAGCTTATTTGTATATTTTTATATTATATTATCTTAACCTCTAAAAATATGTTTACATGTAATAGAGAATTTATTATTTTTTATTAAATACTTCTGCTATAATACTTGGTGCTTAAACTTAATTAAAACCTACAAGTATGTAGTGAGCTACCAAATTAAAATTAAAGTCTATAAGTATATTTGAGATGTAAATAATCAATATTATTGTTTAATAATTTATTATAATATTCATTCACGAAAAATTTTTTTTTAATATTTTTCATAAAATTAATATAAAATATTTTTTTATGTTAATTTATTCTGTACTATTTAATTTATTGGTATTATTTTGTATAGAAATCATTTACAATAATTTAAATTTAAAAAATATTAAATAATTATAATGTTTATATTTATTATTTCTTCAGTTATATGTATCTGGGGTACCTCAAAACAGTGAAAGATCGACCGCCGTACATGTACGGCGATACTCCTCAAAGGGTGAAAAATCACTTATTCAGTAGTGCAGTAACTATTTTTGCAAAATTGCACGATTATTTCTTCCACAATTAATAATAGTATATTAGTAATTTTGCGTATTTTCACCAGATGTAGAATGCGCTTTGCTATTGAAAATACATTAATTAATAATTACTGGTTACTTTATTTATTAACCAGTAATCCTCCCCAGGCAAGTGAGTGAGTCTCTGTAATGTCGTGATCTAGTGATCTGGTAATGTAGTTATCTGTCAATCTGTCTCGATGTGACTGAGAAAGCTTTGTACTGCAGACATGGATAATTGAAAATTAATCATATTATCATTGAAACACACTCTTAAAGATTAACGCCAATTAGTGAAAACAGCTCCTGATGGCCTATAATGGCGATCATCAACTAGATCATTCCCCAGATCATTCGATGCTAGAATTTAACGTTGCTGTAATGGGCGATTATTAATGGCTTTTAAAAGTTTGTGGTTATTGTGCAATACTGGATGTCCTACACGATTAATACATTCATTGCTGACGTCAAGCAATTTTTTAATTATATCGTTTGTAAGATCTTTCAAATTTATTTCTTACGTGATATTTTAATTAATTATTAGTGACAAACTTATTGTTGTCTTTCGTTATTAAAAGCCAATAATTGTCGTATTCATGATCT
This sequence comes from Plectrocnemia conspersa, assembly GCF_051122295.1. NCBI lineage: Eukaryota > Metazoa > Arthropoda > Insecta > Trichoptera > Polycentropodidae > Plectrocnemia > Plectrocnemia conspersa. The sequence goes on along the minus strand of NW_028277178.1, from coordinate 2,622,204 downwards.
CTAAATTATACATAGTGACACATTATTTACTTAATCGATCCGTATGTATAGCTTAGTTTTTATTGCGAGAAAAATGGTATTAAATATTTTTTACGCATTAACAAGCTACTAATTTTTATCGTTCTATATTGTTGAATATTTATACTCAAATAGTTATTTTTCAAATTAAAATCATTATTTTTTCCATTGACATTTTTTTATATTTAAGGAAAAGTTCTGTTTCTGTCTCTTCTTTGTTTTTTATGTCAACACAACGTTTCGCTAAAAATAATTCAGCATTATCTAGTGTTTTATGTTTTTTTTTGTTTATTAAATATTTGGCTACGTTCAAAATATTATTGAAAAATATGCGAATATGGTGTTTTATGCCTTTTACGCAGTGGCTCACATTTCATTAATAATTCATATTTTTGGGCAAAAACGACACGGTTATGATGCCGCATTCATCAAAAATAACCTTCTGCTTATTGTTATAGGATATTAAAAAGTAAAGATAAATACAAAATCGTACTATACGAATATTTTTTATGGTCACGATCAATCTATTCAGCGTTATTTATAACATAATAACAAAGCTGTTATAGGTGTTTGTATGTTATTGGATTTAGGGCATTCCATGAACATTTTAGTCGCACAGAGCGTCTCCGGTACTACGCACGCACTATTACGAAGACGGTCGACAGATTCGCTTTAATCTTGCGACAGGGTCATAAATTATCGCTCCTTAAGGAACTATGATAACATAAACGTAATTGAATAATGTGTATCTGGATTTGCATACGCCGACTCGCAAATAATATTGAAGCTGCTTCCGGTCACATTGGTTCAAATCGCGGTTTGGCGAGACAGTATAAATATGCGATCTTGTAGGTATTTATTAAGATTTTCGACTTGTTTGATTCGGCGCAGCTCCGCTTGCCGCTGAGCTTGCGTTATTCTAAGTCGAGAGCGAAGTGATGCTTATATCCCTTTGAGAAATTGCGAGAATTCAAACGTCCCTTATTTGAATAATGTCGATTATTTGCGGCGGAACCAGACCTTTTGTTTTAGCCTGATACATATCTAAGCAGCGTGATAATAAGTATTAAATAGCGTGTGTAACGGTGTAATGATAGATTTAAAATCCGCAATTATTATTGTTTTTTGTTAAAGTAAGGTCCAACTACTTCGAAATAGATAGCGTTTATGGACATCTGTTTTTTTTCGCCGTCAAAATCACCGATTTTTAGTAAATTCGAGGGACACTATTAGTTTCTTAACCTCTCACGCAGTGGCGTAGCTAGAGTATGTGCCGCCCGGGGCAATCCTTAAAATTGCCCCCCCCCCCCTATACATTTTTTGCAGAGTCATAAAATCAGAATTTTTTAAAATAATAAATTGCTTATTGTTATGCTCTTGGTATTCGTAGATTTACATAAATTTTAGTTTATTCAGGGTTAAGAACCACACTAGACGATTCCATCGCGAATATGCCACCCCCAAGCAAGTGCCGCCCGGGGCGGCCCGCCCCTCCGCCCCCCCCCCTCTCGCGCAACTATTATAATTTAGACGCAACGTTTATGAGTAATTTTGACTAATTATAAAAACAGTATACAGTTTTTTAGAAGGGATGAATTTTTTTCTAGTTTCAAGGAGAGTTTAAGATAATATTAGTATTCTATAGATCGTAAACACGATCGTAAACATCAAATAAACAATAAATTAACAGCTGCGATGCATTCGGAAACTCGTGCAAGAGTCAACAGCAAATTTTTTAGATAAATTTGACTCTTTTTTTTAAATGTATGTATATATTCAGAGGTAGGAGCAAAACAATTATCTTAGAGATACGCAATTAATATAGATGATGAATTTTTTTATATTATAAGTTTAAAGACAATGTAATGGTGCCAATTAATTTACAAAGGATATAAAATTTTGCATTTTATTTTTGGAAAAATAATAATAATAAAGACATGATTCACAATACATATGTATTATGTACCTAATACTTTATTATCTGTATTTTAATTTCATAGATACTATATTATTTAAAATCACTAAAAGACATTAAAAAATTCTTAATTAGTCGTAAATTGCAAAAACTTAGCGGTAAAATAATATTCTAAAATGAACAATAATGTTAGAATTTCAAAGTATTCCTTATTTTTAATTATTTTAATATCGAATAGTATGATAATAATACAGAAAAGGGCAGATAGTAAAGTTTAAAAACTAAATACAAATACAAACATATTGCTGTTAAAAATTATTAATAAAATTTATTTTTTAATTTAAAAATCAATAGAAAATTTTATGTTCTTAACTTTAAATATTTCTGCAGTTAAAAAAAACTTTTTAAATGCATCTAAATATGTATCTAAAATAATTCTGCATTTATTTATTAAAATTTTTAAACTATTGATAAAATAATGTTTTGTAATTTTTGTTGTAAGCCTGTGTCCCAAAATAAATTTGGATGTAATTCTAATTAGTCTAAAAACTATGATTTAGTATTGAAAGCTTTTATAAAACTTAGGGCTTAATAATTATATCTTGCTCTAAACACTGATTAACAATCATTTCAATATAACAGTGATTTTATGTAGTTAAAAAATAATAAAATATTACTAAAAAATATTTTTATTATTAAATTTGACTACGTGACAGACTTAGTGGGTAATAGCTTAATGAAGCAATAATATTTTATGACAATGAGTGGTATAATTCTCTAAAATCTCAAAATACATATGATAATATGCTAAAATTAACATTTTTTATATTGCAGCATTTAAGATATGGATGATAAAATTTTCCAAAATTCTAGTTTAAAAACTAGTTTTATTGCTTAACTTACCTTTTGTATTAAATATTATTACTCATAAATAAATCATTCTCTAAAGACTAATTAGGTTTAGTGGTTTCTTATTGATTTGAAAGTTTAAAATTGCTAATGATATTATCAAAAAATATTTTGTTGAAATCAAATGTGAGATTGATAAGGAATATTAATACTAAATTTGTTCAAATATTATTTATGGTTGATATATTTTATAAAAATTATAGTGCTACTAGTCACGATCAATATTGTTTGATTTTAATATATTTTATATTATGACATATACAATATTTAAAATGCAGAGATTTCCAGATTCATCTTATTCATTATTATTAATAATAAAACTATATAAATAATATTTTAAACATTATGATATATAGATAGATAGATGTAAAATAAAATTAGTCGATACAATAAATAAATTGATTAAATACATATTATATAATAATTTCTTAGAAAATCACTTTTTTATAACCAGTGAGTTTAAGTTAAAAATATTACAAAACAAAGTTTTTTGAATAAATTTGATAACTAAAAAAACTCTATTTATATTTTTATATTATTATATGTTTCAAAATTAGTACTGAATTGCCTATCGATATGTTTCATTGTCATATATATTGTACATATATTATATAAAAATAACATTTGAAATATCAGTGGTTTTCAATCTTTATAAGTTTTGTAAAGTCTGGTTAAATTTACATATTTTTTATTTAAAAAAATAACATTATATATTTTAGAGAGCCTGTAACTTTTATGTTTTCACCCCCCCCCACCCCCCACCCCCCCCCCCGCCTACTCTCACAAATTTACGCTATGGTAACGTAAACCATAAATCGTGATTTTTTATAGCAAATTATTAATATATACTAAAATATTATCCGTTACAATTTGTGCTTCGAAATTTTTTAAGAAAATGTCACGATAAATTTAGCACCATTGCTAAAAAAAAGTATCTACAATAACACTTTTTCGTCGATGATAAATTAAAATATGAGGACGCACAGTAGAGAAATTTTTGATATTAGCTAATTGTAGTGAAAAGCTTAATATAAAATTTTAAGGGCCGATGGTTCGCATTATTTTTATTTCTAGAATTTTTTGGGTAGGTTTTAATTATTTTATCTCCCCTACAGGAATTACCGTTATTAGTATTATTATTATTATAACAATATATTAAAAGCTACAAAAATTTTTTTATAAAAATAATTTAAAGTTATTTTATAAAAGTAATGTAAAAGTAAATTATTATATCCACGAAAAAAGATCATTTTAATTTGACTGAAACTTTGTACTTGATGCATGATAAATATTTTTTTGGAACGCACAGTGCAAAAAAGATATATATAAAGTTTCGCGTTTTATATATTTTATAAATAATTTTCAATTTTATTTTTGCGATTACCCCCTTCCTTCTACCCTTTTTCTAAATAATTTCTTCTCTTCTGTAACTTTATAATAAATTGAGAAATATTTAAGTTTATTTTATTAGGATGTCTTTGTAAAAAAATATAATTTTCCGCAAGAGATTCGCTTTTGTAGGAGATCCTATATATTATATATTGTCCAGTAGAAAGCGACAGTCGAACAAATGTGCTTTACAAAACAAAAATACGTTTTTTTAAGCGTCTACTTACAATGGCCACGCAGAATTTTTAAAAAAACAGATATTTTAATTACATTCACTGAAACACTTAACCGTTTGCTGAATACTTTAAAATTTATTTTTAACTTTTGAGACATGTGTTGAACGATACGAATTGACTAGCTCCGTATTGCTACTCATATTCTTCAACACCGTCGAGAATATAAAAAAGTCACCCGGAAACATACTTAATCTACACAAGTGGAGTTTATTCACCTATGAGTCAAATCTTCAGTAAATAAACATATAAATGATTTGAGAAAGAATATTTTTTCTTTGCAAAGACAGAAATATATATTATAAAGTACATATACATATTGGTACTGTTGTAAGTCTTCCGCGTGAAAAGTAAAGGATTGGAAAATTATATATAAAAGCGAAAACCGACAAAGGTTTGTGATCTATGTCGGGTTTCTCTTAAAACATCGATTGGAAAAGAGCCACGTTTTTAAGCGACCACACCGCATGCGGTGCAGATTGATATATTACAAAAATAAACTATAAATTAAGTCAGCTGTTAATGGTAGCAAAGCTTATAGCATAAAATATATTCCAATGTGTATTATTTACTTTTTTCACTTTATCATCTTGATGTACTGAAACAATCTTGATAAGAATCAGCTTGTTTTTCAATGTCACTTTTTCGTCATCAGGTTTTAGGTTATGGCATAGCAATTGTGGCCTTCCTGCTTCAAAGTGCGGCCAGAAGGGCGTGTGCTAAATTAAAGGGCGCAAAACGCCTCGTGGTCGCTGATCTCTTTCTGCTCATGAGTTTCATGGCCACCATCAACGTGTGGAGGAGCATATGGATGCTATTAGATATTTACTTCTTACCAGGTATGTTTCAAACATATAAATACATTATGATCAAACAAATTAAATCCTTCAAATTATGAGCGATAAGTAGTACTTGTAGCGATAGCCTTAACATTGTATCATTAGATCTTGTTTTATAGATTTTAAATTTTAATCTGCTTTTTTTACATTTTAGCTTCAACAAAATATATAAAAAATGTCTATTATTATGTTGATCATTTCAATTATCCGGATGTTAATTAACTCAATCATCCAGTTTATATATAAATATGTTGAGACAATTAATAAATGTACTTGTATCTAAGATCATCACAATTAACCGTATAGCAATATTTTGGTACAAATGTATATTTTTAAATTTTTTTTTAATTTGACAAGTGTAAAATTGATTGTTTTACTCGATACCCAAAAATAATTTTAACACTCCTATAATTTTTAATCTATCGATAGAACTTTTATAATACATACTAACTAATTACTAAAAAAAAAAATTTAGTAGTTGAAGGAAATTATTGATATTTAAATTGCTAAAAATAATCTATGTATTTTAATTTTTTTTATTAATTATGTATTTAATTAATTAATGTACATAGTTTTTGGTTAATTAATTTTTTTTTTTTTGCATTTGTCAAGTTTGTAATATTTTTAAATTCAATTGAATTGAAAAAAAATCTTTGGTTTTTTAACATTTTATAAAATATACAAAATTAATGCATTTTTGTGATTTCATTATATATAAACTTTAATTTGTATCATATTTTAGATTCATTGAAAGCTAATTTTGAAGCACTAAATTAAAAGTAATAAAATCGTCACTAATAATTTTTAATGTTTTTACAATTTTTTTTTTATTATATTATAAAATGTATTTAATTTATTGCAATACTTATTTATTTTTAAAATCGATTTTGCAACAATATTTTTGCAACATATGTAGAATAATTTTTTTTGATTTTATAAAATACTAAATTTTAAACCCATTTTAAGTTAGAGGTTTTGCTTTAAATTATAATAACAAAAAACCCAAAGAGAAAATGTTAGCAAAAATTTATTAAAATCGTTACAAATAATTCTCAGTATTTTCGTTACAAATTTTTCTTATTTTATTAATGTATTAAATTTATTTACGTACTTATTTTTTTGTAACAGTCAATTTAGTTACTTTTTTACCACATAAATATATTATTTATGTGGTAAAAAAGTAACAAATATAACCTTTTTGATTTTCTTAGTTTTTTGAAATAGCCGATTTTATTATCATTTTAGTTATAGTCAATTATATTCACATCAATAGGATTACTCGATTTTTTTTTCAAAAAAGTGTTTCATAGATTTTCCTTAAAAAACTACTGTTTTTGATGTTTTTATCATTTTGATTAAATATTATTAATATTTAAGTTTTAAGTTCTAAAATCGGCAAAAATAATTTTTAGTATGTATGTTTTAGTTTACTATTTTTTTTGTATTCTGCGATAGTATTTATGTAAATTTGTAATAATATTTTTGCCACAAAGATTTTTTCTTATGAAACTCTCGAACTTTTTTATATAGTACATCGTATTTTAGTTTTTAAACATTGCAAAAAAAATTTTAAAGCCATTTTTATTATTTATTACAATATAATATGATATTTTACACCAATTTAAAATTATTAAAATAAAAGTATTTATTTGTGTAAAATTCGCCAAAAATTTTTTTCTGTTGTTTTTGTTTTTTTATATAAATTGTGATATTTAATTTAGTTTTTTGCTAGCAATTTAATATTATTTTGCAGTTGTTCTAGTTAGCTATATAAATAATGTAAAAAAAATAAAATTATACTTCGTAATTTTTTCTTTGCATTTTTAAATTGTTCAAAATTTAAAATATGTTATTAAAATTAAGAATTTAAAATTCAGTTATAAAATATTATTTGTTAAAGTAAAAATCAGCGATTTTTTTTGCCAAAAACCTAAAAACGTGACATTTTAATTTTTGCCACAAAATTGTTATACAATGTGATACTTAAAACTATAATTATCATTCAAAATTAGAATCATGATTACATTGATATGTATTTTTCGCAGAAAATCCAGAGCTAAGTAATTGGATAACCCACTGCGGCTGCTTCTTGCTGTTGATGCTACTGAACTGTGGAAATTCAGTGCTAGTTCGCGGCGTTTATATAGACGCGGAAGAAGAAGGAGGACAGTGTGTGGTTTTCCCATGTTACTATCTGAGACTGTTCTTCCAGAAGGAGCGCATCAAGAAAAGACAGAAGAGGTTAGAGGGCATCGCTTCGCAGAAGGGAGACTTGGAGGCCTTCGGAGGTGAACCTCTGCTATCCAAATCCGGACCTCATCCCGTCATAGTGAAGTCTGCCACGTCGCAGAATCACATAACGATGCACGAAACAAACAACGAAACCGCTAAGGAAACAAACGGAGAAAACAACAACGAAAACGCATGAGTGATCCAATCAATTCATAGGGGGAAATGTGTACGAGTAACTCAGATCAAATCTGATTGTAAATACTAGTGATATTGCTGAAGTGTGTCTATGTATATTTGTGCAGTGTGTACTCGAATTATTGTCACTTTGAAAATCTTAATTTTGATCTATTTATTTTTAAAAAAAAAACAGATTTTTTTTGACAATAGTATATATAACCCAAGAAACATAGGCTATGAAACAATAGCATAAAATAAATAATATTATATTTTAATTACACCGCAATACAATATTTTAAAATCGGAGAGATGTATCACTCTAATTCGCAAGTATACACTTTACATTAATAATATGTATTATATATATATAAATATATCAAAATAAATTCACACAGATCACATACTAGCGGCGCGGTACATTTATTACACGTCACGATAAATATGCCAAATATGTGTGATTCGAAACATGTGACCTTCGCATAAATATTTAGTGAATATTTATACATATACATAGAAATTTAATTATAAAGTAAAAATTTAGAAAATGTATGATAATACTTTAATTCGATTTAATCGAAAGTTTGGTGTATTCGGTAGATAAATGTTTTAGATGTTAACGGTTATAGATAACATTAAACACTAAGGTAAGGAATTGTACATATAAAAACTGTTACATAAGTTTGTAATATATACATTATTAAAAAATAACATATTGGATACTCAAAAAATAAAATTATTTATTTATGTTACATTCCATTATACAATATAACGCGTAAGAAATAGATGTCTATTTTATTAATTATGTTCTCAAAGAGGACGCACTTTAATGAAATTCCAGAGCTGTATTTTTAAATATATATTATATATAAATGTGTATATTATTATGTTGTCAAACGAAAAATGAAATAAACATATGTGGAAATATGATAGTGTATTATTTATTTGGTGAATATTTTCAGAACATTATAAAAAAATGTTTACACATAAAAAAGCAATCAATTGCTTCACAAGAAAATTGTATTTATACTCTTGTTCACACATACACTGAATTTTCTTAGAAGGAAGCCATATAGAGAGAAATTTGGTTAGTTACTTCATTAATTATTTTATTGCGAATAAATCTTTCACGATTCTTTCATCAAAATCGCACGCTATCAGAAATAAAACAAGATGATTCAAGACTCACATTAACAATTTTGTTTGTATTTATTATTACAAAAAAAATGTAGAATATTTTTAAAGCATCATTTACCTTAGATTAAGATAATTATAATAAATAATATCAACAAATTTCATTGACATAATCTGAAGACCGTTAATTTGAAACATTGAGTCATAAAATCGATTACTAAAGAAGCATTTATCTTTCAAATCAATAGCAATTGTTCTTAACGATCCGCATTCTAAAGCATGATAGGGCTACCAACCTATAAGATTAGTTTGTGAAACGTAATTGTTTCTTCTATGCCCATTATTTTGTCAATTGAGTTAAATGGACATTCATGGACAAACATTTTTTATAAAAGCACCAAGTTTTTTAATCCCAATAATTTTTTTATTGCCCTATTAGTACCGTAGTATTGCATCACGTAGTGTTCAAGTCATCTCGAAGATTGGGTTGAACTCGTGGAATTTTTTTGATTTGACAAAGTCTAACAGCCGAAGTGGAAAGCGGTTGTTTTTGCAAACTTACAATGATCGTCTCGATCTGTTTAGTATAATTTGATTTGGTTAGAATTCAACTAAACTCTTGTTTATTCCAAGTCGAAAGCGAAGTGGTAATTTTGGATTAAATTTCTGACATAATTGTATGAAGGAAGTTTCTGCACAAAGTTTTTAACTAAAAGTTTTTTATACTATTACTGTTTTAACGCCTAGTCAATGGCAATGCTTCTGAGTTGAACCAAATTATTTGTTATTGTTTAATCAATATCTTGTTATATTTTACCTGCGTAAAATCAAATGTAAATTCGAGGGATGCTTAGTACTTGTTCAGTGTTCATTTGTACTTGGCACTGACTTTTTTGTCTCTGTTTAGGTTTCATTTCCAGTTTTTTCTTCTCTTTAAATTCCGGTTTTTATTAAATTTAAAATGCCTAAAAGCTTTTAGCAAGTCTCATATTTCAGCAGCTATAACGCACGCTCATTATGAAAAGTCGTATCTTGTATTGCTTCCAGATGATTGATATTTATTCTACTGTGAATTATGTAGTATTATGTGTTTAGAAAAATATTATGCTTGTTATTTACTTTTAGAAAACACCGCACATCACATTGTCTACAAAGTATGTCTTATCAGCCGGTATTGTGTTATAACATTCTGATAAAAAACTAGTTTTATAATGTGTGGATAATATTTAGTTTGTTGAATTTCATAATCACATAATAAACTTAAAGTATTAATAATATTAGAAATAAAAATGATTTGACATCAAGAAAAGCATCACAAGTACAATTTCATCTGAAAAAAAAATATTCTTAAAATATATATGAAAACTTAAGTTTTCATATATATTTTATTTTTTACAAGGTAATCTGTGAGCAGACTAATATTTTTTCAATGCAAATTTTGACTAACAGATCCGTAGGAAAATTATTGTTTTTATCTTTTAAAACAACAAACTTACTTCAAAGATAAGAGTGGTTTAAGGAAGCCAAATTTATGTGGTTCTATCCAATAATTTTAAGGTAGATAATCATGATAAAAATATTTATGTAACTGACAGTCATATAGCTTCTAACTTTTGTGTGTTTTAGCAATGGGTATTTTTCAGAAGTTTTAATGCTTGTCTCGGTCGTTTATTATAATTAATAAAATTCCTTTAAAAATTATTCATATTTTTCGTATGAATAAAATTGATGACCAGAAATAGATTTTTTAAATATATAGTAAACACAATTCTCAAAAGTTTTTGCATCCCTGACACATACAAACTCATTCGATATATAATTGTAGTCTTAATGATGTGTGCAAGCGCGTAAAAATAAAATAAAAACCTACGAATAAAACGAGTTTTTACATACGAGCACACATTCCGGAGCTTTATGAGCGAGCTTTTTGATTGTGACGCACGCGCTGTTTGAAAGCTCACAAAAAGAGCTTTATATACATTTTCGCACGAAAATTACGCTGAACGACTATTTGCTCGATGGTTTATAAATTGTACTAGCTAGCCAAAAACACGGTGAGGTCGTTGGACTGAGTATTTGTCTTATAAAACACGAAAATGTTGGCACCTGTAAACGTTCATGACCATGACTGTACCTTGATATTTACGCTTATAAATAATCTAAAATAATAATCAATGATATGTATCAATCAAGTGTTATCGTATACATATATACAACATATTTTTTTTGTTTACAAAGTTTGTTTTGGTTCTTTAAAACACATATAATCTAGACGATCTAAAAATATCTCAGGATTATATACTATTAAAAGTAAATTTACGTTCTGCTATTTGGTTCCAGACTGCTGTTTTGGAATTTTAACATGCCCATAGATATATTTTATATAAACTTATGCTGATGTGTTAAAAGGACGGATATATCTTTAAATTATTCGGCTTGGAAAACACGTGAAAGCATCTCAAAACCATATGCGAATATTTTCATGCGAGAAACGCGTATCATAAATTATGTAATATAAATAGAATAACCACTTGTATTATATTATATGTTATTAAGGTTTAAAAATAGCAATTTACCCAAGAAAAATTAGTTACAATAAAAATGCTCTGCAAGATATTTTCCACAAATATAAGATAACTTGATTTACTTCCATTAAGGTCAAGTTTTTAAAATATACTTAATAAATGTCGAAATTTTCTATAAAAATTGATCCTAATATTTATGACATAATTAAGATATTTTGTAGTAAAGAAATAGTTTTAAAATGTGATTCCAGCGAACTTTGCGACACAAAATGTGAAAATGCTTTAATCGAATTTAAGAAAAAAATTATACTACATAGCAAAAAATAATCATTACAATAAAATAAATCCATATTTATTATCTAAAGACCAGATCTTTAAATATAATTTTGCAGAAGCATACATCAAATTATTTTGTATATGTGGCAAACAGTTACAACTTGTAGAGTGATGCAAAGTGGCGAATCAAATGCCAGAACGATGAGTCTTCTTGTGAATCGATTTAGATGTAATTTTTTTTTTTTTAAATATTTCGTATATGTTAAATGGATTTAATTTATATTAAACAATATATGTATGATGATATTTTATATATTTATTTATGTAGGCCAGATGTTAGAGAATTAAGAGAGCTGTTGGACAATTCTGAAGGGTATATAATCCAGAAATCTTTTTTTAAAGGAATTTTCAGTCAAGGCACAAACATTTTTGTCAGTAAGATTATCTGAAACTACCTTTTCTTTTACGATTTGAAATAAACCTGAATTTAGCTGAGTTCGCACCTAGCGGAGTTACGCCTTATATCGACCGAGACGATCCTTAAAAGCCCGAGAAAGCAGACAGTGACTGGAATCCTAAGAATACTACAACAAAACAAAACTCAAAATTATAAAATGACTACATACTTAAAATAAGTTTTATATAAATATGAATAATTTTTATTCTTAAAATTAATTTTTTAATTTTTATTGTTAATGTGCAAATATTTGAATATATTACAATTTGATTTTCAGGATTTTGTATTCGGACTACTGTCAGAAAATCGGACATTTGAGATTTTAACTGTCAATATATTGGTGTTCAAGTAATCAGCTTTCAAGATTAAGAGATACATAAAATAATAATAAGTCCCAAAAAATGTAGAAAATAATAATAAAAAAGATAATATATAAATCAGTCGATTTTTGCCTGAGAAGATCTAATTGTTATACTATATTATTCCATTTGAGTTTACATATGGTTTCACGCATTAAAAAAATCCAAAAGTAAGATATAAAAAATACTGAGACCCTACAAAACCTTGGTGTAAATTTATATAAAAATAGCTTTCTTATCTTCGTGAAAAAATCTTATATATTATTTTCTTAGAAAAAATAGACGTTAAGGATCCGTTACTAATTAATATTGTTCTAGAATTTTCTAGTTCTATAATTTTTGGCTATTTTCCAAAATATAAATCAAGGTTAGATTATTGAAATGCGCATTATTTAATTCATCAACGTTATACAAAAGTTATGTGTTTTTTCTTACGAAAATATTACATATTCTATATGTGTTTGGTTTATCTTTTTATTATTTTACTGTCAATCAGATAAGCAACTGAAACGTAAATGAAAAAACGTATATCACTAATAAAAAAAATCTTCCCATTCCATAAATAGTTTTCATTAAGTAAAAAATTACATCTCTCTTAAAATAAATATTTTATTACCCAAAATTCTTATTTTTTTAATAAATCACCGAATCATTAATCCTAAAATAAATCATCTCTCTATATTAGATGATCCATAAATTTATTTAGTATAGCACGTATTTTTATTTATTTATTTCGGAAATGGGAGCAGTAAATAAACACTTTCATCTATATCTGGCACATTTTATGGTTTATTTTTAATCAGCTACATTAAAAATTCTATAAAAATTCGGTTACCATTAATAATATTGTTTTCTTATTTAATATGTTTTAAGTTAGAACCAAAACCAGCTACTTAAATAATAAACACATTTAAAAATACTCCACTTGAACTATTAAAGTTTTCGTCTACTCTTAAATCACTCATTGAAGTACTAAACAACAATTATCGAGATAATAATATTTTATATTATTAAAATAAAGTATAAAATATATTTTTTATTATTAAAATAAATAATTAATTAGTTATTAATATTGTTTTCTTATTTAATATGTTTTAAGTTAGAACTAAAACCAGTTACTTAAATAATAAACACATTTTAAAATACTCCACTTGAACTATTAGAGTTTTCATCTACTCTTAAATCACTCATTGAAGTACTAAACAACAATTATCGAGATAATAATATTTTATATTATTAAAATAAAGTATAAAATATATTTTTTATTATTAAAATAATGTGTAAATATATTTTATATTGTTAAAATTTATATATTAATATTTATCCAATAATTTAAATGTCTTTTTAGTCAAGAAGCTCTACTGCTCTTATATATTTATTGTCATCTGCTGCCAATAACTAATTTGCAATTATTAACTGTTAAGTGTATTTTCTTAATTTTACCTGAATTTCGTATATTGCGTAATTTGAAACTATTATATCTTCTAATCATAGATAACAAATCTATTGGATATATTCCAAGCATTTAACTATATTACTTATTTTAGGAATCGGTACAATTGTAAACACTTTTAATGTATAAATTAATCATATATTTTAATCAATTCTATTAGAAAATTTGCTGTCCTATTTAATTTATAACCTTTATGTTATTATTTAAGGACTAAATAGCGTAGTCCGTAACGTCTCAGATCAGTAACTTTGAGATTGCGGGTTCGAGCCCCGGCAGCGGCACTCGAATATTTATTTATAAAAATGCGCTCTTATCTATTGATTAAAATCTAAAGCTAATTATAATAATCTAACCCAAACCTAATCTAATGAAGATTGCAAAACTAATTATAGTTTTAGAGCTTTCATTAGCCCAAGTAAAAAATACGAACTAAGCCAACTCATCTCTCATGAGAAAATAAGCTGAAGAAGAAGTACAGACAGATTGCTCCATAGTTAGTCTGAACTTGTATATAACACTATATTTTAAGAATATGATAGCAATCCTTACCGACATTACTATGGACTTATAATACCGATAGAGGGCTATCAATGTACATGCTTAAAACATATAATATTATATTACTATTGACTTTTGATATTATAGTATTGGTTAAATGTATTCAAACCGAATTTTGGTCAATAGGAGCGCGCAAAAACAATTGTCACTTCTCAGAAGTCAAAAATTCACGTCAAAAGCATTAAAATTGTGGCGGTGCTGTCGCAGTGTGAACGCTCGGTAACGAGCGTTCACACTGCGTCAGCAACGGCACGATTTTATTGCTTTTGACGTGGATTTTTGACTTCTGAGAAGAGATAATTGTTTTTTGAGCTCTCCTATTGGTCAAAATTCGGTTTATCGATTTTCCCTTATTTTAAGTCGTAATATTGTTATAAAAAGTCTTATTATAAACGCTAGATAACTGAGGATTTCCACTGCGACGGCACGATTTTGTTGCTTTTGACGTGGATTCTAAATTATCTCATTTAATGAAATACTATAAATCTTAATTAAATCGAAATATTAAAAGTCTACTATCTGGCCAAATTTCCCCCCCCCCCCCGGCCTTCCTGAAAAAAGTTAAAGTGACGTCCCTGCATATTATTAAATTTACAGTTTAGAAAGAATTGTTTTACCCTGAAATGCTTCAAGTGACGTTCGAGCAGGTATGGAAATGTATAACGTACATCATTAAAGCACCAAGGATTCTCGGTTTTGTTATGCGGAGCGCGTATCACTCTAACAATTTATTAATATGAAATATATATAAGCTAGATAAGCTAGCGCTGGCACTGCTATGGTACGATGTTATTCCTTTATTTGTGGATTATAAACAAATATATCATTAAGGGGGGGGGGGGCAGGTAGGGTCATTTTCGGTTTTTTTGGGCTTCTATGCATAATAGTGTCGACATAAGATTTACGTATACTTTTTTGTTTGAGTTTAAATTTAAAGACAAAGCGTTGGCTACGATAAATATAAATTTGATATTTGACGAAGGTACTGTTAGTCAGAGAATTGTAAAGCATTAGATTTTTTATTTGCGAAATTAACCTTATTAATGAGCCCCGTGGAGTGATGGAAATATAATGAAATACATTGTTAAAGCTAATTCATAAACAACTGGTACTCGCAGCAGGCAAAAAAATGTAAAAATTGGGTACCGCACGTACTGACCAAAAAGCAAAAACAGAAGTAAAATTAATCATAATTGAAAATAAATGGATTATTTATGATAGCCAGAAGAGATCAGAACAATATATAGACAACAAAGAAAATCCAAAACATGTTCTGAAACAGAGTTTGAAAAATTTTTTTGTGACAAAAAATTATGGGGCTATTACCCATCGATTATTTTTTAAATTAGACAAGACTACTATAGCATAAGAATATTGTAGGAAAATTAAAACCATGCATAAAAAAAAGCATATAGTGTCCGATTTTGATAAACAGACTTGGAGCGATATTGTTCCATATTCTCCTGACTTTTACCCTACAGATTATCCTTCTTGAAACATTTATATTACGAAATAGGAAATTCAATAATCAGAGTGACTTTTAAATCTTACAAAATAAGTATTTTTTATAAACAAGAGATTAATTCATTGTTAAGTATTTGTGAAAATATAATTTCTGTACATAGAACATTATTAATAAATAAAATTGTAATTAAAAAAATATAGCGTTTCTATCTCAACATCCTAACTGAAAATATACTTCCATCTCCATACAGATATTTTTTCTGAACCATATTCATCAACGTTAAACGTACCTTGACATCCTCAATACGCAACGTGGAAAATTATTTAATTTGCATGATTAATTAATTGCAAAACATCCTAATTGGAAGACCCCCCGCCAAATGCCCGCATATGTAGGTTACGAAAATTGACCGAAACGATTTAAACAATTGGTATTAATAAAATTACAGACTAATGATCGACAGCGGTTTCCAATAGAGGAAGGAAACAATCCATTCTGCCGATTGTCGGTCGCGTTTGATTTTTCCGACCTCAGCGAAAATATATCACAAAAAAAAAGAAATGGGTCGAGAAACGCAGTTACTTGTTGCGTAATTTTTTCCCTTGGCAAATTGTCAAAAGCGTCATTTTTCCAAATATATAACTTTGTTGTTCTCAAATTTTGGACGGCGAAAATTTCGCACTGCATTCTCTATTATAGCGCATATTAAATTGATCAATAATAGGATCGGTTTGGATAAATATATTTTAACGATGTTTTTTCAGTGCAAGGTGAGACCGTAACGATCCGTTAAGGGCACGGTTATATTATCTAGATATAAAACCAATGTCACATTATCTCCCTTAACTTTGATTTTATTTATTGACATAATATAATCTGCTAGATCTGCACTTAACATTGTTTTCTAATCAGTGATGAATCAATAGTTAAAATGCTTATCAATTAACCATTTACTGTTTATTTGACAAAATAGCTTGTTGAACTAAATTTTCTTAATACAGCAGGAACGCATTGATTTCAGTATTATGTGTTGTGTGGCACATATTTGATTGAAAAATAGATTATAAAAATGTGCGGATTGCGCATCAAATATTTGCGCATCAAGTCTTTCTTAATTTAATATATTCGAATGCTTTGAAATCACAATTTTTGACACAATTGTGTGCTAATTATTTAAATTGAATATTCGAATATGCAAAAATCAATTGATTTCGAATAACAGTAAATTATTATATTTATTAATATACACTTGAGAAATGTTAGATATATATCAATTAAAATCTGACAATAAGACTGATCTAATCTTAAGATTGATATATTTAAAATTATCGGAATGTCTCAATCAGATTATTAAGTGTCAATATAACTTACTAGATAATATTTTAAATAGATAAAATTAACTTTTAAAGCAATTTAATACTTAAGGTCGTATTCTAGTGGCAAATATAAATCTCTCTCTATGCGTGTTTTTATCTTCGCTAATTGGTAAATTTGTCACATCGTAGATCCAATTACTGCTTCGTAACTCAACCCTTAATTTGACATTTTCAGGGTTAATTCTTATGTATTATAGAATAGAATCTTTTTGTGTGCTACTTAAGACTTAATTAAAAAAACATGTTTTATACTCTCACAGTTTTAATTATGTAATCTTATGCTAATGTATGTTCATTAATTCCTTATTTTAACAAAAAAGAGATGAAGGCGGTAGCAAAATTTTTAGGAAGACGAAAAAATTTAGAAAAGACGTAAGAATTTGTCACATAAATATAATTCTAATTTAAATTTGAGTAAAAACATAACAAAATATTTCTTACAATATCACAACATATTTTAACCAATTTTGTACATAATACAAAAATTAAACATTAATTTTGGATTTAATAAATTTTTTTAGTAAATCCATGTGAATATTTAAACATACGTCATTTATCGTTACACTTGCTCCATCTGTGGTTGCTAGTGTCTAAGTAATTCGAATTCATTAAAACTAAAATTTAAAGCAGCCTGGTAATATAAATATATTAAATTCCGAAACTCTAGGTTAACGATACACCAACATTTAAAAACTTTTCATTATACAAAAAAAAATGTAATAGATCACTTCTTGTTTTGCTATTTTTTTTTATTTTATTTCAAATAAAATCTGTAAATGCCTAGACTAATTATTATCATAAGTGTACTATATGTAAACACGTAACAAAAATAAATAATACTGTTAGTGAAAAACTAACAAAGAGCACAATAACTTAAGGAAAATCCCTTGTAAAAATCTATCATTAAAATATTAAAAAATTGCTATTCAGCATTCCTTGCAAAAAATCGTTTTGGCAATGTGATGATTCTGGGTGGAACCAGACTGCTTGTTATTGTCTAATAAACTACATAACGGCAGTGGCGTATCTATAGGTAGCGGAGGGGGCGGGCCGCCCCGGGCGGCACTTGCTTGGGGGCGGCATATTCGCGATGGAATCGTCTAGTGTGGTTCTTAACCCTGAATGCACTAAAACATACATAAATCCACGAATAACAAGAGCTTAATAATAACCAATTTATTATTTTAAGAAATACTGATTTTATGACCCTGCAAAATGGGGGAGGGGGCGGCAATTTTAAGGATCGCCCTGGGCGGCACATACCCTAGCTACGCCACTGCATAACGGTAATTCGAAAATCGATAAAACATCTAATTCTATGGACTGTGAATAATAGACACGTTTGCTATCTGTTTATCGAATTATAATATATATCTTCTTGGATTTTTGCAATTCCTTCGAAACCCGTAAGTTGATAACTAATGCCTGGATGATTTGGGTTTGAATGCCGTATTGACCCTAGTGTTTTTAAAAAAATTGTCATGTCTGAAAGGTTAAATTAGTGATTTTTGTATAATTTTAATTCTTATAATCGCAGATAGAAATGGACCAATAGGAAAGCGCAAAAAACAATTATCACAGAAGTCAAAAATCTACTTCAAAAGCAATAAAATTTTGTCGGCGCCGTTACAATGTGAACGCTCGGTAACGTACGTTCCCATTGCAAACTTAGAACCCCAAATATAGTGATATGTTTATTTTAAAATCAGATTACTCGAAATTGTTTATGGGGCAAAAGGATAACAACGCATGTAAAATAAATAATAGTATTTTAAAATTAAATTCAATGTTTTAAATTTAATCGCCTACCATATGTGTTGTAAAAATTTAAATAAATTTACTATATGGCAACACTGAGCAGCAAATAAAACATGACTAATTATCAGATAAATATTATGAGTAGATATTTTTAATAATTTTTAACGAAGAAAATATGTCGTAATTGTGGCTAATTTTTATATTTATTTGTAGCATAGAAAGGGTTAACTCGTACCTATTCAATTACGATGTTAATAAATATATATAATGCCATTTTTGTCATGAGGCCCAAAATCATTGTTTTCCCATAGGCCAGGCTTACTCTCACGCGACAACCCAGGTAGGAGGTCGGGCCTAGCCTCAGTTCACGCAGTATACTGACACAAAAGCCAGACGCTGGATGATGGCGGTTTACGCAAGAGAAATAATAACCAAAGAAAATAAATATTCGGAATGCTCGTGATTAATAGATGTTTCTGCTCTATTGTTATTTTATAATATTTCAATACGTGATCACTCAGATAGATAACAATAAGATTTTTTACATTTCGCCCTTCAATTCCTTGATTTGGCAGTGATCTTTGGACCTGACCTTCCCTCGGCGCTATCAGAAGACGAATGCGGCACACGCAGGGCGCAATTGAAGGTTGACAAACTACAATAATTGCGAAACCGCTCTCCGTCAAGACATGGCAGATAATGTGCCGATCGGTTTTTAAAATAGACATCGGGCGCAGCACGTCGTCGCTCTCGTGAACTATTTATAATGAGACTATAGCCAAGAGCTGAAGAGTCTCGGTGTAGGCCAGTGGAAGCAAGGACAGTGAGAAGGGAAGATGGGTGCCGAAGACTTCAGCCATATAGTGTCCGTGGAGTTTGAAGTGTTCGGAAATGTCCAAGGTATGATGACTACACACATACTGACGGTAATCCCTAAATGCCTAAATTAATCCAATAATCCGAACGACGTGATAATCCGTGTTGATAAATAGTCAGATAAGCGTTAATGTTAAATGTTTACCAAAAACGAATTAAATGCGTACAGATAAAATGTAAAATACACAATGTCAACCTTGAAATATAATAATTAATTTATAATTAAATATAAATCAAATAAATGTGCGATATAAATAATAAAAATAATATTTCACAATAATAATATTATTAAAATAGGTCAGTTTTAATTGTTATAAATACATAATAAAATAATATTATGATGATTAAAAGTATATCAATAAACAGTTAAATTTATTATTATTATTATTAAATATTAATCATAATGAAAGCATAAGTGATCTAGCATTATGTAAAATGCTATTTTTAACCAAAGCATCAGACTGTCAAGTGAGACACACCTTTTGCATACCTAAAATATATTTTCGTGAAAAACTATTGTTAAATATTACTATTGTTTGCTAAAATCATTATATATATGTTAATACATCTTATTTTAAATGAGTTCAAGAAACACTATTCTGTAGTAAATAACTTGCAAGATTTTATTAGTACGCCTATTTATGTTATACTTAGTTTATTTCTTCTCGCGTATTAGATTTCTAAGAAATATCATCGGTATCAAATTTCGGTGAAAACTATTAAGTATTATGTTTATGATCAGAATATGTTTCAAAAGTATATTAAAATGTTTAAAATAACCTTACAACTATTTATTTAATACTTTTGTAGTGCATAATTTATTCATTGTATACCAATAAAATGGCAACATAAAAATTTCCAATAAATAAATGCAAAAATATGTTTTAAACTCTAAAACCATATGAAAATACTTTAAAATTGGCTCGATATTACTATTGTTGTGTCTTTTAAATTCAGGCAGCTTGTATAGATTTACATAAATTTAGTTAAATATTTATTAAACTTAATATTTATATATGTTTTATACATAAACATTTCTAAAAACAAATAAATACATTATTTAATTTAAAAATCATTTAACTATTCGTATATTGTTTTATTTTATTTACAATTTGTTATTATTTTTATAAGAATTAATGAATAAAAATGTCAAAATTTTAAGTTAATAAATACATTATTCCATAAAACATACTATATTCGTATATATGTATATGCTACTCGAGTATTGTTGTATTTTATGAAATCAGACAGTTTGTTGTTATATTAATATGAGAAATGAAATATTTGTTTATTTTTATATATGTATATTTCATATCAAAAAACATTAGAAAAAATTTTTGAGTGAACCAATATATATCCCTAATTCAAAAGAAATATGTAATTCCATAAAAAAAAAACTATTCGTTAATATTCATATGCTGTTCGAGTAATGTTGTATTTTATAAAATCAGACAGTTTGTTATTATTATGTATTTATACATTTTTATTCTCATTACAAAAATAATGTATCAACAAAAAAAGCAAAATATAAGATACGCAAATTGAACCAAGTTCATATATCTAAAAAAATATTTATTTCTTATTCGTAATAAATATTTATAAACTGTTCAAGTATAGTTTTAATATATAAAACCTTCAAACCGAGTATGACGCATGAAAATTCTATTGTTGTATATTATTAAATCTGACAGTACAATATTATTTAAATAAAAATAAATCAACAGAGTGATAAATAAAGCTATATTTTTCCATATTTATTATATTTACCAAATAAGCGGAAAGACATTCTGAATATAAACACATTATTGTCATTGAATGTGCTTTCAATCATATGTATTTAATATCCTAACAAGCAATCTCGTACAATGGCACGATTCCTCAGCAGTATTAAAGGGCTACCAACTTTAAGAGGCAATTTATGCATTTATTTAAATTGATCATGAAATTCCTGTTCTTTTAGAATTTGTACAATACATACTTTTTGTCATGATAAAGACAAAAATGATTATTAAATATTAGTGCAGTACAGACTTTTACAATAATAAAAATTATTTCATTTATGATTTGATTGCATTTAAGGATCATATTGCTAGTGTTTATTCACGAGATTTTATTGAGAAAAACAAACTTTAAGAAGCATGGTACATATAATATTTGATGTCTTAGTTCAATTTATACTATTAATCAATATCTGTGAAAAAAATAAATAACAGCCAATCGCACCAATTAAATAAAATTATATGTTTAAACAGAGATGACCGATTAGGACTGATCTCATTTTCTTGAAACTGCAATTGGTCGTTGAACTTTAAGCAAAAACTTTTGATAAAAATTAAAATAAAAATGTTTCCAATTACTAGACATTTATTAATTGTCTGAAGTATTGTTATAGACACTGTTGCTTTAATCTAGCACCTGTTACGTTACAGCGATATATTGACGGAAACTTCTAAAAAGATTTTTAAAAAATCTGATACACTTGTTTACGCGCAAGTATCACGTAAATAAAAATACATACTATGTTTTAATTCACCTTGATTTATTACAAGTTGACGCTAGACTAAAAATACTGCTTCAACGTCATTTTCAGCGGTTCTGCTTCGTTTCACCCAAATTTAACATAATATATTAGCTATTTTTCATATTAAAATAGATTTTTACAAAATGGTGTTTACGGTGAATATTTGCTTTCATAACGAACACGTAATCTGAAATGGGATCTAAGATTCGAAACTGCGTAGGTGAGTAATCAAGTAAACAGAAAACAACACCATTTCTTTTCAATCTTAAAAACGATTCGCTTAAAAAACATGAATAGAAACGTGCTCACTTTGATTACAGTTGAACATTTATTTCATTCGAATGTTATAATAATCAGTCGATCAAAGTATTTTTATCAATCATAAATATAAAGAAGGTCACTCTAACTCATTTTCCACTCTATAAAATAAATATGAAAAATATTAAATAAATATTTTTATTGTAGATTGTAATTTTTTTGTTTTTTTTTAGGACTGTATTTTACAAAGTATTGCAAGGACCTAGGAGATCAGTTACAAGTCGGAGGATGGGTGAAAAATTCCAAACGCGGAACAATCGTTGGAAAGTTAAACGGACCTAAGGATCGCGTGAATATATTGTAAGATTTTTATTATATTTATTTTTAATCACAGTATAGTAATATATCTAGACTTCTAACGGAAACAGATTTATTGTAAAATACACAAAACATTTGCTCAAATTAGAAATTCCATTTGTGTCTCTTGGAAAATGACTTTTATTTTTGTTTATGTTAGACTTGAGTGAGACATCTGTAAAGTCTTGATCTCTAGTTTTTATTGCCTCTTGACTAATTAAAATATCTGATCAATTGGACTATAACGATAAAAGAGAAACTATTTTTAACTTGAATATTTTGAACAAACATCTTCATATTTTTTTATTTATCCAATTAGTGCAAAAAATAAATTTTTGCCTGTAAAATAATATTTAATTAAAAAATAATAAATAAAAAATATTATCGGTTTATAATAATTATTTTAATTAATCATTACTCTTATAATCGTTAAACTTTTTGGATTTTATAAAATATGCTGTACGAATTATTGATGTCATTTTTAAAATCACCAGAATTAAGATAAGCTGCGATTAAGCTAATTCAGCAAAATTTATGGAATATTACAAATACAGAATTTTATCGAATTTTATGTAAATACAAAAGCTAATAATGACTGGAACGAATTTGATATACATTAAGCTCGGATCTGTATCGGCGGTTTTTTTTTGTAAATTAAATAACTGCAATAAAATTATTGAATTGACTGAAATAAAATTATTATATAAATTAACCGCAGTCGAATTATTGAATTGACTGAAAAAACATGTTGTTACTTCTGCGTATTTCGGTCATAGTAGACACAGCCGATAAATATTCTATTCATAAATATTTTTCATAGGCGAAAGAGCATTTTTTGTTATGAAGAAGTGTCTTATTGTCTCGCATTTCGAAACAAAATAAAGGGACAAAATGGACTGTGAATTTTGGAGTGGCACTAATCACTCGGGTATATTGAGAGAGAAAACGACTACCTGTGTTGCTCAATTTATAGTGAATATGTATTTTTCAGTGAAGTTATATTTTCACTAGTGAAGTCCAAATACATTTTTACTAGTAGATATATACATATTTCTACTAGCGAAAATATAGTTTAGCTTATGAAATTATATGCTGCTCTAAAATGTCTATGAAACTCAATTTTCAATTACTTATCATTATTTATTTACATGTGAATGTGCATTTTTCAGTGCAGTTATATTTTCACTAGTGAAGTCTAAATAAATACAATTTTTCCAGTAAATATTTTGTACTAGCGAAAATATAATTTAACTGATAGGCGCTAATGAAATTATATGCTACTCTAAAATGTCTATGAAACTCAATTTTCTAAAAGCGAAACGGACTTTTTCTGTTCAAACCCAAACCTAACCTACACGAATTAAACAAACCCAACTTAGTCTAATGAAAGTTCTTAAGCTAATTATAATAATCTAATCAAAACTTAACCTAATGAAGGTTGCAAAACTAAGTTTTAGAGCTTTCATTAGCTCAAGTCTAAGCCAACTCAACTCTCAGGAAAAAATAAGCAAAAGACAGACATACGTTGCACCTCTCATATTGTTCCATAGTTTGTCTGCGCTTGGATAGTACACTATCTTATAAAAAAAAATATGCCTATCCTTACCGATATTACTATAGACTTCTGATATAAAAGGGCTGATTTAAGTATATTCAAACCAAATTTTGGTCAATAGGAGGGTGCAAAAACAATTATCACTTCTCAGAAGTCAAAAATTCACGTCAAAAGCAATAAAATCGTGTCGGCACCGCCACAGTAAGAATGTCGAGCGTTACCGAGCGTTCTCACTGCAACGGCTCCGACGCGATTTTATTGCTTTTGACGTGAATTTTTGAATCCTGAGAAGTGATAATTGTTTTTGCACCCTCTTATTGACCAAAATTTGCTTAGTTAAAATTGCTTTGTTTTTGCATTATTGATACCGTTAATGGACCTCAGCGCGGATATGCTTTTTGTCTTATAAATATTACTTTGGTACGTGCAACAACGTGATGGTATATTTAAAATTGTTTACAATTGACAACGTTGTTATCCTCTGGAATGTTAAAGTAAGCTCTAAGTGCTTGCTTTAGCACCATAAATGGACACTCTGCGTTTTTGTTTGTTACGCTGACAAAAACTCCAATGTTATAAGGGCACAAACCCTAATTACTAGGGTTTTTAATATACTCTATTGGATCCCGGACATTTATACTCATTTAAAAAACTCAAACGAAAACGAATTTAGGTCATGTCTAATAAAAAGAGGACATATGTTAATTCTATACTAACTTACTTGCAATATCGTTTCAGGGTTGACTGGCTAACAAACACCGGATCACCGGGCTCCAAGATTGAAAAATGCGAACTGTCGAGATGGGAAAACCTATCCCGCGTGGAGATCAGGAGCTTCAGCATTCGATTTTGATACAACTACAGAACATAACCCATAATCTAATATATATTATAAGCACATAATTTTATTATATTTTATTTATTTACAATAAATAATGATTAAATAAATTAAATTGGTGACTTTTTTTATTATAGTAAAAATACAACTATACATACTCATTAATAGATCAGTTCTAGATCTTCTGCAAATGCGAATGTGGTTATTGTGGTGTCCTTTGTAGTGGGAATATCAGTACCCTATAAATAAAAGGTTGGTATTATGTGCTGACATAGAAGTATGGATTTCGAATCAAATTAACAAAGGCAATAATCATCATTATGGATTTTATAAAAGCCTTTGACAAGGTTTTTAATGGCATGTTGCTGAGAAAGTGATTAGGGGAAAAAAGTTTTTAACCCCTTCTGGAGTCTAGCTAGCTTTCTACCTGTTGTTTAAAAAGCACATACCATATAAAATTAAATCGGCTTTAATCAACAACAAGGCGTCAAACAATCACTGTAATTGTTTGTTCTCTTGTTCGGTAATTTTTTTATTGTATTTTGAATTATTTTTCCGTTATTATGAAAAATGTTCTTCTTTCATTACTGAGATTAATGAAAGAAGACGACAAGGAGACTATAATAATTTATTTTTCATATATATAAGCTTATGATTAATGTTTATTCAGTAGACCAGGCCTCGGCAACCTTTTTTGGATGCGGGTCAAAATAATTAAAATGTGACTATTAAAAACACTATTCAGGTAAGTGAATATTTTTGGTCCTAACAACCATATACGTGTTCTAGTCTTGACATCGTAACACGTTAAAAAAATGATATTTGCAGAACTGAAATGGGTCACTTCAAATCATCAAACGGGTCACTTGGTGACCCGCGGGTCATAGGTTGCCGAGCCCTGCAGTAGACTATATGGATTTTAATGTTACAAGGGTCAATAAAATCCATAGAGTTATTAAATAGCCTGAGAAGAATTTCTTTACCCATTTTACACATTTATGCTTTGAAAAAATAAACTAAAAAGTCATTCTTTTTTTGATAAGCTCTGAATCAATGTTTTCTAATTGTTTCAACAACAAATTTAAAGCCCCTCCAGCTGTCAATAGTATAACCTTTACTCTACTGAGGTACTCTACAGTGATCCTTATTGGCAGGCTTCAATATCCCTTCAGTAACATACAAACACTCTTCGTCCTCTTCATCCCACATATCACCGAAGTTCAAGTAACATTGACGTGTTGACTAATTCGTAAAAGGCAGTCTAGCGTCGCCTCCGTTGTGTTTCATCCAGTCTTGACATCTAAAATTAAGTTCAATAGTATTTTTAAAATTCAAATACATTCTTTCGTAAAAAGTAATTTCGTACCGTAGAATATTTAAGTCTTTACAATTATTTTAATGCCATTTATATGTATATGTATATTAATGTAGTTTTAGATTAGCAAACAAAGATAAGCCCAATTATAGTAGTTTTGCCATTTAAATACTTCTAATAAAAGTTTATTAATTATTTTTCATATTTTATTTGAAATTACCCTAATTTCCTACCATCTCGGCAGATATATTCTAGACAGGTCTTCTTTTACTAAGGATTTAGGTGTGACTTTCAAAGAACGTTGGAAATTTAATCAGCACATTGTAGAGACTCACGACAGATCATTAAATATGCTCGGTTTTATCTTAAGGAATGCGCGCTACTTCAGGAATACTTTAGTATTGCGCACTCTTTATGATGCTCTAGTCCGTAGCATACTAGAAACTAGCTCTATTATTTGGATTCCAGGCGTAATGAGTCAATGTAATGAATTGAAGCTGGAAAAATTACAGTGTAAATTCCTTCGATATTTATACTTAAAGGAATACGGGTATTATCCGTTTTTGTTTCCCAGTGCTTTTATTTTGGGAGCACTCGGATACGTTTCTTTGTCTACTCGCAGAAGTGTTTATATAATTAAACACTTCTGGAAATTGCTCAAAGGCATCGTAGACAATCCTTCGGTGCTAGAGCAACTCCAAATGTGGGCTCCGGTCGCGTCCACTGTTCTTGCCTGTAAAGTCTAGAGCCTGAGCACTTGCCAACTTTTCTCTGGCAAAGGCCATCCGTCTGCTCAATACTGTGCATATATTGACATTTTTTCATACACATAGGGTTTTGGTCCAATTCGTGTGAGACAATGCACAGTTGATTTTTGTCTGT
Source organism: Plectrocnemia conspersa (assembly GCF_051122295.1). Classification (NCBI taxonomy): domain Eukaryota; kingdom Metazoa; phylum Arthropoda; class Insecta; order Trichoptera; family Polycentropodidae; genus Plectrocnemia; species Plectrocnemia conspersa. The sequence continues at coordinate 2,594,532 of NW_028277178.1, read as the reverse complement.
TCTTTTATCTTGTTTTTACGAATTTGCATGTATGCATATGTATATATTTGTATGTATTTTAGAATTGTAATATATTTTATACTTTTGGCAATCATGATGCATTAGGTTAACCTGTCAGGTCACGTTGGTCATAATTTTAATAAATAAATAAATAATCTTTGCACTGTAGGGGTTCTTATAAAAATGTATTCAGTATAAAGTTAACATTAAACAAATGTGCTTTACTAAACAAAACCATAAGTGAAATCGTAATTTCGGAACACCCAAGAATTTGAGAGGGACTAACTCACAACCACGCATGGAGAAAAATTTAGATCTTATCCAAACCCTTTAGCATTTTTTTACTCAATAACGACTCGCAACTCTGACCCGAACCAAAGATCGGAGAGACTAGCCACTTTTACAACTTACTGAATAAGTCACACCACTCAGCCTACATTACCCTAAATGCCATAAAATATATTCCTTGATAATGGCATTTCCATAAATTTTCACGTCTTTGATTTTTAGATACAATTAAATAGCATATTGTCGTTCAGTATTTTGTTCCATTATAAACATAACAAAGGTAGCGCAGCGCAGACATAAAATACGATAAAATCAATACCTTTCATAATTCTATTGTATTTTCATAAAAGTGAGTTCAATGTGAATTTTAAAAAGTTAACAATTTATGATTTCTTCTTTTTGTAACAAACGTTAGATTTCTATCATAAGAATATTGGGATAATGGATAAAGTCAATGGGTTTACAAATTAAAAGCATAAAGATGCAGTTTTCCATGTTTTTATTTCTAAAATATTTATGCCTGCTGATGTATACAAACTGTTTCTCGTAACAAATGATCAGTGCTGGATTGCTCACACACTCGGATCAATCCAAATATTGAATAAAAAAATAACAAAATCAAAAATTAACTATTTAATTAAAAATACCAGAAAACTTGATTAAATTGACCACCGCCGAGCACAGATGTATGCAGAACATCTATTCCTTTTGTTATAAAGTATATGAGACAGAAAAAATTATACTTATTATTATATAAAAAGTTTTCATTCGATAAAAAAATGAAAAATCGTTTTCGTACATCAGGCAAACACGTAACTGTGCATACACCATACCTCCGCATTGCTCCAGCATACCTCCACACAAACACGCGAGCAATCGACCATCATCTAATTAAACTATTATAATCTTATTCATATAATAATAAAAACACTCAAATCGTCTTGTAAGCATACTTCTTCTAGCCACAGAGGACACTTATTCATTGATAGCTGCCGCGCAAATGACCCGTTACGACTAAATCGCGATACGTTACATACAAAATAGACTGTCAAATAAATAAAAGTGACCGAGCACTCGTCCGATCTGCGCTTTCGTTTAGCAAAGAATTCAACCACAATGATTGGTCCCATAAAAGATGGATAACGTGAATTACACAAGCACAGTATTTAATAAATGAGACATGCATATATTGTATATATCCTCTCGACCTCAGCAGCTCGCTTACCACAAAGTACGATTATTATATATAAATATATAAAAAGGCATGTGTGTACAAAACAGTTTACAGTGGAAAAAAATCTTAAATACCCTGTGAACATTTCCATATTATATAAATGCAAAAAACTATTCTACATGTATACAAATCAAACTCAACTGTGGATTCAATAAATATATATTTCAAGATAAAAGCATCATATAGAATGTCATTGTTAACAATGTTAAAAAAAAACACAAATGTTACGGCCGCTGAATCCAATATTTTCACTTATTAAAAAAATTGTCAATAAACCAGACGAGACGTTCGTTTCAATTTCAATGTTCGGCAATCACGACATTATTAGCGTTACGAGTGTTACACACGACAGGTCATTTGAGCGGGTTCAGAGTTAATTTTATAAAAAAACTTAATCTTGCATGTCCTCCGGGAGTTCGTGCGGATTGACGACGCCGGGAACGGACAGTTGGATTCGTCGTTTCTCTTCTAGCTCAGCTTTCAAGGTCTCTTCTCGCTCTTCCAAGTACAAGTCGCTATCGTCAGACCCCGTGTACTCCTGAAAAAATATAAATAAAAATAAGTTTTAGTTTTAACACATTCGTATATTTTAATAAATCTAGAATAAATACAGAGCGTCAATAAGATTAACTTTTCATTACATCAAACCCATAAAAACAGAAACAACTAATCAAAAGACATACTCTGTTATCTCGGTTGTTTTCTATTACTTTGGTTTTATTTAAACACAACAACTTCTAATGAAGACATTTTCAATGCTACAATTTGAATCAAAACTTTTTGTTTCGTATCAAAATATAATCCATTGAAACAAAAAATCTTTAATGCTGTTCCGAAAACATAAAAAATGAGATGAAATAATTTTAGGGATATTTTTATTATGCAATATATCAATATTCAGACAGTAATTCTAAAACGCTCTGCAGCCAAAAGATAAAACAACACTATAATATAATAATTCCCTTTTTTTTAACAACCCCCCTCTTGGCAAAATTTTAGCTATGCCAGTATTTCGTGTACTTTCTGTATTAATTAATATTGGGTGCGATTTAACAGGTAATTATTTTAATGTGTATTTAAATAAATTATTTATTCCATAATGAAAGAATAGCATCGTCCGTAGCGTCTCAGTCTAGTAATTCTGAGTTTGTGGTTTCGAGCCTCGGTAGGAACACTCGAATTTTTATTTATAATAAAAATGCGCTCTTAATAAAAAAAATCCCCAAGGCCATCTATTGATTATAAATTGTATTACATAATAATTTATAATTATTAAAAATGTAGATGTCACCGATTCTCAGACTTTCATTCTAGTGGTTAATACTTACTAGTAGGTAGGTATACATTACATCGGATTGACTCAGTTGGTACAGATTTATCCCGTTGTAACACATTAAATGGCTTACAGGTTACAACGGAAGATTTAATAAAAATAAAATAAATAAATAAAACGAATTATTTGTGCATTTATTTAAGGTAAATCTTTGATTTTTTCTTCAGAAAAGAATTTGTTGCAGAGTTATTCATGGGGTGGTCACTATTCTGATGCTCACTCACGCCTAATCTGTCTAACAGTAATGCACAAATAATTTATTTTATAGAACAATTATTTTATAATTCTCATTAATATTTGTGAAACAATAAATATATTATTTATAATCAAAATAAATACCATGACTAAAATACTACATAACTTGAACTAGATATATTTTATCATAAGATCTTGAATCCGTCTGTACTTATTTTTAGATTCTTCTACAGTATGTACATTATTTCAAAGGTCAGACATATGATAGATATTCTGCATTATTTGTAAGATGTTAATCTGACAATGGAATGAATAATTTAGTCAGATTCGAGGATAAATCTTTCAAAATCGTGAACCTGTATAATTGTGTGAAACTTCAGCAGTTTTGAAATATTTAAAAGTCCGTCCGTGCATATTCCAAAACACCTGCTACAAAAAAGTGTAACAAGATCACCAATATACTTTTTTAAATAATAAATGTTTTTTTCTTCAAATTTATACATTGAATGACAAAAACACGTAGCACCGGGTGTCAGTTAGCTTTTTTCAAAGAAAAATTTATTGTCAAAATGAATAGTACTAGGCATAAAGCACAAGCTCCATAAAGAAAAAAAATCGTAAAACCACCATTGTCATAAAACTATAAAAGCAAAAATATCACCACTATTGGAAAAAAACCAATTTCCAAACATTTTGTATGAAGAACTAGCAACGTCCTGAACATTAAAATGACTAAACAATGCATGTATAAATTTAAAACTTTGTACAATAGTTTGGCTTCTTCCTTAAAATTAGAAAGGTTAAAATGACCAATAAAATATTTTTCTCATATATCGTGTAAATATAAATAATTTCATATAAAAAGTTTTATATTCCACGTTTTTATTAAATGCGAGTTGGTCAGACACAGTACTGGAATTAAGAAGAAAATAAAACATGATGATATATGTATTTATAATTTTAGAAACTATTGACCCTTTTTTACAGAGGATTGAGCAGCTTATGTTACAAAAACGCCGCAAAAATACAAGAGAAAATGCATCATATGCATACATAAAACAGATATTCTCTACTATGTGCGTGCATATCATATTTCTTTTACATAAACAAAATTTCCCTTTCTTAAATGTCGAGGGGATACTAATTTATTACATACTCAAGAAAAAAATTGCAACATGTACTAATAATCTCTGACCAGTCGCATTTTAAATTTGGAAAATACAGTTTGAGTTATTAATTAGTGATTTTTAAAAACCTTACATTTTAGATTGGAAAGTTGTTCGATTAATACATATATAATTGATAAACCTAAAAATGCATTTTAAATAAAAGTAAACAAGAGTTAGTGTAACTTCACATGTGCCAGATGGATTCGCCCGGCACCGGGCTGGCGCCGTTTACAAACCCTTCACACGTGGCCAGTTTCTTCCCAACCCAGCCTATACCCCGTCAATTGATGTCAGTCATTTAGGATTAACTGCTTCACATAAGTCCTTCTACGCATTTCACGTTAGGATTTTATTTTTGTATGTATCAACAGGACTGGGCGAGATTCTACTAATATAATTAAAATTTCGATGTCTATTTCTTCCACTATTGCCTAAACACGAGGAATATATTTAATAATTTTATTACAAGATACCACAATCACTGTTAACGGCTAACTGAGTTTCAGTATAATTCCATACACTACTCAACCCGGAACCGGACAGTTGTAGTGAGCGCGGCCGGCGATAACCACCAGTGTCAATGGATTTGTCCGGCACGTCTGAAATGATAAATACTAGCCCATACAACACCACCCTCACTACACGTGTGAAGCTACACTTAATAAGGAAGTTCTCGTATTAATTATGCAGTTGAGAATATTCCTGCAAAAAATATTGGAAGTAATTGCAGGTATTTAACACGTTCTGTGCCGCAGTACATTTTGAGAAAATAAGTACCTGCGCCACTAAACAAATAATAGTTTATATTATGTATACATATATAGGTTTATTAAAAATAATTGCATTTTCAAACAAAATTTTGGAAATTTGCATTATATTCAGGGTATAGGTCATATTCAATGTTAAAATTCGAAGTAAATGTGACCGCTGGCGCACTGGGACTGTTTATAAAAAAAACACATAGGTCACCGGTGACCTACGTGGCGCCTTGGTCAAAAACATGGTAGGTCACTGATGACCTACGCGGCGCAGAACGTGTTAAGTGATATTTATATTTAAACAATGAAAATCCATTAACCTGGGCAACACCACATGCGCCATATGGCATTAAACGTAGCCGTGTCCCACATGCCGCAGTGCGCCATATGACGCCGAATTTCCTTTCAATTAATAAATTATATATGGAAATATTTCAAATTTTTATTTAAGAATGTTTGAGACATCTCTTGTCCTACCGATTCATTTTTAAAATTTAAAACATGCGAACCACCAGTTCGAAAATGAAGGTACATTTCTCTGGTGTCACACAAAATTGGACCCTATGGGGATAACAGCATGAATAGAATTCCCACAAGTGTGGGACAATTTGGTCTGGTCCTTTGAGCTCGAAACTTTGCATTCTTGTGTATTTATTTCGATCTTTGATGTTTTCATTGTGCCAGTGTGAAAAAAAAATGAGAAAAAATCCCAAACTTGCAAGACGGATGTAGATAAATCTTATACATATTTTTGTACTGATTTCTTTTATGTATATAAAATATAAGTGCCTATTATTGTGTAATGTTCCGTCATAAAGATTCTCAGTATATAAAAATCAAATATAAATAAAATAAGTTAAAAAATTAAATTAAATTAAATTTAGAAAACAAACATACGGGAAATTAGTTTTTCATATGTTGGAAACCTGTTATGCTCTGTTTTTGACTCCCTATTCCCGCTGTATTTCTGTCAGAAATGTCTAGATAACGGTCAATATGTAAATAATAGCATGTTTTAGATTTAAAATATTTTTTTGTTCTAAACACATTAAGAATCTACAGCATGGGGCACATACCTACGTAAAAAATATATGGCGTTTAAAATGTTAATAATGGTTTTAAACTTTGCTAAAATTATTCATTATCGATTATTTCATAGAATAATTTTATTTAATATCGAACTCTATAAATATACTGTCGTTAAAATTTAACTATGCACTCTCTACTAGCATATAAAGACCCGACATACAGTGAAGCATAATGACATGGACATTTCTAGGGGTAACGTCGCAGATTAGAGTAATAATATAAAAAATATAAAATATGAATCGTGTTCATACTCACTCTGATTTGTACTAAAAAGTCTCTCAGATGTTCTTTAAATGCGGTTAATTTATGATTCAGATGGAACAATCCTTGTACGGTAATTTTGATCTGACCGTCCGTCAAATGTGGAAACGCTCCTTTCAACAACGTCGCTACATATTCCTGAAACGTAAGATGAGGATCGTTAATAAGACGCCTCGGCCGCAGGTCCGCGTTATCCGAGTACCTGTATGTAGAGAGTGTTGTCGGGATGAGGTCCGAGGGGCGCCGTCACGCGGTTCGCTTCGAACAACGAAAATATATAAGCTAAGATGGTGGCGTGCATGGTGAGGCTGGCCGTGTGCGACGTGTCCGTCGCCACGCTGAACACGTGCTGCAGGATGTCGCACAGGTACGTCTGGTAAAAGCTCTGCGCCGCTATCGGATGCGCCTCTATGTTCAACAGCAGGCTGTACAGGATCTGCAGGCCCGTGTCGGCCACGTTCCTCATCGTGTGTTTGAACGCCCAGATGATGGAGTCCAAGACGAGCTTGAACTGCGGAGGGGGTATGCTGAGGAAGGCTTTGAAACAGTGCGTGTTGACCGCCTGCAGCAGCAGGAAGAAGTTGGTGCGGTGCTCGGGGAACTCTTCGAAGTCCTTGTTGATCATGTCGAGCGTGCACTCGAACACGGCGTCGAATATTTTGGGCACCTCGGACGTGATCATCCCCTTGAGGGTGTTGACTATCGTGGCCATCGCCGCGAGGACTTCGGCCTCGCGGGCGATTGGCACGGCCGTCCGCTGATAATCGAGGAGGACGGCGTCTAGGAGGGGCGGGATGAAGCTCTCGAGGACCATGGCGTGGTCCGCCGAGCGCGAGATCCAGCTCGATATGAGTTTCAGAGTCTCCTTCTTGACCACCAGCATGTTTTTGATGAGCGGCTGCTTGGTGACGACTTCTCCGTTGATGGATATGGCTTGGCTTATGTTCTCCGACATGACTTTGTAGACGTTGAGCATGTCGAGGTATATCCGTCCCAGCTGAACGACGTAGGGGTGACCGAGAGCCGTGCAGGCGCGCACGTTGGTCTTGAGAATGTTGATAAGCTGTTTGACAGCGTCCGGGTCTTTCAAAATGTGCACGTTGCGAGACGCCTGAGAGATTATATCGTCCCACACTTGATTGGGGAGCATCATGTATTTGTCGACAAGCTGCTCCTGCGCCACTTGGTTCACCTCGGCCGCTATCATGTATCCGACGGCCTCATAGAATGTGTGCACTTGCTGCGGTTGCAGGTCGCAGATTATCGTGCTCATCATGCTCAAGATCTCGTCGATGAACGGACAAACTTCTCCGGATTGGACGGTGACGAAGTAGCGTCGGCACTTGTGGGAGATCTTGATGAACGTGTCGCAGGCCATGTCCTGCACCCCGTCGTGCGTCTCGTGCATGAACTCGAACAGTTTGTTTATGACGGTCTTTAAGAATCGCCAGTGGCAGCGCAGGAAGCGCGGATACTGGCCGACGACGTACATGATGTCGCTGGCGATGATCGCCTTGTTGTCCTTGCCTTTCTTCTGCTCGCAGAGACCGAGCAGCTCTTTGATGACGGTGACGAGAAAGCGCTTCTCGTCCTCTTCCAAGAGAGCTCCGGAGATGGAGCCTATCGCCCAGCAGAGGCTGTTTAAATTTTTCCAGGACCATTCGACGCCGGTCACCTGATTCTGGAGCTTCTCGGTCATTATGCGCTCCGTGTCGACGTAGTCCAAGTGAGTCAGATAGACTAGCGTCTCGCGCATGTTCTTGTACAGGTTGATGGAGTCCGTGTCTTTCATGAAGACGCGCACCACTTCACCGTTCTCGTTCTCGACGACGAGCACCTCCTCGGGCCGCGCCATCCTCGAGATCATGATGTAGCGGACCTTGCTGAGGACGTCGCCGTATATGTGACGCCGCGTGATGTTCTTCTTGGTCACGTCCAGATAGAGATCGGCCGTGAGCGAGTTCCAGTATTCCAGGCAGATCTTGAATATCTCGATCTCTTCCACTTCGGATATGAGGACGAGGTAGGTGAGAGCGTTGACGAGCGTGCTGTTGAGTCCGTTGCGCTCGACGAGGTTGGCGTGCTCTTTGAGAAAGGTGCACAGGAACATGGCGAGGTTCTGGATGAACTCTTGCTCTTGATCGCGGCCCGCCGCGTACGCCTCTCGGATGTTAGTGTTGAGGGGCAGAATCGCTTCGAGCTGATCCATGCTCTGCGCGAGGAGGGCGACGAACTTGTCGTCGTAGTTGGTGGCTTTGGCGCTCGCTATCTCCATGAGACAGCTGAGGGTGACGTTGCGGAACATGGGCACGTTGAGGAACTTGAAGACGAGCGTGCTGATGATGTTGGTCTCGAAGATGTAGCCGAGGGGGACCCAGCTGAGGAAGCGCAGGAAAGTGTGGAGGGTGACTTCGACGAGCTGAGCGTTCTGAGACGTCTCGAGGACCGTCTGGCAGAGGCCGAATATCTGTCCGAACTCGGAGCACATGGAGTCCTTGAGGTGCTTCGCCTTGGTCTGCGTGATGTGGCCGGCGCTAAACATGAACACCTCCTCGCTGAGCAGCTTCAGGATGACCATGTTGTTCTGGCAGAGGGACTCGTTGGTCTTGGAGGCGCCGACGATGTCTCCGATGAACGAGTTCCAGTTCTTGGGCCACTCGCGCTTCAGCACCTCGACCAGAATCATGTTCAGCTTCTTGAGGTACACCTTGTTGACGTCCATGACGGCGGGGTCGGACGACGTCTTGATGATCAGGCCGACGATGTACTTCTTGATGCCCTCGCACTGGTTGCGCGGCAACACCTTCCATCGCGTCTGGATCACCTGCTCGAGGATCTGCAGCGCGTAGTACTTGGTCTCCTGGTTCTGCGAGAACTCGAGGATGGTGTCGACGCGCGTCCACGCGTCCGGGTGCTCCTTGAGGGTGGTGAGAATGGTCTGAGCGGCGCGCTGCTGCTCGCCGACTGTCGTGTACAGGCAGCCGACGATGGTGTCGAGCAGCGCGATGTCGAGCTTCTGGTTGAAGTCGAGCAGCTTGGTGGCCTGCTCGGCCATTGCGGCGGCGGCGGCGATGGCGATGGCGGTGGCGGTCCTCGTCTGCGGCTATCGGCTATCGGCCGACCATTCGCCGTGACGCACCGCGCGTTGCGACGCACTCTGGACGAGCGCGAGGAGCGATGGACGCGCGACGCGCTCTTTAGACCGCCGTCGCCGTCGCCGTTGCCGCTGTTTTTCCCCGTCCGAATGTGAGCTTGGGCCAACGCGACGGCCATTCGCTATTTACACGGCCTTTTTAATATTACAAATAACGTAAATGCGCAGTGTTGCCATATTTTCAGCGCTAAATGCGTCATTTCAACTTTAATCATATTCCTTATTTATTTCCCCGTTAAATACAAATATTTTTGCTTTTTATCTTTTACAACATCTATATAAATATAATAAATACTATTACACGTTCAATAAGCTAATAATAAAAACCACTCTCCTATTGCACAAAATTATAATTGATTTAAATATGCTTCGTTCGATTTTCATTTGACACCCTTACGTCTTTTGACTTGGATGTTTCACTTCTGAGAAGGGATAATTGTTTTTTGCGCTCTCCTATTCACCAAAATTCTGTTTAGATACGCTTCATTTTATTCTCGTTTATTCTAAGTTCAAATATTGTTATAAAAAATATTTCAACTTAGAATAAATAGTCTCAATATAAAAGCTAAATAACCGCACGATTTTATAGCTTTTGACGTGGACTACTTTAAATTAGGCAAAAAAATGCAAGTCATTTAAGGAAATACTATGAATCCTAATGAAATGGAAATATCAAAAAAAACAAATCTTTTGCTATGTATTTTTTCTAAAAAAAGTTCGGGATCTGAAGTTGAATCACCTTTATATGATTAATAAATTAGATAAGACGATGTTGCAAGAAATACAAAATAGAACAGTGATCATCACGCTATCCACATTTTATCCAAAACACACATACGCTTTACTCACACAATCGTATTATAAGAATTGACAACCAGTTACTGTGATATTACATATATATTATATATTATTTTGTGCGAAAGAGAGCAAAATATTTATTTTATAGCCGGATGTGCCACAGACGAAAATCATTAAAATGAACATTGCCGCTTTAACAAGAACAAGCGAGACAACGAATATTCTTACGCGCGTGTATCGCTTCTCTCTCGCATACATCAGTATACGTTTACAAAGCATTTACAAAATTATTGCAGTACGAATTTTTGACGTATCAGCAAACTGTTTTTGGATTCCGTACTCACAATTTTTCCGTACTCAGCTCTCTAAACTATGCCTATACGCTGTAGTTTCCCGATAAATACCGTTATTGCAGCGCAGATAGAAACAAAAACAGCACACAATCGTATTTTCGTGCGACGTATACGACTTTATTCTTGTGACTGGGCGAATGTTTGTATGTAAAAATTGAAGCACGCGCGAATGTTTGTATGTAAAAATTGGACAATGTGACGTTTACCGAAATAGAGCAATGAGAGTAGATTTAAATAAAAATAAATGTACTAACTGTAAAAGTATGATTGAATAATTGGATATTCAAAAAGATTTAGGTTGAATGTTATCGTATTTTTATATGTTAGAAAATGTTATGTTTTAATAAAAATATAATTATTTAATAAAAATAAAGATATACATAGATTTAAAACTATGAATAGAGATAGTGTAATGATAAACAGGTATAAGAAAACATAATATTCTTAGGACAATCGGAAAAAATAAAAATGTAGCGAGTTTCTTTAATGGAATAAAAAAACTCGCTACATGCGAAGGTGCATTAAGAAATAAATTATATTTTTTATATTCTGTATATGTTTATATTATATTTTTTATGTATGTGTTCATTATATTTGTTTAATGTATAAACAATTAGCTATATTAGGTAAATTAAATAATAAATTACAACAAAATAATAAATATTATATAAGAAGTTAAAAAAGTAGGTGATACTTTCTTGTTATCGGGGGCCATTTATTAAATATTCGTTTCGCTTAAAATGTGAAAATAGCTGTTTTTATCGTATGATTCATAAAATAAATTCTTATAAAAAAAATTACTCGTATAACGAGAAAGTACCAAATTCTAACACGCAGAGCCGCGCCTACCACACGGTCAATTTAACTTTATACATATTTATTATTTATTTCGCCGTTAAATACTTATAATATTAACGAAGCAAAATTTTCACGGAAGGGGGGGGGGAGATAATTTTCATATCTAATATTATGTGAGTAGTTAGAAAAACTGATTCATAAAAGAGATTCTTACAACATTAAAAAAAATGCCTGAAAACAAGAAAGTACAAAGTTCTCGCAAACAGCCGCTCCTACCGTATGGGCGGTTGGCCATTTTATATCAGGCCAGACGAGAGGGAGGGGGGGGGCAGCCAATATAAATAACCATATTATTACGAAAATTGATCGGAGATATTTTATTTGAACAATTTATTTATATTAAAGTTGATATTTTTATAAATTGCGTAGTTTGCTTTATTTTTGTTTTTTTTATTTTTGGTTCGAGGAATAGCATGGAGCATGCAAAGAAAATGGCAAGTTGTGCACAAAAAAGAAAACTTATAATTGAAAAAAAAAAAAATTTTAAATGAACAAAATTTTTATAAATTTGTGATTAAAAGAAAAACACCAAAACTGGATTTACGCGTGAGAATAATTAAATGGTAGGGCAAAATACTAATAGTTTTGCTAAAGCAATCGAGGAAAGCATCAAAGGAGAAAGTGCCATCGAATTTATTGCATCTGATGAAAAATCCAGAACACATGAAAATCTAAATCTTGTTGACAAAAAAATCGAAGTTGAAAACATCGAATAAATATCTAATGCTGTTGAATTTATAAACACTGCGAAAAATAATCTCAGTATTTATCTACAACAAAATATTTTAGATAAAACAATAAATAATTATAAGTTTCGTGACCTAAAGGGCCAGTTCCTAACGATAGCAAACAACACAATAGAAGTTTTAGCGAATTGTATTATTATTTTAAATCAAAATATGGACCAACTCCACGATTTTGGCGTTGCTATTCTAATATTATGAATACAGTTTATTGTGAACCATGTTGGCTCTTTTCAAACAACAATAGTAAATGGCATTCTGGAATAAAAGATTGGCAAAAATTAACACATCCATTAAAGTGCATAGTATATCTCAACAACACATTGAAACTAGTGCGTATACGAAATGTAGAAAAAAATGACCGTCGATAAAAATATTGAAGAACAAATACGATATGAAACTTCGTTTTGAAAAATAGTATTTGAGCAACTATTTTGTATAACAATAACATTAGCTAAAAATTCATTAAGATTTCATGGTCACAGAGAAAAGCTTTCAGATGATTATAGTGGAAACTTATTATCTCAAGTCCAATTGGTTACTAATTATAATTATGTTATGAAACAAATAAAGCTGGATCAATAAATTATTCAAGTGCAACAATATAGAATGAGTTAATATAATGCTTTGGTAATAAGTGACGTTATGAATTAGTACCTAAGATTAACTCAAAGTGTAGATTCGACAATTTGTCGATGCCGGCGGATCACGTACCATAAATTTGTCAACAAAACTGTCCAAAACCTATTTTAGTTTCCAAATATATGTACTGTTTATTCTGGATGCGGCCATATAAAAATAGTTTCTTTAGACAGCCCTTTTAACAAAATTAATAAACGTATGACTTTCAGACTTTTTCTCAAGCATACACAATAATCTCAAATCGTAATTTAAGATGGGCTAGTATTAATGTTTTCAGTTTAATTGGATATTCTGAAAATATTACTTAAATATTTCACCACTGTGAAAGCGCCTATTACGTCACTATGACGTCAACGCCGACGATATTCCGGGTTCTGACGATTCTTAGTAATCGAAGAATGGTGTTGTTTCGAATATGACATTGAGTGAAAGCGAGAGAAAATTATTTATTCTTTCGTTCCGATCTAAATCACATCAGGAAATCTTTAAGGTTCTAATCCCAGTCCATTAATGTTTGTTCTATTAATAATTGACAATGGTCAAGTTATTCGTAATTTCGTCAATGACCTTTAAGTATTTCTTATAATAGATTCCATTGAGGATTATAAAAAACTTCAATTTGATGTTGAAAATCTGTGTGTGGTCATCCATTAATAGATTACCACAGTAGAACAGCAACAAAATGTCATTTCATGACCTATTCTAGAGCAGCAACACCACCTAAATTTGATTATAAAATGGACAACAATGTGCTTCAACGCACAGAAGTGGTAACCGAAGTATCCTATTTCAAATCAGATTATAGAAAACATGCAATAAAGCTTCAAAGATACGTGGACTTTTCTGGGGACGTCATTTGAGAAGGAGCATATGGGGCATTTGCCACCCCTTAAATTTGGTCAGAAAAATGCATGTAATTTAATGAAATACTATGAATTTTAATAAAATCGAAATATAAAAAAACGACCACTGACTGGCCAATTCTTGCTCTCCTCCTGTAAAAAGCTAAAATGACTAGTAGCTAGTAGGTTTGAACGAATTAGGCAAGGCATAGACTAACTGATTAATTAAATTAACACTTAAGAAGAGCAATATAAATAATTTTAGTCACTATGGGAAAAAAATCTAAAAATATATTTCTTACAAATGAGTTTCGACTCTAAAACATATTTTGTATGATTTATGCCAGTAGCTTTAACGAATGGTGAACGGGTTTACTTCAACAAATTTGGCCGTATTTTTTCTCCACTATTATGGTGCATGTTTCATTTTACAGGGTGACTAAATGAATCTATTATAAGGACAAGTATGCCTCTATCTTGAGCAGATTGATGCCATAAAATTTCCTAACCGTGCAAATGGACCTTGATACAGCCCGTTCAAGATATGAACGCTCATCGTCGTAGTATTGGTGAGAGAATATAATAAGGTGACCATGTGAAATTACAAGTGCAATTAATTTTTAATTTTTAATTTTATTTGTTGAGGAAAATGTAAAATCACACTTGCTTACTTATTTTGCTTATTTATATACATATTTAACTCAAAAACATGACAGCACTCACCAAAATATTATTTAAGACGTATACCGATGGCGGCAACTTTGGCGCAAAATAATGAAGGCGAGCGAAAATGGCCCGATTTTATGACCCGTCATAAAATCACTTAATGGACAATTTTTTACAAAAAATACGGTTAACCATCGGATGCGGGTATAAGCGCAGAGACATCTAAAACATAATTTATGGGTTGTACGGAACAGAATTTAAATATTTAATAATATATGTAAACAAAGAATAATAACATCGCGATCGTGTTTGAGCGCGAAATATTATAGTTTTTAATGCAATTTCCAACGCATGGTCACCCTACTTTAAAAACAGCCCTGATTTAGTATTAGTAATGTTCTCATATCGGTGTAAAAAAAATCGTGGAAAACTGTAGATGTGTGCATGCAGGGCCGGCCCGAGGGGCAGGCAGTACAGGCGATCGCCTGGGGCGCTAGATCTTGTGGGGCGCCGTGATACCAAATAAAGGCGCAATATTCACTTAAAATTATCAAACAATATTATTAAAGAATATAATCTGATTTTTTTTTGTATACACTACTGGGTACTCTTTAGATTATTTCACGCGTGAAAAATCGCGAAGAAAATAAAACTACAAATTCTTAAATACCCACAATCGCAAAAAAGAGTATGGTGTCAAATATATGTAATATTAAATTACTTAAATTTGAATTATAGTTTTGCACTCATGTAATGAGTTATTAAAGTATTATTAGGATGGGGGGGGGGGGGCGCAAATTTAGTTTTTGCCTGGGGCGCTAAATAGCCTAGGGCCGGCCCTGTTTGCATGAATACGTACACGCACCCTTATTTACAATACAACGACGATGAGCGTTAGCATCTTGGACAGCCTATACGTTATGACTAGGGATTCCAATCCCGGGATTGGAATCCCTAGTCCCTAATCCCAGTCCCGGGATTATAAAACATAATCCCGAATTTTTCGGATTGATTGATTTATCAAGCACAATCGAATTATTATTGATAACATCGTTATATTTCGTGTACAAACTTGCACGTGTCATCTGTGAATCTTTGAGGCTGTGAGTCTGAACGTGCTTTTTCAGCAGCAGGCTGCTTAGAAACCAAAATCAGATCAAGGCTAAATGATAAAACACTTGATGCTTTGATGTTACTTCGTGAGTTTTATTCAAAATAATATTTTCTATTAATTGTGTCTATGAATGTACATATGTACATACATTGTCAAAAGTTCATTTTTTTCTTTTCAAATAAATATATAAGATCTTCCCTTTTTTATTTTTATTATATTATTTTCTATTTTAAGCCCAAGACTAAAATTATACTTACTTTATACATTGTACGTTATAAAAAACAGATGTAAAAATATATTGTATTATTTATTTTAAATTATTTTTATCGATAAAATAACATGAAAGTTATCCCGGGACTGGTCCCGGGATCCCGGGATCGACTAATTGCAATACCGAAATCCTGGGATCAAAATTTTGGCCCGGAATTGGAATCCCTAATTATGACATATTGTCACAACAGAGCAGCAAGGCAAAAAGTATGAACATGCGTTAGCCAGAGGAATGGCTGGGGAGGGGGCAAACGTCATGATCAAAGATGTACGTTACTCTGGCTTGAGCAAGCTAACGAAGTCGAGGGATTTGGATTCTCATTTGGTGATATCAGGTCTCAAATATTATAGAATATTGAATTTAATATAAATTGTTTTATTACAACTTACAAATACACACATGTTACTATGGGTTTTATATAACTTAAAATACTGTTTTTTTTTCATATAGAATGCTGTCCGCAAAATTACAACTCAAATTACTTCACAATGAATTTTCATATGAAGTTTAAAACTACCGTTTGTTTTGAACGTTTTTTCACATTTTTTACATTTAAATTCACGGGCATCGCTATGCATTATCATATGATTTGAAATGTTGCACTTTTTTTTGAACGTTCTTCCACATTTATCACATTCAAAATCATGAGGTTTTGCATGAGTGCGCAAATGTCGTAAAACTGACATTTTGGAATTAAATGCTTTCCTGCATTTTTCACATTCAAAGACACAAACATCTCTATGAGTTTTCATATGTTTTGTAAATTTGCTTTTTATATTGAATAGTGTTCCACATTTATCGCATTGAAAAGCTTTGCTATGAATTTGCATATGCCTTGAAATATGCCCTTTTTGTTTTAATGCTTTTCCACATATTTTACATCTAAAGTCACGAGGTTCACAATGAATTTTCATATGATTTTTAAAGTTACCCATTTGTTTGAGTACTTTTCCACATATTCCGCATTTTAAGTTACGAAGTTTAGCATGAATGCGCACATGTTTTATGAATGCTAACCTAACATTGAATACTTTTCCACAATGTTCACATTCAAAAACTGGTACTACTCTATGAATTTTTGTATTGAATGCTTTTTCACATGCTAAAGCTTTGTAATGAATTTTCATATGCCTCGCAATTTTACGTCTTTTATCAAAAACTTTTCCACAGTTTTCACATTCAAATTTGTGAAAATAATATTTTTGTTTTTTTTCTTTCTAAAATGTAAATTATTTATGTTAGATAATTTGGAAACAAATTGGAAACGTATTTCATAATTACTTTTGTTGCCACTTTATCATTTGAAATTTGCTGTGATGAAATTTCCACATCTTTCTCATTCATTTTCAGTATAATATCTTTAACATCAGTCATTTCTGAAATCATATAAAAATTGTTAATTGATATTTATTAAAATCATATAAATGTGTCTAACCTATTTCAAACATGTCGCTCAAGTCTTTAAATGTATCTTCATTATTGTCATTGTAATTTTCTTCATTGTGTTGATCGATATACTAGAAAAAAACAAATGTTTTCTAAAAGTTACACACGAAGCAACTTCATAATTACATTGCAATTACCTCAACTTTACATTCAACTGTGTCAACATAATAAAATGTTTCTTCGTCATTTTCAATATCAGATTCTGCAAGAATGAATTTAAATATTTACAATTATTTTTTGTACTTTTTGTAAAATGAATGTTCTAAAAAAAATTATCTATCTATTTATATACATCAAGTCACAAGGAAACTCCGCTTAGTTTTCGGCTATTATCTTAAAAATGTTTCCGAATTGCATGGATACAACGATTTTGGTCACTGAAAGGCAAAATAGCGGCATACATATACATTTCAAGAGAACACATGTAACAAGCTTAAAATGACCAACTTGAGTTGTTTGTCTCGTATCATATTAAATCTTTTTTGGACTGGATATGTAACTTTTTCAACTTTCTAGCAGTGGTGCATAACATGATTATTAGATAAGGTAACAAGATGTCCTCAAATTTGTTGCCCTTTTATCTTCGAACAAAAATTTCAGAGTTGATTGTTTTATATAGCTCTCGAAGCATCACTAAACAAACAAAAAGAACTCCAAAATGATATTGTTTTAATGTCCGTATATATTTTCAAAATCTGGTCACCTTGTGCGCTTTTATAAGATTAAATATTGTGTATCTATTCTAACGAGAATTTGAGAATAGCCTTATTTTATTTGTTACTCACATTTCAACATAAAACTCATGGTCACTTTAAACATGTTTCAAAATGTATTTTAAAATTTCGATATACATAGAAAACTATGTATATTGAATTATTGTCAAATAACAATTTCAAAGGATTAAAGCGCATTGAGTCTACGCGAAAACACGATTAAAAAGAATCAAATGGGTAGAAATAATACCTTTCTTGAAAAATTGCGACGGCACCATTGTAACCTTACGTCCAAAGACGTCGAACGTTTGTTTTTGGTCTTAATTTCAAATAATTTTGCGCAAGTGTGAAAATCAGGGAATTTTTTTTTTAATAAAGTTTTCATGAATTTGACTTACGTCTGGTCTACACGTTTTATCGTCAGTCTTGCGTGATTATGTCTGATTTGTCAAAAAAAACGTTACGTGTGTGTTATATATTCGGATTTATAATATTATATAATTTAATATGATTGAGACGCAATTATTTTGCTGCGACGTAAATTATTAATCGCAAGAATCGAGTTATATGAACGTTTGTTTATAGTGAAGCATTCAGAACAAACATAGGATTGATTTTTATATCACCCGTTTGAATCGATAATGTACTTGATACCGAAAACAATACCTTGCTGTTATCAATTGAGACTCGTCACAAAGGAAATGCGTGACATGTTAAATATATATATGTATATATACAGGAAATAAATAATGAGACATTTTTCAAGTCGTTCGTCCAATCGATTCCTTCTTTCGGTCCTTAACATGTGAACGGTAAATTTAAGGTTTTGCATGAACTAAATGAAATTGGACAAACTCGCAAAAAACTGATGCGCTGGAGCTTTATGTACATTAGTGTACGCCACAGCTTACAATTTATACACACATACATTCGCGCGTGTTAGAGCCGAGTCACAAGAAGAAAGTCGCAGGAAAATACGATTGTGTGTTGTTTTTGTGTCTATCTGCGCTGCAATTATGATTATTATCGGGAAACTGCCAAGTATCGGTATACTTTGGCGAGTTTAGCAGAGGTCGATAGCAATAGTACACGTATGATATAGTATTTAAAAAATACAATTAAAAACATTTCAAAAATTAATAAAATATTTTTTTATTATATTGTAACACAAATTATATACATATAATTGATATAAATTTACATACACAAAAAATATATTCACAGAAAATTAACATAGAAAATATAAATATTTTTAAATATAATTAATTACATTTAAAAAATAAAAATGCAAAATAAAATCACGGCTTAGTTGGAAGTAAAAATACTATTTTTTTAAGTCATATATTTATGAAAATCCACAAAAATATATTAAACAAATAATTGTAGCTTGTCGTGGGTAGTAGCTTCGATATTTTCGATTGCGTTAGTTGATGATTTGTGAAGAATGTTTGTACAGCTAACTGTACACAGTGGCTCTTATGAATAACTCCTTTTGGAAGGTGTCAATACTTGCCCTTGAGCGCGTGTCCTCGAGGTGATTGCTCGTACAGGAAGCGAGGTGTAAGTCCGAGGTCGAAGGAGTCCGTTAAGCGAAGAGATAGACCGAAGTCGAAGGTGACCTCACCTACAACATTTGGCGGACCTAGACTCAAACACCATCTCCCACAAACACAAACGTCCACAAGCTATCCTAACCCGGCAAATACCAATCACAACCCCACCCATTACCTCAAATTTAGTTAAAACCACAACTTTTATTTAACAATCATCAATAATCAAACGGCCAAAAAACATCAGAATCGAGGATCAAGGTACCTCAGATTCGTGTCTGATGCATAGTAGTTCCTACACAATTAACTTTCTTTTGTACAGAAGCAATCAATATTCTCTTCACACATCAGATGCATTATTCTATCATTAATAACTAGTTTGTCAATCCAAATCATAATCCTAGGCACAATTTGAAGGCCAAATAATCGACTTTTTTTAATCTATTGATTAATTGCCTTTCACTGTCAAATGAAAGAGTTTTTTTAATGCGCCGTGAAACTGTAGAAGCCGAAAGGCAAGACAAGAAAATTGTTGTGTTCAAGAAGGTTCGCTAAAACCTACATCGATATCGTCTAAAATTGAAGGTGTTACTTAATCCCATTCGGTATGATACTTGATACTTAGCGGTTCTATTCGAAAGGATATATGAGATTCAATTATATTTAAATTATTCCTAATTGTAATAGATTCTTGTTGCTTAAAGAAATCAATGTCTTCCTTTGCCAGTCCAGGATGAATTAGTTGAGAACATTCGATAACAATTGACACATTTAATAAGGAATATTCTATCACGTATGATATTGTTATATTCATATTTAATAAAAGCTGAATTATATCTTAAAATTATTAAAAAAAAAATTTAGCTAATAAGAAAAAAATAATTCAGGCAAATAACATAATGTCAAACAAACATCCTTTGGGCAGTTTTCTTTAACAGGGCATTGGCATTCTTTTTGTGAATGCATTGTTTATCTTGGAAAATAACATTCCTAAAATTATTGTAATTTTTTGCCCGCACGGCTTATATTTATTTTTTAATTATTGCAGATACTACTCAAAATCTATATGTATTATCTGCTTAAATTGTTTTCATTACTTCTGTCGCTTTTTGGCGACGGAAGATGACGGGTGGCAATTGAATACAGATTGAGCCGCTGCAGTAGTATCTTATTGACGATTTGAAGTTACATGTTTATTATTTATATAGAGTGAATGGTGCGCGGGGCCCGCCAGAGTCACCAAGAGAAGAGGTCCGTCACGCCAGTGTTACCAGAGTGCCGCCAAGTTTTGACCATTATAAAATCTAAATAAAAGTATATTTAAATAGGCCCCCTACAGCTTTATTGATTATTTGTTTTAGCAAAATTTTAGAACGTTATGGCTGCATGATTTTTATAGTAATCTTTCCTTGCAAACTACTATATATTTTATATTAAGGGTATATTTATTTTCTGTTACACAATATAAGTAATAAATAATTTTATTTTATTTTAAATTTATAATAAAATTATGTAAGATTTATTTATTTATATTTTTCTTGAAAAGTTTTTAATTTTGCTCTTATATTGTAAGATGTATTTCAGTTGGCGCATTAACAACAACAGCACATACTGGCAATACTGAAGCGCAGCGTTTTGACAGCTGACTTGTGTTTTCAACAACGGTCCGTCGGTCGATCTTTTTTCATTATATAACTATCTAATTTAACCATTAATAATTTTTCGTAAAACTGTCATTATTCATACAGTAAAACCTACACGTTTTTCTGTGTAAATTCTGTCAGTTTAACGATATATATTTAAAATTTCGAGCTGAGCATGAGTTCAAAGCTCTTTATTTTTATTTTAATAAAATTTTGGAAAATCGTTTTTTCATTTTATACAATTTTTTCATTATATTTGAAAGTGCATTAACCCGTTGAATAGTTAGTTAATTTATACACATTTGTTAATTTTACGTATTTATTTCTGTTGTTATATTTATATAAGATTATTTTATGTTGCATTTATAGTAAATTAGTTTTATTGTGTAAAATTATTTTAACACTTTTCTATTATTAAATATCGTTAATTTATCTTACATACTTTTAAATATTATTTGGTGTTTGGGGTAATCTTTTGCATCAATTCAGAGGCTCCCAATATTTTTTTATAAAAACAATATAAAATATTTATTTCGTACTCTATAATTTATTGCTATTATTTTCTATAGAAATAATTTACATTAAACAAATTGAAAATTTTTTTATATAATTACAATGTTTTTTATTTACGATTTCTTTGGTTATATATGTATGTAAATATGTAACTATCTGGGGTACCGCAAAATAGTGAAAGATCTACTACTGTACATGTACGTCATAGGGTTAAGAAGCACTTTTATTCTAATTTTCTATAGTATATTTATTTAGTTAACTGTTGATGTTTTTTTTGATTAATAGATGAAAGGTGTGTTAAACTTTCTATTTCTCAATCTAAAATCCTTTTAAACTAATGCAATGCGAATATCTAAAAATAAATATTCAGCGTATTTTATTAATTTTTAGTCGCATGGAGTGGGACATTATAGTGACCCCAGGCGTAGGCCCTATGGGGGCGCCTGTTATGACCTCGGTGGGCATGTGCCGAACGTGCATGGCCGAGTCGAGCGACCTCCAGTACATATTCTTCGGTACCAACAAAATCATGGAGAAGACGCTGCCGGAGCTCATCGAACACGTCGCCCAGATCAAAGTCGACGAGAGCGACGGCCTTCCACATTACGTCTGCGAAGCTTGTATCAACCTAGCAAAGTCAGCTTTAGGCTTCAAAGAACAATGCCGGCGGAGTGAATCTTTGTTTAAATCTAGACTGAATTGCTATAAAGAAAAGTCATCTATTACCATCAAAATTGAACAATGTGCGGATGAAAAACAAAGTGAAAACTCCGACATATATGGTCCATATCAATGTGGCATTTGTACTGAAAGGTTTCCATTTAGCAACCAGTTAGTTGAACACGTTAAAAATTATCATCCAGAATACGTGGCAGTTTCCAATGGCGTAAAAACTTTTTCAGCTGAAAATCTCACTTGCAAAATATGTAACAAGAATTTTACTGAAAAAATAAAACTGCTGTCTCATATCGAAAGATGTAGAGTCAAAGATCAACTCTTTGATAACGATGCTAGCTCTAATAATTGTCTGAATATCAACTACAGTCAAGAAGACTCGGAAACTGATAACGAAAATGAATTTTTAAAGCCGAAGGAGATTAAGTCTGAACCGGAAGAAAGCATAATCGATGACTGTGAAAATACTAACTCAGTCGATCAGTTTTCTTTAAATGGCGAGTCATTGTACTTTCAAAGCAAAAGTGACGTTCTAACGGATTCCAGTGATAAGCGATTCGCGTGCAACGTTTGTCCGAAATCTTTCGCTAGACAAGACACTTTGAAATTGCACATATTGGACCACAAAGATGTGAAAAAGCATCAGTGTAACTATTGCGAAAAGGGATTCAATGTTTTGTCCACGCTCAAAGATCATGTCAGGACGCACACTGGAGAAAAGCCGTTTCTTTGCTCGACGTGCGGCAAAGGCTTCAGTCAGAATACAAATTTGAAAGAACATCTCCGACGCCATCAAGGATTAAAGCCGTTTAAATGCGCTCGCTGCGATCAGACGTTTGTCTCCAAGGGCGAATTGGACGCTCACACTCGCAAGCACAACGGCGCTCATCCGTACGTGTGCGATATTTGCAGCGGTGGCTTTACCACCTCCAGCTCGTTGGCGAAGCACAAGCGAATACACACTGGAGAGAAACCCTACCAGTGCGACTTCTGTCCTATGCGGTTCACTGCTCTCGGAACGCTCAAGAACCACCGCAGAATACACACCGGAGAAAAACCGTACAAGTATGTTATCAGTAAAGGAATAATAAAATTACTTAGTAGTATAGATTTAAAAGATTATTTTTATTTTTTAGATGCGAGTATTGCGAAAAAGCTTTTGCGCAAAAAAACGATTTAGTGACGCACACACGAACACACACTGGAGAAAGACCTTACGTGTGTACTATTTGCGGAAACGCTTTCAAACAAAATTCTGCATTGAAAACTCATTTCAAAATTCACAACAAAATACCAGAGAACCATATGAAACTTAAAAATAAGTCTTAACCTATTGAGTCACGGATGATTATCATTAAAATTAATTTAATTTTTGTAAATAGGACTTTCGTGAAAGTAATTATAATATAAATGATTTCTGTTACATATGCATTTGTATATGCATATACATATGTATGTATTATTTTTATTTCATGTGTAACTTATTTTTTTGTATGAATCGTGAAAGTAAGATATTACTACTTTAATATGAAAATATATAAACATGATGAAAATTTTGTTTTTGCCTCGTTATTTTTAGTGAAACGTCTAGGAGAAATTATGCATTTTCAAGCAACTGAAAATTATTTGCTGTGAATACACAAGAATAGAGAAATGTTTCAATGATTTTATTCTTCAAACTTTATTAAATGGTGTATTTATTACAACTTATTGATAATAAGCTTACCATACGTCCTGGTTTTCATTCATCGGTCCCGGTTTTGCAAAATTTCCGAGATGACGATCTTTTTATATATTCTTAGTTCTCACCAGCATCCCGCATTCTAACCTAGAATATCTCAGCACATCAAAATGCAAAAAATTTCAAAATTACGTTTTTTTAGCTGTCATAAATATGGTAAAATAAAGAAAATCATCTACATATTGTTCTTTAGATGTCGTGTTTCCCACTATAAAATGTCTTAATTTTTACGCACCCATGCTATACCGCTTTGTCAGAGAATTTCGCAAAAGAGAGATGGATGAGTATATCCCTTTTTCTCTGGCACGGATTCGCTTGTACGTGTGCGAGTGAGATGCACAAGTGGTACGGCAAGATGCTTCACGCTCTGACGTACGTATCAGACGGCGTTTCAATCGTGCGTCAGTATTTGTTTGCCTGCCGTTGGGACAGTTACTTCAAAGCGTAGAATATTCCTGCGCTTTTCAATTAATTTTAATATTAACTGACTTAAATAATAATTTTAATATTAACTGACTATAGTTTAAATAATATTTACTGTGATGGCCGTAAGATATAATGATTCCGATGAATCGGATTTTAAATTTGAAGGCGTAGAATTTCTCTCGGATAACGAAGACGTAATTTTAATGTTAGACTCGGAATCAGTGTATTTTTCAGTCTATCTGCCATCCTACTAGTTTTTAATATAAATAAATGTATTATTTGTAAATCTGGCAAACAATCAACTTTATTCTCCGTCTGAATAATTAAAATAAAATGATATATTTGTTTTGTACACAATATTATTTTTGGTTTATGGCAAAAAAATAATTAATGGAAATTAAAATTTGTAACCTAAAATATGTTATTTCCTTGTTACAATTATTCTTAGAAAACCTATTTCATTGTCAGCTAGATTTTCAATTAGTAAATATTACGCATCTATTTTTTTTCAATTAAAACTATTTTATATTTATATATTTTAAATCTCTATTTTTAGAATTTGTATCGATTTTATCATGCTCATAGTTATATCGGTTAAAACCAAAAACTCCGTGTGCAAGTGACAGCTTCTGTTGGCGTACAGTCACTATAATGTCACTTCCGACTAGTTTCAAAACAGGTATCAATATAATAATAATTTAATTTTTTTAAATTGTTTATTTACATATGTATCTACGCTGCAGTGTCCAATTTATGCGTTTTTGTAAAAAAATATAATTAATTTACATCTTTTTATTGTAGTAAAGACAAAGAGACTATTTATAATTGATATAATTTACCTATTTATTTATTATAAATTTTATGATTATAACTTGACAGGCTTCCCCAATGCGTCATGTTGGCATTTATAAATAGTTTTTTTTACATAACATAATAAGTAATTAATATACGTCAGCTTAAATACATACACACATATATTATTATTATTACAAATACAATCATATATCTCAGTATTTATGTGAGTTTATGAGGACATGATAATTGTCATAATTTTAATTATATGGACATGAAACTTATTCTAAAAATAGATCTTGTAAATATATCGATTAAGTTTGTTAGGCAGTCTAATACGCCATCTTATTTCAAAATGCAGACTTTGTAACATTAAAAAAATTGTTACTCCGTTAAAACACGCGAAGAAAAAAAGAGGTCAAAATCATTTTATATTAAAAATTCAATATGTAGCAAAACGATTCATTTTTGTGAAATATCCGCCATCTTGTTTAAAAATAATCTTAGAGATAAATTTTAATAAAATATAATGTAAAGAGATCAAAAATGTTTATTAATATAAATTAAAAACATACTTTATTAAATTGCTACAATATTACTTCGCTAAAAAAGTAGGTTAATTTTTTTATTTTATTTTTTATTGTATTATAGATATTAAAATAATACAAAATTTTAAAATAAAAACTTTTTTTACACACTTATTTAGAAAAATTTCCCTGATTCTTTGCTGGATGTAATTTTTGTGATCATTATACCTAATATCTAAACTAATAAAAATGTTAAGCCCATCTGAGAAGAATCTAAATGGTTTCTTAGAATCTTAATCTATAGAAGAGATTTATTTTTTCAGAACCTGTATTTGAAAATGATGATGAGACATTGCATTCCTTCAACTTGATACAAGTCAAGGTAATTAAAATTACTATGTATTTTAAATGCAAATATTTAAAGTATATTTTTGTATTAGGTTGAGCAAGATAACCTTGAGCAATATGGCATAGATGAAGATCACAATATGACTGGATTAGGTATAAAATTATATACATAGTATTTTTTTATGAATAATTTTTACTTTTTTACACACCTTGTATTGCTTATGTTTTTGTTTTTTAAATTCAATGTTAAAATATTGCTTAACTAGTGGGTGAAATACACATATATACACTCAAACAAATAGGAAGGCTTGGAAGAATCTACTGTAACATACATATATTCTAAAAAATTACAATTTTCCAGTTAGGGATTCCAATCCCGGGATCCCGGATCCCGGGATCCCGGGATCCCGAACGATTTTCAATACCCGATGAGTCCCGGGATTATAAAACATAATCCCGAATTTTTTGGATTGATTGATTTATCAAGCACAATCGAATTATTATTGACAAAATCGTTATATTTCGTATACAAACTTGCGCGAGTTGCACGTGTCATCTGTGAATCTTTGAGGCTGTGAGTCTGAACGTGCTTTTTCAGCTGCAGGCTGCTTAGGAACCAAAATCAGATCAAGGCTAAATGATGAAACGCTTGATGCTTTGATGTTACTTCGTGAGTTTCTTCCAAAATAATGTTTTCCATTAATTGTGTCTATGAATGTACATATGTACATACATTGTCAAAAGTTTATTTTTTATCTTCTCAAATAAATAAATAAGACCTTCCTTTTTTTATTTTTATTATATTATTTTCTATTTTAAGTCCAGGACTAAAATTATACGTACTTTATAAATTTTACGTTATAAAAAACGGATGTAAAACAATATTGTATTATTAATTTTAAATTATTTTTATCGATAAAATAACATGAAAATTATCCCGGGACTAGTCCCGGGATCCCGGGATCGACTAATTGCAATACCGAAATCCCGGGATCAAAATTTCGGCTCGGGATTGGAATCCCTATTTCCAGTGGTTTCCGATCATCCTTTTATTTATTTTTCAATTTAGAGATGGCTTAGAAACAAACCATTAATATTTTTACTGGCTATTATTATGTATGAAACTCCATAATAATGTAAGAATTTATCCTTCTAGAACCGGACATTGAATATAAGAATAAATTATTTCATTCTGTTCAAACAATAGAATGTAAAATCGAGGTAAGCATAATATATACCATAATGATACGTTCAAGTACTAAAAATTTGAGTTTCTGCTTACTTTTTCAGTATGAACCTGATACCACTGAAGAGTATAATGTAGATAAAATGGACGATAAGTTTGAATTAGGTTAAAAATATATTATATACGTATTTTATTTATTCACCTTTACCACTGAGTTTCATTTGATATATATTTATAATCTTTTTGTAGATCCAGGTGTTCAAAACCTGGATGAAAACGAAGATGAAACATTTAATTACGTCAATCCAATAGAATGTCAAGTCAAGGTAGACGAAATTGCTTTCTTTCCCAAGTACAAATATTAAATATATTTTTTTCTTCTAGGTCGAACATGATATCACCGAAAAAGATAATATAGATGTAATGGATAATTACATTGAAACAGGTAATATTTTATTTGTATCTATTTTATTACCTATTAATTATCAATGAATATATAATTTCAGAAGCGCATGATATTAAGGATATACTTACTTCAAATACTGAGTATGAAAATAATACGAAACAGGGATTCATAAACGAAACAAAGCTTTATAACGATACCTTTGATTATGGAATTGGCGGAAGCAATAGAATAAATAGCGGTTCCGGGCACGTAGAATGCAGCAAATGTAAAAAAAAGTTTAAAACCACATCTTACCTTTTACAACATATGAATTCTGTAAGAGGAAGTAACGATTTATGTAAATTTGATTGTGAAAAATGTGGAAAGGTATTTAAGAATAGATCTAAACTTGAAAGACATGCATATATTCACAGCGATACCTACAATTTTAATTGTAGCAAATGCGGAAAAGCATTTAAAACCAAAAATTCTCTCTCGCTTCATGTGAAAATTCACACCGTTTCTCAAAACTTTGAATGCCACAATTGTGGTAAAACTTTCAAAATAAAGTTATATCTCATAGCACATATGAAAATTCATAGCGACACTTGTGAATATAAATGTAGTGTATGTGGAAAATCATTCAAATGTAGATCTACACTTACAAGACATAAGCGTCTTCATAATAGTAATTATAAATTTGAGTGCGGTAAATGTGATAAACTATTTATTTCTCAGTCAGTACTCGCACAGCATATGAATGTTCACAGTGTTCTTTATAATTTTAAATGTAACATCTGTACATCAGTTTTCAAGAATAGAGCATCACTTCAAAGACATATGCGTGTTCATAGTTATTTGGAATGTTTGAAGTGCGACAAGAAATTCAAAACCCAAGATCACCTCACCCTTCACATGAATACGCATAAGGACCCTTCTATGTAATTTCATTGATTGTAAAAAATGTGAAAAATTTATTAGAATATATTTTACAACATAATATAATTGTTATAAATAAAATTGTGTAAAGTAATCGTCCATTAATATATTAGTAAATAATATTTATATAAATAAAATTATTAATATATTTATTTGTATTTTTTATCTAAATAACTTATTAACACGTTTAATACCGTCTGCCCAAATGTGCGTTTTGTCATTTCAAATTTATACAAAAAAAAAACAATTCAACCGGATATTTACTGTAACTTGTTACTAATATTATGTATACAAAAATAGAAAAGTAGAATGGATCTATTGTCAGTCGGAATCGATGCAGAGTAGTGAAGTTCTCGCAGTGTATTTGTGGAACCTTAATGTTACAGAAGCCAGCGGTATAAGACTGGGCGGAAGTTTTTCTCTTTGGTTGGTCCAAACAACTAATCAATAACAATATTTTTAGTGGTTTGTGCTATATAAATTACAACCAGTATGCTCCCGGATAGTCCTTTGTAAGCTTTGGTCACTTCGCGATAATGATAAATGATATGTATTAAGATATTGAGTTAGCTAATTGCATATTATTCAATGAGTGTTTCGAAGATCATAAATAAATTGTTAAATATTATTGAAACGCAATGCCGGCCAGCCAGCGAGAGCACGTTTCCCTGCGCGCTTGGGAGAAATACTAATACATCTCCAATAACATACTTAGTATTACAAGGAGTGGAGGATCCGCTCACCCGGCCGTCACGTGCTAGGTGCCCACCCATAAAGGTTGAACTCGTAGGATCTTATTATCGGTAACGGCAGTGGTGCACATAATG
Source organism: Plectrocnemia conspersa (assembly GCF_051122295.1). NCBI lineage: Eukaryota > Metazoa > Arthropoda > Insecta > Trichoptera > Polycentropodidae > Plectrocnemia > Plectrocnemia conspersa. Next base: position 2,565,053 of record NW_028277178.1, on the reverse strand, counting down.
AATAACACATAGTTAAACTTCTGTTAAATGTCATTTATGCGAGATATAACAGTTTTTGAAGAGACAAAGATGGTGTTTCAAAAAAAATAGGCCTTGTAAATATATGTTTTGTTATTAAGCAAAGTTTTTAGATACATAAATTTCACAGCGAGCACACATTAAAAAGTTTTGGTTGAACACTTTTGATTTTTTTTGAAGTTTATTATTACATTAGCCCTCTCTTTCCCTATATTTTCACCTACCAAGAAAACAATAATTTTGCTTGATATTTTACATTAAAAAATGTAACGTTCGTTAAAGTGACATTTTAAAAAATATTTATGTACAAGCTTGGCCATATTAATGGGGCACCCCAAATAAATGTGTTATATCTTGAATAATCGTGAAATTATAAATAAAAAAACGATCAAGATTGTTTTAAGTATTTATTTTAGCTTTAATTACAGCTGCAATCCTTTTTGCAATATTTCCAACCAATGACAGTGAACGGTGTTAATTTTCTCCATTCTTTCCCCATGACCCCGCGCTATGTCTACGTGCATCCCTGCTGCACCGGACGTTACTACTGACTTTCTCCCCCCGCACCGGGGCTGCCATCACACCACAGTTGGGCAACCTTTCCTGTTAATAATTTCGCTCATAACTGCTCTATAGCTTTTAGATCTGGTAACTGCGTAGGCCATTCTAAAAACTATTTGACCCAAACCAAACCTTGTTTTTTCGCTAAGTATGGCATAGATAGGGCGTTGTCTTGTTGGAATCGGTAGTAGCGTGGTCGGTGCTTGAAAATATTTTCCTGTAAGAATCCATTAAAGTGGATTCCAACAATAAAATATAAATGCCAAGGTTCCCAGACATTTCACCACACGACATTTAGACACTACGATAATTCACCAGTCTCGCGTCCGCTATTTCACCATGTAAACAACGTTAATCATCAATAAAAATATTACTGCAGCAGCTCAATGTGTCTAATTGCCAGCCGTCACCATTCCGTCGCAAAAAACGCTTATTTATTTTATTATTTCATATAAATTAACCAGCGTAAATATAAATTGTAAATATTAAAAAGAGGGTATTAATCTAAAGTAATGGAATCTTTATTCTTGAATACTATATACTATTATTATTAAATTTATAACTTTTAACTATTATTAATTATATATATTATATTATTTATAAACCAGAGTTTCATTAGAGATGCTTATAACTGATGGATCTTTAAAAACACTATCATCCTCCTCTTCTTTTATATATAATCATAAAAACTAAAAAAAAACTGAAAATGCAATATAAAATAGTTCGTAATGAAAATTAATTAATTTATTTATTAATTTTAAATGATTTACTTCATTACATATAAGGTTACTCCAATGTGCCACGATGTGTAATTTTAAATTGTGTATAATTAAATATAAATGGTAAAATTTTACAAAGAAATACGTATAACTTATGCTTGCAATTATTTTGGTTTAGACCAAAGAAAAGTAATCTGTCTGACAGTTCGTTGGCGTTGAATTATAACAATGTCGTTTTTACATACAATTAAGAAAGGTATCGATTCAAAAATTGATTATAATAATTTATATGAATTATTTATTTATAAATATATTCATTTTATTGCTTATTTCGAGCAACTTTGGAGAAAATATGGTTTATTTTTTTAATAAATTATAATGCCATAAAAATAGAGACAAAACATATTTATTCGATTTAATTTATTATACTTCGGTTTGAACGTAAATCATCACAAAAAACATGAAATCCTCATATGAAATAACTAAAATTAGTCAATATTTTTATTTTGTAGAAAGTTGCAAGTTACAACTTAACTAAAAACGTGTAAGGATCAAAAAATCTTGTTTTTTTTTAATTTTATCAAATAAAAAAATTCAAACTGCTATAGAAAATATGGGTTTTGTAAATTGATACTACATATAGGCTGGTGATAAAAGTATTTTTAAACTGTTATATTATAGATACTTTTTAATTTTTCATAAATGTTTTGTAAATGCAAAAATAAAACTATCTTATCTCCCGTTCACAAATAATGATATAAGATAATTCTAAATAACTAGATGTTCTTGATTTTTAATTTCTTGTTGATCAACCTAACCTTTTGACATGGCGAAAGAGCTAATAAAATATTTCGTAATAAATATATAATTACATGTAAAATATACAGGTTTCGAGACTTTGAATGAAGTGTAACATATAATTTTAATCAATAAGTTTTTCTGATTAGAATATTAGGTACTCATTATTATCTGCTACCACATTATTTAGTTTTATTTTAATCGAGAATATTCCTTCAGTTGTACGATACATTGTTCATGGTGAAGGATATCATATATAAAGTTGATCCAACTTCAGTTTCCAAACATTTAAAAAAAACAATTTTTGTTATTAATCAAACATTAAATGTACTTCATTAATTGTGAATAATAGTATAAATAAAATGGTCACCTCTGTATTTTTCAGTGAAGTTATATTTTCACTATGAAATCCAAATACATTTTTAGTAGATAAATATTTCTAGTAGCGAAAATATAATTAAACTGATAGGCGCTAATATGCGGCTCTAATATGTATATACTAGGTAACCGAGTGTTTCCATTGCGATGCCAACGGCACGGATTTTATTGCTTTTTACGTGGATTTTAAACAGAAACTGAACTTGAACTTGGTCAGAAAAATAATTAGACTGCAGTGGTTTCAATAAAAAAAAAGTTTGTCAGGTAAAGGTTAATATTTAATCGCATATTTTTTCCTTTTTAGAACCAGATCTTGAGCAAGATGACGAAACATTTAAATCTATCGATGAGATAGAATTTGAAATAAAGGTAATTGAAATGAATACATATTAAAACCTTTAAATAATAATAATTAAAATCGTTTTATAAATTAGTATGAACCCGATGGCACTGAAGAATGTAAGACAGACAAAGAAGACAACAATATAGAAATGGGTTAGAAATACATATTGTACATATAAATTGGTGGTGGATTATATACGTATATAGTAAATGAAATGGACAAACAGATTCTCCTGTTTCATTAACTTACCTTTGATTTTATTTTGACCAAAAAATGTAAATGTTATAATTTTGTAAAATAATCCTGAGCCTTTTTTGATAATGAACGTTTTTTATCTTTGTAAAATTAGGTGTTGCAAAAGCAGATTATATCAATTCCGTAGATGGGAAAATCAAGGTAAATGAAACCTCTATTAATTTTAATTACAAATGTTTAAAACATATTTATTTTTACTTAGATAGAACATGAAGGTGTTGAACTATATGATGTAGACAAAATAGATGACGGCATTGAAACAGGTAAATTATTATATTTCAGAAATGAAGGTGATTCCATGTTGAGTTGGCACAATTTTTTTCATCAAAATACTTGATTTGAGACATTAGAAAAAAATAATGACATACTTTATTTTAAATATTTTTATTTCCCTATTGACTTGATACAAACGTCCTATCACAGATCGTCAACCGGACTGCCGATAACTACAATATAGAAGCGTAACCCCGCGACCGCTTCAATATATTTCATAATTTTTAGAAGCAAAAGAAATAATCACACAAGTAAAAAATGTGTATTATCTATTCATAACCTAATATACGACTCGGGCACATTAAACTTTTATAATAAATAATTTTCATTGTGGGGAGTATGTTGAAACTACTAATTATGTACAGCCATTTATTGTAATGTTAACAGCGATCGTTTTTGCAGTCAGTGCCCTAATATAAGGGGTGGGGGAAAGTGTTTATGCAATTTTTATTACATTAAAGGCCTATCCAAACAGAGAGCGAAGCGAAGGCGTGGCGAGGCGTTTTTATTTTGTAATACACCGAGTCCTTCGAGTCTCATTCATAAGATTCAATTATGGAGCCTATGATACTCTCCATAGTCTTCCCGGGTTTTATTTATGTTGTGTACCCAAATTCTTTGCCCTTTTTCTTATTTTTTAATAATAAATTAGTCAAAAATAAAATATTGTCACGCCTTCGCTTCGCCGTGAAAACGCCTCGGAACGCTTCGCGTTCGCTTTCTGTGTGACGAGACTCGAAGGACTCGGTGTATTACAAAATAAAAACGCCTCGCCACGCCTTCGCTTCGCTCTCTGTTTGGATAGGCCTTTAGATGTACATGAATCATAATGGAATTAACTGTACGTTTTATTATACAACATACTAATTATTTATTTATGTTTTTAGAAATGCACGATGTTAAAGATATACTCACTGCAAATAATGAATGTGAAGATAATACAGCAACTTTAATAAGTGAAGAGGGATTTCTTAATGATCCTAACGTTTGTGATGTATGCGGAGAAGCGTTTGTAAATTATCACGAACTTTCTCATCACATGAGTTTCCACAGTAAAGCCACTAACTTGGAGTGTTTCAAATGTAAAAAATCATTCAAATCTATATCTCACCTTTTACAGCACAAGAATTCTGTAAGAGGAAGTAACAATTCGTGCGAATTTAATTGTGAGAAATGCGGTAAAGCGTTTAAGAGTAAATCAAAACTTTTACGACACATGTATATTCATGGTGATTCTTATAATTTCGTTTGCATCACATGCGGAAAAGCATTCAAGACTAAAGGTTCTCTTTTAATTCATATGAATATTCATAGTGATTCTTATAATTTTGAATGCACCGTTTGTGAAAAAGTATTCAAAACTAAAGTGTCACTCACACACCACATGAGGGTTCACAGCGATTCTTTCAATTTTGAGTGTAGCAATTGTAAAAAGTTGTTTAAAAGTAAATATTCTCTTTCGATCCATATGAGAACGCATAGCGCTTCTTTTGACTATCAGTGCGATATATGTGGAAAATCGTTCAAAACCAAGTATTCCATTACGTTCCATATGAGTATTCATAACGATTCTCTCGACTTCAAATGTATCAAATGCGATAAATCGTTCAAAAGGAGACATAATCTTGTGAATCATCTGAAGATTCATAAGGAATCTTATGATTTTGAATGTGCTAAATGTGGTATGACGTTCAATGTTAGATCGGCACTTTTACGACATATGCGAATTCATGGAAATTTGTATAATTTCAAATGTAAATGTGGAAAAGCATTCAATTATAGAGCAGCACTTGTACGACATATGCATGTTCATGATTAGATCATTTTTCATAGTTTTGAATGTGGATGCATATGAAAATATGTCATAATATTTATTATGATATTTCTTGAAGTAAAAGAGGAAAACTTCAACTGTTATTAAAAATATATTTATTATGTTGTACAGTGAAGTAATTTTAAATATATATGTTTTTAATTTTTTATACGTATTTTTCTTATATCTTACCTAATAATTTCCCATTATGACCGACTGTTTAAAATCTTAATAGTATACTTTCTGAATGCCTATAAAAGCAACTGCTTTATTTATTTGAACTTTGTAAGGATGGAGTTTCTTTCTTCTCGACATTATGGCGGGCCCGCACTGGCGTGCAAATCCGCCAGAGTCGCCAAGAGAAGAAGCCAGTCTTGCTCATAATAAAACCTAAATATAAATATGTATAAATGACCCCTTACAATTTAATTAATGTATTTAAATTATAATACACATAATTTGATTAATTTAGTAATAAGAAATTATAAAGAGCTTAACGATACTGGGCAAAAGGACAGTTCTAAAGAGCTTGATCGATATGATCAAATTCTTTTAAAAATTTGATTATTTACCGAGCAGTAAAGTAGTTTTGTAAAATGAATATAAATCTAATTGAAGGCAGAATAGTACGTATAATTTTAATGAATATATGTTACATATAAAATATGGGAAAATATCACTTTTATTTGGGAAAAACTTATAATGTTCCTTAATGTATTTCAAGCATTTTTCGTATCTAAAATACAAGATTAAAAATGTGGCAAACTTTCAACCGGGTTACATGCAGCCTAGTTGAAAGTTATAAAACTAGTAAGAGAGTTTTGGGTTTCAGTTTTGTTAGGAATTGATTAGAAAAAGATGGCAACCCGAATGTTAATAGTGAGAAGAAATCTTATCTTATTATGAAATTGGAGGAGGACGCAAAGTTTAAAGCGAAGGCGGCTAAATAGTAAATCTCTTTTGATGATAATTCTGCTTCTTCGCACACTGCACATAATTTTCCAGGTCTTTGGGCTTCTTCAACGACGAGATAAGCAATCAGACTGATCTTGATTCCTCGAAGCTTTCTCTTTTACATTCAATCCTCGTGATGGAAAAAGGAAGACATAGATTTTAGGCGACGCCGCCGGTCACCATGAAGAATTCTTATTGCTGGTCCGCAATTTAAAAACAATGATCACTGTTGTCCACTTATGACATAATTTCAATAGTTTTAGTCGCTCAGATTAAGAAACAATGGTTTTCCGCCAGTCCTGGAATCAAAGAAAGTGCAGGTCAGATATTTGACGTTGAACGAATAATATTGAAGAATGCGCATTTTTTGACAGCAATAAACGTTTTTAACGAAACTGGTACTTTGCGTAACAATCCTCCTCAAATGAAGACATCTGGTCACCTTAACCTACCCGAAATTAAAAATTGTAAAATAACTGTCTTCGTTATTTTGAAATTAATGGGTTATACATTAAGACGATATTAAATATTATACACACCAAGATTATCATAGGTATGAATATTTTGGTGTGGAAATTAATAATGTTATCGCACCTGGCCGCCGTAACTAGCGCTATGACCGAAACGAACTGTCAAAACAGCCGGCGACATGCCGCGGCGGCGTTCTTCTAGCCGCGAGTCGCGCGATCGACGAAAAGAGCGTCACCACAACTCCTCTAGGCGTCGCAAGCCACGAAGCCAGAGTCCAGACAAGCATCGCTCCAAATCTAAAAAGTACGAGTCGCGCTCGCCTTCCTCCAACTCCACTTCCGATTCGGACTACAGCAGCCGGCGACGCCACAAGAGCTCCAGGTCGTCCAACAAGTCGTCGAAGCGGTCGAGACACCACAGGAGGCGCAGCTCTTCGAGAAGCCCTACGCCGCGAACCAAAGGTAATTATTGACCTTCTATCCCCTTATTAATTAATTGATATAACTTTGTATAGAACCATATTTATTACATGTAGATTATCGTTACAATATTTTTTCGGTACCTTCCTGTTATCGTGGGTTAAGTTTATTATAAAAAAATATTTATTCATTTATTTATATTTTTATTAAAAATGAACATATTAAAACTGCCTCGTACTGAATCAGAAGCCGTACAATTCTTGCAAGAATGTATTTTGTTGTGTTCATGGGGTTTTCACTATTCTGACTAAAATTTTAACGGGTTAGATTGATTGTTCAGAGCAGTGAACACCCCATGAATAACTCTGCAACGAATCTACTTTTAAAACGTTACAGTACTTATTAAAAATTGATTCAAAACTTCTAAAAAAAATTGCATCGATATAAAAATATGCAGCTGTTGTTAAACATTTAAAAATATTGGTACAAATTCAATTTTTAACGAAAAAGGGCTATGATAATTTTCTTGAAAAATTCGCTGATTTTTGAGATGAGAATTTACAAAATACAAATTTCTCAAGCATGATCGGGAAGGGGTTAATAAATAAAATATATATTTGTATTTTTTTTTTAATTGTATTTTTAGCTGAGATGTGCTTATAAAAATTGCAATCTGAAAAAACCTTCAATTTTTTTTAAATAAAGAGAATGTAATAATGTTTGTATATTGATCTTTTAGACGAATCTCGCTATGAATCGACAAAGAAATATGTTATGGATGACACCGAGAGCAAAATCGAAAAGGCTATCAAAGCAGCGGAAGCTGCCGGTCTCACAATGTGCAAGTTACCATCTTACGAATCAAGGGAAGTCGAAATTAAAGAAGACATGCCCACCATTCAAGACAGAAATATATTAGATGAGCTAAATGCCGATTCTTTCGTTCAAAGACAGTTCACCTCGTCCAAGAATAAAAAACTACCGGACAATATTGTGATAGACTTGGACGCGTGTACCATAAAAGTGCCAGAAGTGGATTTGCCGAAAGAAGATGACTCTCTATTTAATCCGGATGTGAGTATATTATTATTATTAATGTTTTAAAGTAAAAATGTAATAAAAATACTAAAACATACGGGCATAATACTCTTAAAGTTATGCTCTTAAAGTTGATAAAACATTGGAAATTAATTTCAATGAGCTTTTGACAAAATGTTTCATTCTAAGAATTTTATCAAATTTCATTTGAGATAGTATAAATGAATACTTGACAAATATTCAATCAATTATTCGAATATTCGATTGAAAACCCTAGCGTCAATGCCACCAAACATTTTATTTATATAAATAATTTGCTAGTCCTATGACACAAACCAATGAATATATGACATTATTTCAAATTCTCTTTTAAAATCTAAAAACACCACTAATTATTTTATTTTTATACTCCACTTCTTCTATTCAATTTTATATGATAAGTTGTATGTCTCCACTGAGTGCCATCTGTCTGTCATTAGTATATTATCTTCAGCTATTTATTCATTAGGTTATTAATTTTTTCCCAAAATTTAATAACATTTTTTATCTACGTCATCAGCATGGCAGATAGACAAGTCGATGACTAATCCGATCCGAAAATATTTTTTTAAATATGCAATTTCAGTGGAATCATATTGTTATACATTTTCACTGGTAAATATAATTTATCTGGCAGGTGCTAGCAAAATTATATGATTTCAACTTTTCCATAGGTAGTAATACACATTTACATTAATAATTTAGTTTTACGGATGTTCATCTTCAGACCATGCATGTTACTTGCCTCTTTCACCTTTTATACTAGTATTTGAAAGTCGCTAGAATTATCTACAAGTATTACTGTATCGTCCGCATGTAATGTTATTTATTGTTCCTATTATTCACCGGTATTCCCAGATCGCTCTTAACTAGAACTTCTTGAAATATTGATTCAAAGTTCATGTTAAATAGCAAAGTTGATAAGATACATCCTTGTCGTACTCCGCTGTTAATTTGAACATCTCAATTTAATTATTATTTATTTCTAGTACAAGTCTTAAATAATGCTGATGTTATTATTATCAATTCCTTTGTCCTTTAGTATTATTAAGTTTTGGATGTTGAACTTTGTCATAATCAACAAGGCACATAAACACCAGGCGCGTACGGTGAGATACTTTCCCTTTCGCTCGCTCGCGTGCTAAGTGACGTGACTGAGTCACGAGCGAAAGGGAAAGTATCTCACCGTACGCGCCTGATAAACACATCTACATTAACATCCAGACATATTTATGCAAGAACGTTTACATTAAATGGAGGTTTTCCTATGCTCAATAAAACCAATATGAATGTCACTCGTGTTTTGTACGTACTTATTGTGAATGATTTTGAGGAATATTTTAAACATGTGGCTCATCAAGCTTTTTGATCTATATTCTTGGCTCTCTTTTGCATTTGATTTTTAAGGCAGAGTAATAAAGGTGGATTTAAGCCAATAATTTGATATCGAACATGTTCTGTATATCTCGTTAAAAAGTTCTATGATAGGGTTAATTTTACCATATTCTAATAGTTTCACCAGTTCGATGTATACATTAAGTAAAATGTAAGATTTTAAAAATATAATTAGCAAGCAGGTAAAATTTCGACTTCAGTCGCAGACATGACCAATTATCTATCAGACTATTTATGAATATTTCATGTTTCAAACAATAAGAAGCGATTAAACAACCTTCCTTATATTCAAGTACTTCTAAAAATACTTTATACGCAGATCCTTTACTGTGTACAAAATTGTAAATCTGCTTGTTCAAAATGCGACATATTTTTTTCTAAAAACAGATTTATGTGATTGATGATTGTGATATTTATTTGCTGTATATATATTTTAATTATTGCATATTTAATATTTATCTTAGAATAGCTCAACATTTATTTTCGAAAAATTTATCTCGTAGATTTATTTATTTCTACTCATGTTAAATCTTAATTAAATTTAAAAATACGTAAATACTGCATAACATTATTCTACTTTATTATCCAATTCCGATAACACTACTGAGGTTAATCCCCTACAATAAGTATAATTTTATTCTCTGCTTCTGCTTTCAATCAATATGGGCATCGTAGTTCTAAGGCTTAGAATCTAAGCCATGCAGATATCGTTTTCAACAAATAAAATGTACGGATTTGAGAAATATTTTTTTTTCCAGTACTACCGGTATTTCATTTTTTAATACTGGTAGTGTCGATTTTTGCCCCAATACCGGTATTGCAAACCCTAGTTATGGGTTTATTTTGGGTCAATTTTTTCAGCCACTAATTTTAATTTTATATTAATAATTTCGTGGCTAAACATCATTGCAACTTTTGACGATAATATATGTTATATCTTCGTGGTACTATGAATTAATCGGTGAATACAGAGCTTAAAATCTTTTTCAATAGTGAAAATTTTTTTTTCATCATAGATTGATTTTTTTTGTTGACTAAGTTCCATTTACAAATTAATCTCCGATTCTTGAATTTATATTTTTTATTATCAAGAACGATAGATATGTATTTATTTATTTTGTATATGATGTAGTAAATTGTGATTATAAATATATTATTATTTTGCAGCTTTTCGCTGATGAGAAAACTCAAACGGATAAATGGATCAAAAAACTATACCAATTCAGACAAAAGGCGCTGAGGGGCGAACTGTAATTTTATAAGCACAATTTTCTACAACATATACGTGTATTTATGTATAAAATGAATAAAAGAAAACAGTACAATTCATTAATTAGTTTATTAATTAAATTATACTAAACAATATAATAACTATTTAGAAGACAAAAATATACATTTTACCGTACGCATTGTACGATGAAACAAATTCGGACGTGGTGAGATCCGATAACGCGATGTTATATGCTTTTGGAGACTGTTCTATGTGTAATATGTAGAAACTGTTTTAACTACTTTGTGAGGAGCTGTCTAGTGTTACTGTGCGTAGGGCGAACGTTATGAGAGTTGCCGCTCTCTCTGGATTCTCCCCGAGAAGGTCTTGGAGACGAGGTTCCACGAGTCCATGTATCTATCCATGCACATGGCCACGCACTTTTGCTCAGAGTTGTCCAGCGAGGTGCCCGGCTTGCCTATGCACTTCTTGAAGCACTTCTCCGACATCTTGGTGACCAACTCTTGCACGTTAGCGACTGCGATCTGCTGCTTCACATTGTCCATTAGCTCGTCGCGTTGCGCCGCAGACAGATTTCCCGTCATGTTCTCCATTTCCATCGATGCTATTGAGTATAACCTAGACGACCGACTTCAAAGTGAAGTAGGTGTTGCCATAAGCGGTAAGAGAAGATTGACATTGTTCCATATTACCCCGCTATATAATATAATTAAATTAATTTATACGTTTGTAATAAGAGTGCTAAACATTGACTTTGCTGAGGTGACCAGATTTTAAAAATATCAAAATAGGACACTAAAAATAAAAATGTCATTATTGCTGTCAGTGGCTGTTTTTTTTTAATATTTCGATTTTATTAAATGACATGTATTTTTCTGGCCAAATTCAAGAAGGAGCAAATGCCCTCATTTGCCCCCTCCCCCTTAATGGCGTACCTGATCCTACCCCAATATTAAAAACATATGCAATAAAGCCTCAAGATGATGAGATTTGTCTTGCTATATTATGGTAACCAAAAATGTTGTCCTCCCCTATCCAAAAATGTCTTAGATGACATTTTTTTAGGGACTCGAGTGCATTGTGTCCCTTCTATAGTCACTTAGTAACTCAGTACCCTCATTAATGCAACCGGCTAACTTTTAATAAAATAGATTCCTCAGACACTACACGAGGGAATATAAATATTACCAATTTTTATAACCTATAAGGTAAGCACTTCAAAGATATTGGTAGTAGCGTTTCCAAGTATTGTTTGAAGTACCTCATTCAAGTACAGGAGTATTGGACAACTCCCCAAAAAACACAGCTATCTGTATTTTAACCATATATTGGATAGTATTGATTTCTTTTCATCTAGGTACTCACAGTTGGTGCACGCATTGGTGTAGTCGACAGTTATTATTGTAAATATATAAGGACGGAACAGCGCAGTACGCAACGTCTCAGACTAGTGTTTTTATTTATAAAATTGCGCAATTATTAAATACTGCCCCTAGCTACAGTGACATTTATTGATTATATTAGGCGGCTATCATAAAGTATGTCAAAGGTTTTTTGTAAAATTTTATCCATCCCCCCCCCCCTCGTTATATCAAGATATTACTGAGCCAGATTCCTCTTTGTTTGAAATGAAATTTTATTACATCTTTATTAAAAATAAATATGTACCGTAAAAGTTCGGGTGCAGTTCCAGATTTAAGATATACCTTTTTGGCGTCGTCAGGTGACGGGTGGCAATTAGACACAGATAGAGCCGCTGCAGTAGTATTTTATTTGAGATTTGAAGTCACATGTTGTTCATTATTTATATACAGCAAACGGTGCGCGGGGTCCGCACCGGCGTGTGCCTGCTAAAGTCGTCAAGAGAAGAGGTCCGTCACGCCAGTGCTACCAGAGTGCCATAATAAAACCTAAATATAAATAAATGGGCCCCCTACACCTTTAATCAGTAGAACTAGATTTAAAATAATCAATGATATTATTGTAGTGTGGTAGTTTATTCATATAACGCTGTTTTCATTATTTTGCTTTAGAACAAGACGACAAATTTAGAAGACTTTGGAATGGATTTGACGCACAGTCAACTACTAGAAATTACCACTTCATCTCTATTCACCTTATTGCAAACTGACACACTCTTGAAAGATATTCCAGCTGACGTAACTGTAGAAGAAGTGGCTTCAAAGGTATTAATTAACAAATTATCTTTTATTCTTTCTTCATGGACTTAAATTAACTTCAATTAACAGATTGCAGTTGAACACGGCCAATCAATTACTCTGATCATAATGCGAAACACAGAAGAACCATTAGAAGTAATCGTAAGTTATATTATTTTAAATTAATACAAACAGTTTCTAACAATGAACTTAAAAAAGCTTTCACATTTTGTCTCCACTTACATCGTACGCGTAAACAATATTTTTACGGAATTATTTTCATTGGCAAGAAAATTTGTATTTTGAATTCACTCCGCTCGTAATGTAAAACCGACCATGAGAGAAACATGCATCACAACATCACATGCATCAGACTATGAAATTAAAGTATCTATATACAAAAAAGGCAAATCGCATATTTACATATGTGTCGGGATTTTTTCCTTAAATACTTGTTAGTATTAAATAAACACTTTGTGTGCGGTTTTGTTCCTTAATCACTATTTTATATGGGTTATCAAGATCAAATAATATTCAGTTTGTATATAAAACAATGCTCTAAAAATAAGTATTATTCGCTCAGAATTTGAGAAACTTGACACTATCTTTCTATTCGCGAGTTGTTTTAAAAATAGCATCTAGGAGCACATTTCATATTTTACTCCCATAATCTACCACTACACCCTATCACCCTGCCATCTCTTTTTTAATTATGAATAATGATGATATGGATAGTTCTCAAACAGACTGTGTTGATGCAAATAGGTTTTATATTTTTATAGGTACCTCAAAGCAACACAACGGTCAACCATTTAAAGAAGGCAATCAAGAGACACTTTGAATTCCATCAGAAGAGGAACAATCGTAATGATCAGACGAACATATCCTGGAAGTACGTTTGGCGAACATACATGCTAGAGTGCAATGGAAATATTCTGAATGATGACGCTGCTTTATTAAATTCATATGGAGTGTCTAATAAATCTAAAATAAAATTCATTAGAAAGCACAGACAGAAACATAGAATACAATAATAATAAAAATATACTATAAACAATTTATTGCATTATCATTTCACGTACATCTTTTATATGCATGAAGAGATTCTTATTGAAAAACATCCTAGATTGCTTATGAAATATATTTAACACCAAAATAAAATAATAAGTTGAATTAATAATTTAAAAACTTGATTTTTATGCGTAAGCAATAAAATTATTTATAATATCATAATTGATTTTAATGCGATATGATATATTATTAAATCAATGTGTCAAAGTTAACATATAAAACGAATATGGCAGATGTTAATTTTAACAGCTGTTTAATTTCACTTGTATTAAGATTGTTAATTTAACAATAATTGCATCCAATTTCACATTTTTATAAATATATTATAGCGGTTCGAATTCGGGCTGTGGCATCGGCTCAGCTGGTAACGGCTCAAATTCTCCAGTGCTGTCCATGTAACTGTCCAGACTCTGACTAGCTGTAGGCGAATTGTGAGATTGCTCAGAAATGACCGAAGCTGCTTGGACGTCTATCTCTTCGTGGATGATTTTGGGCGTAGCCAACGGCTGTTCGTATGAATCGTTCTTCAAATCGAGCTCCATCTGATAGTATAGAAAGCAAGTTAAAAACACGAGATGTTTCAAATTATTTCAAAATCATTTCGACGAGATTACTTGATCGTGTTGTAGCACAGACGGAGGCGCTAGATCATCCAGAGACAATTGAGTATTGAGCACTGAAGATTCTGGAGCTGGATATTCGGGGACGCTTTCAGCCTAAAATTAATAGTATAATATAATTAACACAAGTACATTTAAGTAGTGAGTTATTTTATACACATTTGTTAATTTGTTAGTATAAATACTTAAGAGTGTTTTTTATAATTATTTATTTATTATTATTTTATATTGCATTAGTAAATTACAGAAAAAATCAGTGATTCTCGACGTTTTATTGCATTGTTTTATTTTACTACTTGTTTGTATTAGTACGTTTTAATAATTTATTTTAATACTTCTATTATTATATTTCGTTGATTTATTTTACTTAAAGATTTGCATAACATTCTAGGTCTTTCTCGGTTATTGAACCTGATTGTTTGAGTTGTTTCCTTTTTTAATATTTGAATAAATTTATTGGACTAATTATTATTTTTAAAAGCTAACGGTAAAATACAATTCTACTCATTCAAACATCATACCTGCTGCTGAAGTTGATTGTACTCTGATTCTTTATTTGGTTGAAGACACAATGAATCCATCATCGATTCTTTAGTTAGCGGGACTGCCACAGTGTTCATCTTAGCTTGTTCTTCTGTAGGATAAGCTGTCTGCCTTTCGCAATACGTCAAATGCTGAGCAAGTGCGTTACCTGTTTGATTAGCAATGAAACAAATTGAATAATACAATACATAACATATAATATTAACAACATATTCAATGAAACATACCGTCGTCAGTTGAATATGAACATATACAATACATGGTGTTTGTTAGTACCAAAGGTGCTAAACCGAGTTCTTTGTTACTCTGACACAATCCGGAATGATTCAGCAATGATTTCCAACAGCAAGTCTGATAAGTGCACTTGGTGCATCTGTATGTTCCGCTGAAATTAAAAAAATAGCATTAGTATAAGATTTATACATATATATATATAAAAATAATTTTAATTTTAATCTACGAATAAAAATAAATAACGATTGATTGTGAGGGTCAATTTTACTACTTATATTTTTCAATGGGTATGATACTATTGAGCTTATGAACTGATAAGGAAAGAATTTTATATATATATATAGATTCTTACAGGAAATGTCTATATTCTTCCAGTTGAGAGTCACATTCTTTACAAATGAAACCATCCGGTATCACTAGATTAAGATTGTTGAACGTTTCCACGAATAAATGATTGGCTGAGTCTTTAACAGGCGGAGTGGCTTTATTCTTGGGTTTATTAATTAAATACTCTTTGTTGTATAAGCTTTTGGTTTCGGGAACAGTAATGTGATTCATGACTTGATGTTCTTTCAAAGCACCTGAAATAATTTTATATAAAATATGCATCATAAGATATAATATTTAATTGAAAGTTTGAAAAAATTACCTAAATGTACAAATTTCAACGAGCACCGACCACATTTCATAGACATGGACTTATTCATGTGGTTTTGTAAGTGTTGAATGAAGAATTCGACGTTCGATTGTAAGTCGATTCCGTTGGCGTATACTTTGACAATCTGAAAAAATTATAGTGTCACATTTACGACATAGCAATACATCACTGATAGCACTCTCAATATTTTACCTTTAAACAGAACGGACACTGAAGCACCGCCGAAGACTTGTGATCCTTATAAAAGTGGTCGATGCACATACGATGCGAAGAAATTCTATAATCGCATATTCCGCAAGAATAAGGCAGCTCATGGTGAACGTGCGTCTTCTGCATGTGACCCGAAAGGAACGAGAGTGAATTGAACCCAAGCTGAAAGAAAAAAAAAACAAATTAAATTAATCTGTAAAATATTAATACTGTAAAAAAATATCTCAAATCTTACTTCGCATATCATGCAAGAATAAGTGTCGCTCTTCGATTTGACCTGTATTGGATGGACACTTGTTAAATGATCGGCCAACTGCTCCGCCGTGCTATTGTTTAAAAGGCAATAACGACATTGGAAATCACCTTCACTGCTATCGGCAGGGGGCGAAACATGCAAGAGCAAATGCAGTTGCAATTCGGTAGAACTGCTGAATTCAATAGAACACTCGGTGCACTAAAAAAAATTAGATTAATCAATCTTAAGAACCATTATTCAGGTATATATATATCAGGTTTTCAAAATTAAAAAGTAAAATATAACGATAATAATAAATTTCTATTGTACACGGCAATAAAATCGAATATTCACCTGTACGAGCATCTGCTTCTCTTCAATATTGCTGCGATTCTCAATCATTCCAAAGTAATATCCACATAAATCTACCATCTGCTCATCTTTCACATCCTTCTTAATACTAATCTTCAGGTCCTCCTTGTCTTTTCTCTTTTCCTTCTTTTCGATTTTAAATTTTTCTTTGAATTTCTTCTCACCAAATTTCTTTTCACCGAATTTCTTCTCCCCTAATTTCTTATCGCCTAATTTCTTATCAACTAATTTCTTATCTCCGAACTTCTTCACAAACTTCTTCACTAGTTTCTTCTCTTCGACGACTACTACTATCTTCTCCTCTGATTTACTTTTTATGCGTTTTTCTTTTTTCGTCTCCATCAAAACGACATCGTCATCATCGTCAGGTTCGATGTAATTGACCCTTTTCCTCTTCCGAGTTTCTTTACCGCCGTGACTTCTACGAGGCGGCGGAGATGGAGGCAGAGAAGGTGGAGGAGGCGACGGCGGTGACACGACAATCGGCGACACTTCCTTCTTTCTCCTCCCTCTCCTCGATTCCTTAGGAACTTCAGGACTAGGAGTCAGCATTATAGGTATACCTTTCGCCTTCGAAGATGAATACTTCCAATTTTTGAACGGATTCAATGAAATCTTATTGAGACGAACCACCAAATTATCTTTGGCTTCCAAACGAGTCTGTTCAGCCAAATGAGTCACAATATTATCGAACGCTTGGCCAGGCGAAGTTCCGTACCACTCTCTCCAAACGAGCTCGTCTAAAAACTGCTGAATGATCTGTCTCGAAAGTAAGGATAGTGTGTTTTGAAACATTCTAGGTACGATCCTTCGTAAGTATTCCATTATATTTCCATTGCTATTTTTAGAAGATGGGTCGATGTTCGAGACTTGATGGACTGTCTTAAAGCCCATTTGAAGCAGTGTGCCTTTGTCTACTGTTAAATCTGTCAGAATAACGGAATCCAAGTGCACCCATTGACTCAACGGTTCCAAGATTTTTTGAAAGCGTTTCTTGTAATTTCGTTCACCATCCGCTAACGGCTCAACAGCTCTCAAACGTACCTAAAAACATACATTATATTAAGTCACATAATAAAAAATATTCACAATTTTCATGGTGGGGGGTATGTTGACACCACTATGCTATTGTTTTGTAACATCTTTAACCCTTTGTATGCTATGATATTTTTCAAAATCATAACGAGAAATGCTATTTATATTTATTTAAAAAAAAAACTTTATTGAGCATGTGTAAAGTGTCTTACTTTATGTGCATAAGTTTGCTATCTCTCTCTTCTGCTTGATCGAGCAAAATCCACTATATGGTCCAGACAGTTTTTGACTTAGTGATTTATTTTTAGCAGTAATGAATAACATTTGTGGCTGCATCGATTATTATATTATTCATTTCAGTTGAATTATATCACGCGGAAGGCTTGTCTCAATTGAAAACATTTTTCTATTGTTTTTTGTAAAATTATTAATTTTATTTTAACCCTTTATAATGATAATGGACAGTGAGTGAAGAAAATGAAATAATGGCATGGGTGGTACGTATATATGTATGAACGAAGATTTGTAAAATATTGGAATAAAGTTTTGATCAGCAATCAAGAATGATTTTAAACTCATTATATGATATACAAAGATAATAATAATTAGCTAATATTACCGAGATATCAATTTACATCTCAAATAATATAATAGAAAGTAATGAAAATGTTGAATGATTAAAAAAAATATATCTGGCGTAGGATTTGCAATGCCGGTATTTGGACAAAAATCGACCTTCGATACTATCGTTATTACAAAATCAAATACTGGTAGTACCAGAAAAATATTCTATTTTTCTTCAAATCTGGAGAATAAAAAATATAAAATTATGCTTATTGTATGGAATTAACCTAAGTAGTGCTAAATTTAATTAATGTTATTTTTAACAATATAATATAAATAGTAGATATGCCATAATTAAAATAAAAATATATAAATAAATAACATCTCAATTAGATAAATCTCTTTTTAGAAGAAAATATGTCGCATTTTGAACAAACAAATTTATAACTTTGTAAACACTCCTTTCTCATAAGGTTCTTTTGAATAATCGTAACTGGCAAAAAATGATCTGTAATATAGGAATATATTTTATTCGAATAAATTGACTAGTGGTGCTCCGGCCGGGGGTATAAAAACTTAAGAGGTACCCAGAAGCAGTGGATGAAAGATAATATTTTGTCAAAGATAATATTTTCTTAGACTTGTTCCAAAAGGCGAAAGATTTGCTGTCCACATTTTAAAAAATAAAACAAAAATAAATGAGTCAAAAAGTATTTTATACACAGTCGTCTTATTGATTTAAATTGGTACTCGTAGATAACACAATAAAGGATCAGCATATAAAGTACTTTAACAAGTATCTGAATGTAAGGAAGATTTTTTAAACGTTTTTTATTGTTTGAAACACAAAATATTCATAAATGGTCAGACGGATAATTGTTCATATATGTCGGCAACTTATGTTAAAATTTGACTCTCTTGTTAATTGTATTAAAAAAACACAAAGACGACAATAGTTACCACATATTTATTCGATATCTTTAAAGAAAATGAAAACTCTTGAATCCTTGGATGTTTTTGTTTTGAAAAACAAAATTTGTTTTTTATGTATTTTTTATCGTATTTTTAATTTGTGGTTTTCTTTATATGAAAATCTTAACCGAATTATAAAATGCAGCAATTTAAATTCACAAACCTACTTAGTAACATATCCGTGCCTATTTTACACCACTAATAAACTAGCGCAGAGAAAGTTTTTATATTCGAGCATTATGACGTCATCAAGGAGCCAACAACGATCGTTGTTATCATTTCTCGCTAGTTTCACGAACAGCGATATATCGTTATTTAGCATCTGAAGGGTTTAAATAAGCAATGTACAGAAATGTAACTAGTCAAAAATAAATATGTACCAGTTTAGCTTCAGGATCCAAGATTCCGAGAACTTCGACTTTGACCTGCCGCTGTTGTCCGTCATGACTTGTAGTACCCAGCGAAATGACACCCACTTCGATCTTCTTACCGTTTCCGCCGATGAGAGTCAAGTGGTGATGTAAAGCGGCGGTGCAAGCGGCTCGCAACCATGTAAAAAGACCTTTCACATACAGATTGTCAACTTTGACCCATTGGACCACATTTTGAACATTAGTTTGGCACGCCCAATGATAGATGAGCTTTAAAAGTACGCTCGGCGGTTGAGTTGCGCCTTCGAACAACGATCCGGAAAATACAGATAAGAATCTAGTAGGACAGCATTCTGATATCCAAACGTAGCCACCAGAGTATGGAAATTTGGAGACGTCAGAATATATTCCTGGAAGAAAAATAGTCATGATTTGGTCATGTTAATATAATTGTTAATTAGGTCTCATGTTTACCTAGTTTTAGCTTCGTTCCTGGATGTACAGCGCAAACTTGCTCAGAACGCACTAACCCTTGCTGAATAAGCCATTCGGTGAATTTTGTCGGACTGTGCATGAGAACAGACTTTACTTTGCCGTCCAAAACAGCACGGTCGGTATTAGATCCATCTTTGGTCTTCAAATAGGGTCTTGCAACTACCACTAATGAAGGGAAAGTTTTACCTAAAATAATATATAATACAAGTTAATATAATAATTAGCACTAAACTAAATACAGGTGGATTTCACAACGTTCCACGAGGTGGGTTGTACTAAAAAGGAGTTTGAGTGTACAAAGATTTGTGACTGCCTAAAACACAGGCCTGCAAAAAACTCTTTGGAAATAGTTTTAGTTTTATTAATTGATTTTTTGCAATTTTTACTGCCGATTCTAAAAATGACATCCACTTTTTTATCACGCAAGTTATTTCATACAAAGATAATAAAAGATTTAAAAATGAAACACAAAATGTTAGTTACTGAGCGTTCCTACTGCAACGGCGCAAACACGATTTTATTGCTTTTGACGTGAATTTTTGACTTCTGAGAAGTGATAATTGTTTTTGCGCCCTCCTATTGACCAAAATTTGGTTTGAATTTTCTTTGACCAATACTCTCATATCAAAAGTCCGTAGTAATATCAGTAAGGATAACCATCATATTTAACTTCTGAGAAGAGATAATTGTTTTTTGCGCTCTCCTATTTGGCGAAATTCGGTTTAGATGTACTATATTCGATTCTCACCCGTAATATTGTTATAAAAACTCTTAATATAAACGCTTGATAATAGTGTTTTCACCGTGATGACACGATTTTATTGCTTTTGACCTGGACTGGAAATTTACTATATCGCAGCACTGAGCAGCAGAGAAAACACGGCTAATTACCAGATAAATATTATGAGTAGATATTTTTAATAATTTTTAATGCCTAATTAAAATATTCCACATAAAATATGATTTCAGAAAATATGTCGCAATGGTGGCTAATTTTTATATTTATTTTTAGCATAGAAAGGATTAACTCGTACCTATTATTATTTATTAAAGAAATTATATTACGATGTTAAAAAATATATAAAGTGCCATTTTTATCATCACGAGGTACAGAATCATTGTTTTCCCAGGACCCAGGTTCGCTCTTGGCGTCCCTGCAGACACATACCAATAAATCAAATGTGTGAATAATAATAAAAAAATCCGAAGATATCGTTAAAGTTGTGGGGTTTTTCAAAAAGTTCAGAAACTGAAGTTGGATCACCCTTTAAATCACTATTTACATTGAAGTCAACTTTTACATTGCAGGCCTGTGAAATTTTAGTCGTCATAGACTGCATAAATATATCAACTTGCCTTGTAATTTATTGAAAGCGACCTCACGGGAATCGGGCGCATTTTTAGAATCATCTTTGGTCAAGTCAACTATTGCACTCTTGCTACCAGATCCTGTAGCTAAACCGCCGATGGCGGATGCTTCTGATGGTCTGACGCCACTCGAAACACTTTGAACATCTGAAAATATTATAAAATGTTTAATCTGGATATATATTATTGTATATTAATTTATGAAAATTTAACAAAATATATATATATTTACTGGCTGTTGGTCCAGGAGAAGCAGTCTTGGAACCTTTCTCCCGTCCTCTCAACTTTTTACCCTCTTTTAATTTAGGTTCCGGTGATGGTGGACTCGGCGGAGCAACGAATTTAGGATCTTTTTCCTTTTCCTTCTCTTTTTCTTTGTCCTTTTTTCCTGATTTTTAAATAATCAAATAAAAAAACAGTATTTGAAATATTATCTTAGACAAGCTTACCTTTTTTCTTGCCTATGTGGATTTTGGTAGGGGGTGGTGATTCAGAATGAACCGAAGCAGAAGAACTGGTGTTAGTAGCAACAGCAGCTACAACAGGAGTTGTAGTAGTTGCAAGGTCATTTAACTCTTGATTGCTATATTTAAAAAATATCATATAATTCAGCAAACTTGAATTAATTAAACAAAATGATAATAACTTACTTCCCAGAAACAGTATAACCCCAAATTTGATCACCCGAATGCACAACTTGAGCCCCGGTATCTTTAATTATTGCTCCAAATTTGCTCTTAACGGTGTTGTGCTCTTGCTCCGCTTTTTTATAAGCTTCTAATTGAGCCGGACTTAACTCGTCTTCCCAACAGTCCAGTTGCAATGTAGGTTCATCCGGCCCGAAGTATTTGGTCGAAGTGATAGTAGCTTGTTCAACAACCACCGGTGGTGTGACATCTTTCTATAAATTAAACACAATATTTATTTAAAACTGAACAACCCTTACTTGACAGGATAACTTGAGGCATTGTTTACACTTGTTAATATACATATTGTTATTAAAAATGCATACAAACACGTCGCTCCCATAATAGAGAAGAAAAAAGCAATTCCTGACCATTACTTTGGGTACAGAAATTCTCATTCTACAATCGATCAGGTGCACCACAGTACTGATTTAATGGAAGTAAAAGATATTTGTTGGGCTATTTTTTAGATATTGCTCAAGCTTTTGATAAAGCATGGCACAGAGGCTTAATTCAAAAACTAGACAGCATACTACCGAAGCAATATGTAGAATTACTTGAATCGTACATTTCCAACAGATTATTTAGAATTAAACAAAATATAGAATATTCTGAATTAAAATATAATTAAGCAATTGCAAATTTTCACAAACGGCAACACTATCCCATTTGTAAATACAAAAACAAAATAAAAAATAAAAATATGAAGTTGAATAAAATATAGAAAGCTTTGCGTCCATGACGTCGCCAGTGCTGTAAGACGTTTTGCTGCTAAACATAAAGCGAGGCTCTGACAGCACGTCAACATCAAGGCAACAATTTGAAAAGATGGCCGAAGAGAATTAAGCCCTTCGAATTGGTCTAGTTATCATCACTAGAACAGAAAACTTTTTGAAGCCAACGGGTGAACATAAATTATTAAACATAGAGTAAAATTAATTGTTGGTCATAAAAACCAGTTTTAGGCCCACTGTCCACGGAGGCGTCACTGCATAGACGCGTATTCGTCATTGTACGCTTGTTGTACGCCTGCTTGCTGCGTACATATAAACTAACGAAACACTGTCGACGGAGCTGCAACGTCACGCACACGAAGCTGCATGCAAGCTTCATGACGACAGTCGTCAAGCATGTCAGACGCCCGAGTGAGCTGTCCACGGGACGTCGTTGCATAGACGCGTATTCGTCATTGTACGCTTGATGTACGCTTGTTGTACGCCTGCTTGCCGCGTACATATAAACTAATATATACGCCCGGGCGTCTGACATGCTTGACGCCAGTCGTCATGAAGCTTGCATGCAGCGACGTGAGCGTGACGTTGCAGCTCGGTCGACAGTGTTTCGTTAGTTTATAATATAAACTAACAAAACACTGTCGACTGAGAAAGCTTGAAGTGAGGTAAGAAGTCTAATAATATTTCGTTAGTTTATATGTACCCAGCAAGCAGGCGTACAAGCGTACAATGACGAATACGCGTCTATGCAGCGACGCCTCCGTGGACAGTGGGCCTTAATGTTAAAAAAAAATACCTCAAAAAGCACTTGATTAACCACTTTACACGTGTATTTAGAAATATCCATTACACGCGGTGTCAAGCCCGTGCGGGAATATGAAAATCGGAGTTATATGCCGAGTAAAAAAAATGGGTTTATTCCTTTTTTTTATTATTGCTTGCGATTTTTTAGAAATTGTGGAGAAAATATTTACAGTTACAGGATATCACATCCTGTTGAAAATAAAAATAATAAACTGAAAAAAGGTTGAGAAATATATATCGTCAGTTTATTTAGTATCTTATATATAATGTATAGTTGGTTCCAATATACACATATAAATTATTTGAAGTTTCATTAACTTTTTTTTTTAATATACAAGGATGTGAAATAATATTAATAATACTTATAGGTTTTAGTGAAAATATTATTCATCATTACGAGAATATTTTTGATCGGGTACTGCAATGTCGGGTATTTTACATCGGTGCTAGCAAAAAATCTTTCTAGCAAATTTCCCATGGTCTAATAATGATTTTTTTTCCATTTATATGTAATTATTTACTATTTTAATTTATAATAAAAAAATATGATATTTTTGGAACACTTTTCAAAAAGAAAGCCGCATGTTAAGTGGTTAAGCGATCGACCTGAAAGATCTGTGTTTGAATTAATGTTTTTAAATTTGTATTGTGCCTGGGAGATGGAAATTAGTGATTATTATTTAATTATAATTCCGATCATCATCACAGAATAGATTTTGCTAATCTCACGGATGAATATTGCGATGATTAATTAAAAATCGATCCGAAATATGTTAGTTTATACTAAGCATATAATTAAAACATAAAAAGAGGACACTGAGAAACGTATTTCAGAGATCAGTGACTGGAACGACATGTTATTGGCCCACTAGACTACAGACGGTGATTATGGAATTGTATTAAACTACTTCTAGTCTTATGGGGAACTTTTATTAGATTTTGAAAATATTAAAGGAAAAAGGGCAAAATATTGTATATTATACTAGATAATAAGAATTTGTCAAAATAAAGTAGAAAATGTTGTTCAATTTGCAACTCTCGTTACATAACCCCAAACTAGAAAATGGTTCAATTGCGCAAACGGTGAATTATTGAACGCAATATCCCGCTTTTATCGTTTACAGTTGGCAGTCCTGTTAAGATAAATGTCATCAGTGATAACCAATTGTTATTATTTTATTACTTATTACACAAATTTAACCACCGACGTTTTAATTGTCAGGTCATTTGTCATCTCAAGGTCAAGGAGTTATCAAATATTCGCCAAATTGCAGTATTGCAAGGAAACGCAGACGGAACAAAACACACTATTTAACAAAATCGGAGCGTAATATGCGCACCTCTCGCTCTCGCCTCGAGCGTTTGAGCTTCATCTTGAATCAAAGGTCTGGCTGCGCGCTTCCAAAATTGCGAATTTGTACAAAAATCAGCGAAAAATCACCGAATCACCGGTGATGGGTCATCGAGGCACCGGCAGCGAACAGCGCGTCCTCATAACAACAACCTAATACCAATTTTAACGGCCATAACTTTTTGGCCCCAACAACTACAAATTATACCTAGCAACAAAATATTGTGTAAAAAAATACTACACCGCGGAAGCAGGCAGCTGATGCAGGCCTTTAGGATCAGGGAGACTTCAAGAGGATCACCAGCGTGTAACGCGCGTGGGGAACGCGGGCGGCCAAACGCACCAAGAAAAGATAAAAAAAATTTAATTTCAAAATGTAATATTTTAATTTATTCACAGTTTATATTTCAGACAATTGCTTGCTAGTTGTATACATTTTAAATTTTATCTGTTATTGATTGTGAGTTTTTCACAAATCGTTATTAAGTTGCATCTCATAATTACTATTGATTTCTTATTCAGAGTTATAATTTATAGTTTTTTGTGGATAATTTACACATTAAATTTCACATTAACCTTTTAAATCCATCAAAAAATATTTTTAATCCGAAGGCAATTGACCCGTTTGTTGAAATCTCGCTGGGCATCGAATAATAGTACTTATTTAACTTTATCACTCCACTTCGCAGGCGAATCATTCAAGTAAAGTTGTCGGGAAGGTGGTGATATTTTCTTTTTTGAGAAGAAAATCGCCTCGGTTTTGGCCTCATTCATTTTTATCTTCGATTGGCGGAAGTATGTCGCCAATTTGAGTAATACATCTTGAAGACGATTTATAATAAGGTTACGACTCGAGGATGACGTGTAGCGAGCTGTATTATCAACATAGAAAGAGATCAGAAAATTGAAATATTGCTAATATACACATTAAAAATGTGAGATTCCCATCGGTATATCTCTCGGAGTCGAAGGAGATCCCTTGACATTTAGGATGTATTGCTCGTTTCTCAAATACGCAACTATGCTGCAAATCAGATAGAAAGGTACGTCACCTCTTAGTAATTTAAATAGGAGGCTGTCATGCCTTACCGTGTCGAACGCCTTTTCGATATCTTATAAGAACATTCCCGTGTCTCTCTTGTAGCGCATGTAGGTTCTAATCTTTGGAATCCTTGGCAAGATAGTGACTGAATGTTGCAAGTTCTTAAAAAACACCAGCTTCCCAAGTTGAGCGATGGTGTGGCAGCACTGGAAACTGTCAGAATGCCGTCACACTTTTAATGTTGATTTGTTTTGAAACATATTCTACAACTTTTGTCAATTGGTGATTAGTGGAGTGTTTTTGCTTAAAGCCAAATCGAAATTCTGGAATAATAAGTTTTATATGCGGTTGCAGCTTTTTCAGATTTTCGAAGACTTGACTCATGGCAAGAAAGGAAACTAATAGGGGGGCTAGGAACTTTTACCGGTTGCTGTATTGAAATTATGTTAGCCGTTTTCCATATATCACAGCCATTAAATATTTTCGTAAGAAAAACGAGTGTCTTCAACCGAATCTTTTTTGTCTGACGTCAAAAAGACAAATCCAGAGGGTAACGGTAGAAAATTCACTATATATTTTTAATTGATTTTATATATTGCGTTCAAAATACGGGTTTGTCAGACGAGATCGACTCTGATTGTGAGTGAACGTCAGCAGCGGGAGGCGTCGCTCGATACGAGGAAGCGAAATGGGGCTCAATAAATGCAGCATCACGCTGGACAAACGACGGGGCATGTACCATCCGGGCCAGACGGTCAGCGGCCACGTCGATTACATTATCGAATCGCCAAAAAAGATCAACGGTAACTGACGATAACATTTTTGGTATTGCATGCTTTTGCAAAAATATTTTTATTTTTATTTGTGACTAGACGTTCTCAAAAATTTTGTTATTTTGTCCATTAGTCCTTGACCTTGAACAAAATTATTCGTTTTATTCGCTTCTTTGACCATCAGTACGGACTCTGGGTACAAACATTTCAATTTTTCCCATTGGTCATCTAATTCGGTAGCAAAACAATTAACATTCTCGACTCTATTGTAACGCATACTATGGAATTTAAGTTTTATACCATTAGCAGAGCACAAAACATATATACCTATTATAATTAATATAGTCTACTTTTTTCTACTATCTTTCTCATCGATATGCGCAGATTTTCAGTTATACTATAATATATTCACCCTTCTTAGAATATACCTATATATATTATGAATTGCAATACTGGTATTTATTTGTTGAAAACGATATTTCCACGGTTTAGAACTACCAAAACGACAATGCCTATATTGCTTGAAAGCAGAACCAAAGAATAAAATAGTGCTCATTGTAGTGTTATCACATTTACATAAACATTTATAACTTAAATTTAATTTATGTTACTTTTAACACGAGAACAAATAAACAATTATATGAAAAATATAAATAATTTTAAAATAAATATTATATGTGTTATCATTCAAATAATTTATTAATCATCAATCAACAATCATCAATCACACTAAACAACATTTAAAGATACTAAACACATTATGTCAATTAAGTATAGTTATAATAAATTAAAGAAACAAAAATTTCTACAAAACATAATCACCCATACTGAATCCTTGTAAACATTGAAAGGGATAATGATATATATTGGTGCTTGACTTACAAGTTTAATTCATTACATGACGGAGCTCGTAACTCAAATTACTCATATATCAAATCGATTGAAATCCCATTAATCAGTTTCAATGAAGAAAATTGAAGAGACTTCATTTCACCTTTTTTTCAAATGCACCAACCTGTCCCTCCCTCCCCCCAAAATGACACCCTTGGAAAATTGAAATGGATTAATGAAAATTTAAATGTTAATACATACTATCTAAATTAATGACAAAAGTTTTTTTTTCTTGTTTTTCGAGTCAAATTAAAAAAAAAATTTAAGGTTTCACTATAATTTATTAGAATATTTCATATATCGAAACAATAATTTCCGGGGTATTCGAATGTTTGGGTTTTGCTAATCACTAAACATGTTTAAACAAGCCAGCAAAATAATACCAGTATTTACTGTTTTGCCTCTCGGTAATACCGGTATTATTGAAATCCCTAATATAAAGGCATTCCAGATCAAAAATAATAAATTATACCAATTTAAAAATAAATAATGTTGCAAAATTGCAAAACTGTTTTTAGCCTCGTTAGATCATCTAACAAACCGTACGACTCGGAGCGGTCCATCTGCTCCGGCTGTGCTGAAATTTTATACTGACATTTTAATACTGACTTTTTACACTTACAAAAACGGTATTTAAACTGTAATATCAAGAACGATGTTAATGCTAACCATTTAATATTTATGTATATTGCCTTTTATATTTAAATACCATTTTGTGAATCAAATAATGATCATTAATTTATTGTTAAAATATTGATAAAACCAAAGCATCGAATCGATAATCTACATGCTCGTTCAAAACGTGCCTTACGACATTCGTTTACATTAACTTAAGATGACCAGATGTCCTCCTTAAAAATTTTGTCGTTCAACAAAAATTTCTAAATAGCCCTTGTTTTTTAGCTCCTGTAGAAATTTCTCCTCAAAAAAATTTCGGAGATGGACTTTGAGCAAAATTTTCGAAATGACCTTTTTTTTAATCTTCGTGGCAATCTGTACTTCTTTATGATTTAAACGAAAAAAGCTCTCGAATTTGTCCTCCACAAACAAATATTTCAGAGAGAGCATTTGAACAAAAATTTCTAAAATGCCCTCTTTCTTTTTAGCTCCCACTGCAATAATGCAATAAACTTTTTTATTAGTGCCCTTCTTTGATATTTTCAAAATCTAGTCATCTTAAATAACCTCTACTGAGATTTTCGAGCTGGATAGGTTTCTTCTCGACTAAGAGGCAACGTCTCGTTCTAGGCATCAGCATTAATTTCAAAGGCGAAGCCCAAGTGTCGTGGAAGATCAAGCGGGGCAAGAGGACGGTCAACCACCATGCGAGCGAAAACTACTTCAACATCTCGTACTACTTGATCGGTGGCAAAGGTGAGTTCAATGACATCTTGCACTTTTTCGTATAACCATAAGCGTGCCGTTTGAAGGAAACGAGATGGAACTCCCCGCCGGAACTCATTCCTATGCATTCGCGTGTACACTTCCACCTGTTCTTCCGTCTTCCTACGAAAGAACACATGGTTACATTCGCTACACCATCATGGTGACGCTGGACAGACCGTGGAAGAGGAACAAAGATACCAGGCTGATCTTCCACGTCTTCATGCACATAGATTTGAACAGGATAGAGAAGGCTAAGGTAAATTTCGTCACATGCTGTGAAACAGTATATACGTGCAATCGTCTAATTGCGACCGTTTTTAGATGACGATCGGCACGCACCTCAAAAAGCACTTCTGCTGTTGCTGGTGCAAGTCCGGTCCGTTGATCGTAGACGTCGGTCTTCCCGTGTCTGGATTTTGTTGCGGACAGACGATGCCCTTCGATGTCAGCGTGGAAAACGGAAGCAATGTCGGCCTAGACAACATCTCCTTGATTTTAAGAGAGGTGAGACTTTGAAAGCTTTTTGCTTTGCAATCGTTTCAAAGCGCTATAACTACGTCTGATTTTTTACAGGTGGCCACGTTCCACTGTCTCAGTCCCTGTTCCGATAAAACGTTCAAAATGGAGATTTCCAAAATTAACACTAAACGCGTTTTGGCCCACAGCACGGTGAATTGGACCGAGAACATGAAAATTCCATCCTTGCCTCCATCCAACTTGTTAAGCTGCAGAATTATAGAGCTCAATTATGAAATAAAGGCGAGTCTAGTTTTTGGGATTGCACGGTTGATTCCCTTTCCGAGCTCTTGTGATTGTCATTTGCCATTTTTCAGGTCATCGTCCACTGTTCGGGCTGTTATATCGATATGGACGCCACCTTTCCCATAATTATAGGAACCGTGCCGCTGTCCGGATTTCATCCACCTCCCCCGGAGGGTCTCACCGTAGGCGTTCCGCCAGATGGTCCGTTGAACAAAGATCGATTCGAGGGTGTTAACTTCGATCCGCCGCCGTCCTACCCTCCGAATGCAAGTGGATCGCTTTATTATGCTGCGCCGTATCCGACATCGCCGATGCCGTATCCCGACTCAAAAGCGCCGTATCCTAATTCCCCCGTTCGGTATCCGAATCCACAGGCTTCTTATTCCGCAAATCCGAATGCCTCGCTGGTGTTGGACGAAGTCAACTCTCAAAACATCCTTTCAGGCCTAGGTGAGTGTATTAATATTTTCTTCTCGTCTTTATGTCAAATAGCGTCAATCTTAGAGAATTCACAGTCAACGTACGTATTGTAGTCTAGATTTTTTTTTATCTATTAATGATTTTTAAATTAATTTTACTATTTTATTATCAACTCAAAATAATTATGTAGATCCAAAAATAAATGCCAATGTGTATTACGGACACGTCCGCTTGAATTCCGATGACTTCGTCATTCTTACGGACTAGTAAGCGAAGCAGAGCCCTTGAACGTTATATAAAATTATAAACAAATTTTACCATTTGTCCGTAGCTCAACATCCAACTCAATTCGGTACAAGCAGTACACAGAACCCGCAAAACAACCAGCGACCCATAATTGGCAGAAACGCGTTCTATCCTATATAACCATGTATCCTAGCTACGGATTCCGCATTCCCGATTAACTGCTCTATATAAGCAGAATTCCACAACAAGTATACTTGACAAATTTACCAATAACTGTACAAATACACATATAAGTAATTCAACATTATATATTTACTATTTAAATTGTCCTTCGAGAGAAATCCAATTTGATATTTCTTTACATTATTTTTCGTAAAGAGCTTACTGAAATATGCCTATTAAGTAAATCTAATATTAATACTCCCTTTAATATATATGCCAGGGATTGGCTAACTTTTTTACCCATTACCCAAAAATATATTTATTTACATCAACGTTACCCTATTGATTTGAAAGATAGAAAATCATATATTATTTCAATTCGTAAGTTTTCTTAAATCTATTTATAAAGAAAATACAATTATAAATATAAAATATAATCAATTAATATTGTCATTATTAAACAGAAATTCGAAAAAACGTGAGGCATTTTGCTGTCAGAGGAATTTGAATCTTTAAAATCCAATTGATATATTTGTTTTGTGTTTATGTTCATCAGAGTGGAAAATCCTTGTTCGCAAAAGTAGGTTGTTGCAAAAGGCAACAATTTTTTGTCTGTCTCCTCGTGTGCAGTTTTGAAAGCCTTTACAGTTATTGAGATTCAAAAATATGACAGATATGAATCCATGCTTCATTATTAGATAGAAGTTCAAGAAGTATCTCTGCCAATCCTAGAGGCTCTTCTGGTAAATCAGCAATTTTACATTTAATGGATCTACAATCCAACTGACAGTATGTGAATCAAGATCTGGAAAATAATCAGAGAACCTTTCTTTGTGTTTGGTAAAAGATACGTTATAATTGTGATATCGACAAAAGTGATGATGTACAATATGTTGATTAATTTCAATTTTTTATTATTTTCTCGCTAAAGCCTAAAGTCCACTAATATAACCCAACATAGCTGGAAATCAACAGATACAACAATGTAGTCTTTCCACTTTAAATTAACGTTTTTACAGAATTCATTAATATAATTGTAGAAATCAATTCCACAAGAGCGCAACTCGAGAGGAGAACAAAACAATAATTCCTCTTCAATTGTATGTAAACCTTTGTAGTGAACAAATACCATCAGCTGGGAATTACTACTGATGTCTGTAGCCTCATCAAGCTAAATAGAAAAATATTTGCTTTCTTTTATTGAAGATTTAACTTGTTCCCTCACATTTTAAGTTAAAGTAAAAAAAATCACGACTTTTGCAGACAAGCACACTGAATTTGATTTTATGACTTCTTACCTGACCACACATTAACTCTACCGTTTTCAATGCTGCTGGTTTAATCAAATCGTTATCAATAGTATATGGTTTCTTGTTTCGGGCAATCGATCGAGCCACCTCAAAGCTAGCTTTTGATGCCTGAACGTTGATTTAATAATGTACCTCTCATGATGTTATCCACCCTTTGTCTTTTGACGGAAATTTACAAATTTACAAAGTATTCCTGTGGGTTGGAAGATAAATGTGGGTATATATTATCCAAGTGTTTCTTCAACTGACTCTTTTTGAAAGATTCTGCAGTCAGTACTTTCAAAGAAAAAATACACTGTGGTTTCCTTGTCTATTTGTTTAAACCCATAATTGAGAAACTCTTCCTGGTATACTCTCTTTCTTATTGATGCCATCTGATGAGTAAAAAATAAGTGATCAAAACAAATCTAATCCTTCAGCACACGGTAAAGTAAAAGAAACCTTCACGCGTACGATATATGTAAGTCGGTACTATATAATCGTAGCGAACATTTTATTCCAAATTAAAAAAAGAAAAATTTTGGAGAAATTATTTTAATTTAGAGTACGCTCGGGGTAAGGATGCCGGTTTGTTATTGTGTGCGTGTACATGTATATAAGAGGGAGAAGCGATGTAGCGCGTACTTCGTTGTCTCGCTTTCTCTTTTAAGGACAGTCGCTGATTCGTCAACGCTAGTATTCGTCATTAAAGTGCAGTGTGGCACAGAAGTTCGATCTTCTCTAGTGATTTATTTTAAATAATTTTGTGTTGATATTGGTTTAATTGATATCAAGGCTTCAAATATACACTGTAAGTTATTCATTCTCTTACCCGTGGATTAAAATATTTTAATTATTTTTCCATTAATCCGTACGTTGTTGGTTTTTTTACACTATTCTCTGTAAGGCTTAAAAAAGTTATTATTCTTATCGATGCACCAATGATAATTTTTTAATTTATTCAATGGATTCTAATGATTTAATAGAGTCGTAAGCCATTTAACAATCTGCGAATAATTTCTTTGCCCATTTTATATCTTTTTGCTTTTGAAAAATAGCTAAAGACTTCATTATTTTTTTGACTAGTGAAAGATTTTGAATTTTGCAAATATTTAATTAATGACATCAATTTCCAACTTAGCTCAGATGTATGTATGTTAAATAAACATATATTTTCTTTTAAAATAAAAAAAATAAATATTCTGAGCGAAATTGTTTTGAGCCACACAGTTCACGCACACAATAACAAACCGGAATCCTTATCCTGAGCGTACTCTAATTTACGATAGAATTTTTTTTATATATAAGAGTTAATAAAAATTAAATTTCACTCACCGATTCATATGGGAAAAATTGTTTCACGTTACGAGTAAAATCCCGAAACGAATTATGCTGTGAGGTTCCACTGTATATACATATATATTTTTAACTTAGACTAATAATGTGAGTAATATATTTTATTGTTAATCACTGCTAAGAGCATATATACACTTTTTGTGTAACGTAAGTGTCTTGTCTTTGCATTTTATAAGGACAATTTATTATATATTATGTACATTATACAGAATTCATATTTTATGAGATTGTATATTTACTGTAAAGGCTGTTTTTTACTAATATATGACAAACTAATTTATAACACTAGTACACACGGATAAATTCGCGATTCTTATTATTCTTATAATTCCTTATTTTGTAGTTAAATGAATTAATGTGTTTAATTTTACTTATAAAGTTGGTTATCGATCCTTTGTAATTAAATAAATGTATATACATTTAACGGTGCCTTCCGATCTATATAGATTGTGATAAGATTTATATTTGTAATGTTTTTTTATATCGTACTATATTTGTATTGTTATTCGTCAATAGTGAATGTGATTTTTTGAACATTACATATTTTATATTATACATTTTGAATGGACATAATTTCTTAATATTTAACCAATTGACATTTATAATGTTTGTTTGATTAAATGTGAAACCATGATGTGCTTAAATAATATTTGTAGGGCTGCCAGTAAACTCGAACAAAATTATCTACATATATGTTTATGGCAGTGTTACTGAGTCAACGTTGACAACCAACGCTATTTCATTGTATCGGCTGCTATTTGCTATATTTTGGCGTTTATAATATACAAGACTAAAAAGTTTGGCAACCTTACAACATATACAAAAAAATATTTTATTATTACATTATAATGTTTATTAATTAATAAATATATAATTCATACTTTTTTTTATTATAATCCATATACTTTAAACTACTGGTAATAATTTATTGTATTTATTGACCATTTTATTTAATTAAAATAATCATAAATTTAATATAACGTTTCATCCAGAGTAGAGGTCAGCAAAGTGCGACTCACTAGCAGCAAGCGTTTTAATATATTTTTTTAAAAGCTGGACAATAAATTTTATTTTTAATTTATTAGTGCAAATATAGAAAAATTAATATATTTTAACAATTACATTTTTAAAGTATATGTGAAGATTCGATTGCATTATGTTTTATTTAAGCTCTACATCCAACACTTATTAATGATAATTAAGACTTGAATTTTATTTGTCTATGTGAACCAATTAAATTTTAAATAAAAATGTTGTAACATGACAATATGTTACAACGGGGTAAACACAATCAACACCTACAAGTAAGAAGTAAAACTACTTACTCGTAGTCTTACAGACAGAAATCAGTGACATTTATTTTATTAATTATAAACTATTATTGCAGCTTACACTCTTTTAAAGTTCGTGAGATGAGGAAAAATTTAATCTGTGACGATCAATCGAAATCATAATTAGGCTTAGAGCAATAAATTATTACATATAAGATACTAGCTATAATCCGTCAAAAATGTTTGTTTGAATTTCAACTTTACCATAATTAGTTATTTTTATATCCTTTTGGTATTTAAAACACAGTTCTGTTCTAAAAAGCTATTTTAATATTCAATTTTTTTTATAAAATAATAATTAATATTCAAATTTAGTTAAAAATATTTTTTTCCGTTAAATAAATTAAGTAAAAACACTGCCATATGCAAGCCTGCCGAGAGGGGGAGGGGAAAAATTCCCGGGGCTTGTTCTCCTTGAGGTGCCCAACTCTGGAAAAATTATAGCAAGAACATATTTATAATAAAAATAAAAACCGACCTCAAATAATGAATCTGAACTAAACTACAGTTGTTTGAGATGTACCTATATACTGATGTATCTCAGGTATAAGTTCTTTTAGCCCTTTTTCATACATATTATACAATAAATAAAAGGAGCGGAACATTGCCTTCAAAAACACCCATTTTCTAGGTACGTAGTTCTTTCACAATAAACATTATTATTCAAAGGGACAGATTGCAGTTTTTGACGTGGTTCCGTTTGGGTTAAAATTTGTTTGCAAATTATTATTTACTTTATTGCTTATTGAACGTTTAAAAAATATTGGACATGAGAGGAAATATTCAACGAATGTATATTAGTAGCAGTAAATTTAGGTATTTAATCTAAAAATTCCAATCGAATACTTGAGGAAGAAGCAAAGAAATGACGAAAAATCAACAACAGCACTAGCTGAATTATATAAATTTAATGTTTTTACAGATTGTATTATCAGTAATTTGACAAATAGATTTGATGCAGCAAAATAAATAAATAATACGCACAGTTTCATGTGCTTATTTCTTAAAGAAAATCCAGATAAAACAGTCTCGAATCTTTCCCGAAAATATTTTTATAAAAATATATAATTTCAGTGAAATTATATCGGAATACATTTTCATCGGTAGATATATATTTTTAGCAGTGAAAATATAATTTATCTGGCAGGTGCTAGTGAAATTATATGATTTCACTTTTCCATATGTAGTATATAATATATTAATTCTCGGATAGATTTAAACAATGATACTAAATAACAGCATGATAAAGGAAACATAATCTACTTCTTACAATACATTCAATAAATAAAAGTAAGAAAAGAAAATATTGTTTTTTAGGACTAGAAAATTTAATAAAAATAATACTGATACATTAAATAATTTTTACATATTGAAAAAATGAAAGCATCTTTTAATTATTATTTAACTTTTTTTAATGTTTCATACAATTTAATAAATAACGACTGCGGAATAGGCTGTATAACATCTGCTGTTACATAAATATTATCTATTATCTTTAGAGGGTCGTGTTCATTTGTCTAAAATTTTAAACATTATTATGAAAAATAATAATAGTAAGTAATAAGCGAATACATATACATACATATGTACAATATATTGTATTAAAAACCAACCAATTCTTTTAAAGTGCGAAAGCGGCCAAATACTTGCACGCATTGTGGAATGTTTGGCGGAGAGTAATAATTTGTCCCATGTACTAATATTACTATTTTAGTCTTGCTATTTCCATTTTCACTAGAAAACTAAAAAATAAAAGCAAAAATATTAATAAAAGTATATACCTAAAATGATCAATATTACTAACACTTTGTAGATAATGTTCGCCGTTTGATAACGTAATTGATCCAACAATCCGACATTTTTGGTTATGCAACTTTGTAGAACTAAGTTTGCCATAGTTATCGAGATCGAAAAGCTGGTATCGTTCAGGCTGTCAAATGACAAAACTTTAATAAACAAAAATTAAATTAATAAAATAGTATTTTTTAACTAATTTTTAACCTTATCGTCAAAAAGTATTTTCCAGATGTTCATTTTACTCGTGTGATTCGGTTTAACGTGAATATTTGAATTGACAGTACTATTTTTAAATCATAACAAAAGTATTTTTGACCATTATAAATTAAAATGCCGATTTTAATTATTTATTTTTGTGTATACTTAATACCTATTAGTTAATTTATCATAATAATATTAACAAATATTTTTTTTTAATTCCTTTCATATTATACATTGTATATGCATGTGTTTGTGACCCCTACTTTTGCTGACAACACAAATATCCAAGTAATAAGTATGTATAGCAAAGCTAGATATAGGTATGTATTTTTCATATTTTTTCACATTTGTAGGAGGGGGAGAAGTCAGTTAGCTCCCTGAAGCTACGTTGGCAGCATCGCGGTAGAGCGGCAGTAAGAGAACTTGTAACAAGAGCCGATATATATGTGATGAAGTAAAATTTTGATAATCGTTGTAGCAGCTAAAGGGTACATAATATTCGATGCTATTTTAGCAAAAAATAAAACAATTTTAAATGTCACCACTATCCAATTCCTCTTAGCCCGTGGGCCAATTTTTGCAAACATTTAAGATGCCAAGTAAAACAGTTGGTAATTGAAAAGTCAGCTTTTGTAATCTCGAAAGTTGTTTTATTTATACGAAAAAAAAAACGTAAAATAATACGCAACTATCAATAATATAAACTATTTATAGCATTATCAAATACCAAAGTAAAGAACTGAATTTATTTGCAGCTCATATATAGTCTTCAAGCTGCTAATTAGTTAGCACTGCTTTATTGACTATTAGTGTTTGTCTATAATTACACGTACTTTTATTGTTAAATATTTACAGCATATTATATTTGTTAAAATAAATTAAGCACATATTTATTGTTACATAATAAAAAATGTCCACCGATGAAGTGTTGCAGGTGGGGCACAAAGGTCTCCCATATTTCTATGATAGGGGTAAAGAAGCGCAGTTGGTTTAATTCTATAGGTTAAGCTTTGCAGTTTGCAGTACCCATCATAAATTGGACCGGTGAGCAACGGGGTTTGTATTTAAAGCGTATTATGAGAGCAACCATTATGTGATAATGATTCAATATATAAACCCAGTTTTCCAGCACACTTTGAGTTGTAAAACTGGGTTTATACTGAATAACAGCACCATTTACCGTTAAAACGCCAATAAATGAAAATGTAGTAAGAGCATCCATTCAGCAATTGACAAGATGTTTAGCTCATAATCATACTACGGTACCTGGGTACTCCCACCCATTTCTTCAAGTCGTGTGTAAGCCTAGGCTTATTAGCGACCTAGCACAGAACACGTTTGTTTTGCATCGAACTACGACGGTCCACTGCTGATCTCAATCTGGGTCATCCCGGTGGATGACCGTGGTTGGTTTCGCGATCTGGAGTTACTGATGGTCTCCCGGCATCGCTATCTTTTGTTGGAGACGGAGGAAGGAAGAAACTGGGTAAGGTATGCCAGTGGGCTTGGTCGCGTTCCGCTGTCTTGTCGTCTTTAGGTATATATGTATAGAATTATGAGGCCACGCGATGTCGCGCGGCTAAGCCGTGGTCCCTGCATGGATAGCTTATAAGCATAGTCTGCATGCCGATTGAATATAGAATTCTCACAAAATGATGTTGGGTCATGAATTAAGTGACATACATAATACCGACCACAGAAGCACAAGCTAGGAAGTGCAAAATACAGGTTCACCTTGCAGCTGCTCTACTATGGATATCAATGGCAGGGGTGGATTTAAGCAATGTTCGGGGAGGCGCTCGCCTCCGCAAATGATGTCACAGGTTTTTCGTAATTTTTTTATCTTCGTCCCTGCCTCAAGATATCATTGAGTTAGACACGTGTTTCACATTTTCACAATTTCGCTGCCCCTCTTGTCCTAAACATAATTTTAATTCAAGTAATTTCAGCTTTTTTCGCAGGGGAGGGGGGGGGGGCAAAAGTTGGCCAGTCAAATGTTTTTTTTAATATTACAATTTCATTAAGATACATTGTATTTCATCAAACGATATGCATCGTTCTCGACCTCTTGAGGATTTGAAGAATAGATCAGTTAGGGAACTGAGGATTTTCCACCTAAAATAACAAAGAGAATAGTGGGGAAATTTCGGTAGCTTTTTCAGCAATGTATTGTTTTCATTAATTGTAAGTTTTTGAAGCTTACAATTAATTTTTTGTACTTTTTAAGAATGTAGAAATACTTTTACGTTCCACTTTGTATAACGTGAAATTTTAAATTATTATAAGTTATAAAATTAAAGCATTTGTAGAAATTTTATAGGAAATTTTATTTATACATATATATAATTATTAAGAATTGGTTTGCTGTATTTTTAGATAATTAAACAAATGATTGATTGTTAAAAAAAATTGTAATCCAATCGTATGTTTGTTTTTTTTAATAAAATGACGTCGCGGTTCATGGCCGCGAAATTGGGTGCGCTTTCTCGCGACCAGTGGTGGCGGATCGGCCGCCGGCAGCTGCGGCTGCGGTCGGCCAGCGCCTGAACCGCTCGTCGCTAGACGGCCGCCGCTGCAGGGCGGAGGCCCGACGCTGCCATGGAGCCCCTCGACGCGTACGACAGCCGACAGGTGAGCCCCGCCCGCGTCGCCATCTTTCCGACGTCTCGTCTTTGACGCGACCCCTTTTCCCTGCGATCTCATCCCCTTTTGTCGTAAATCATGCCCTCTGAGCGCTCCGGAGTGACTGCGCCCCCTCGGCCTATGCGCGCATTTAAACAATTTATTTTCGTCCAATCGATATTGAACCTTTTGAAGGTTATGCCCAGTATACGGTCAGCTCTAGCAGTTTGTGTCATCGGAAGACCGTCTAAGAACATGTATAACATTTTACATACAAATACATTTTTATTCAATTATGTATCTGATTCATAAATCTATGTATGTTCGAATCTTGGCTTTGGATATCGCTTTATGCAATATAATTTATAGTGATCATATGTTAAAATACATAAACATGTGCAAAATCAATATGGTCAAATATTTACTTGATATTGATTCTTATATGATTTTTAGAAATATTTGTTATGTCAGTTTAAGATGAAAACAATATAATCGAATGATAATTTATTTTTCTAATATGGATAAAATCTTATATGAATAAGTTTTTTGTGCAATTTAGAGTGAAATAGATTTTACTCAAATGTGTATCTTATATTTGATTCAATGTATAGATATCACCTTATACTTATACATATAATGTAATTAGTTAGTGTGAAAGACTTGCATTCTTAGTAGGTATCATCGCAATTTATGAAAACCTATCGGATGTCATTCATAGATAATCATATGTTCATATTCATACATATGTGTATACGTATACCTATATATAGAGGTGTGCTGCTAAACAATCGGTTCTCTGTTTCTGAACACTTTTTATTAATAATATATTATTATTATTATTATAGAATTGCCCCTGAAGCAACTCCGAAAACTAAAGGTCGAGAAACCTTCAGATCTTATTTCGTAACATACAATATATAGTAAACACGTTTAGAATAAATAGCAAATCTTTCCAATTCTTAAAAATTTTCATTGCCATCATTTAAAATGTCATTTTTAAATAATTTTATTAATTTTTCGAAACTGGGTATCTGAAAATTTTTTGCATTTCTAATTTAACTAACTAGAATACTATTAAAGTATTAAAAAAAATGACAATGGCTTTTTGTCAATCCTCTGTCAACTTATACTCCAAATCCAAAACTCCATTCCACCCAACCCTTGCTACTTCAGTGAATAATATACTTACTAAATATTTTTATTTTATCAATGTCAAAATAAAAATTAAAATAAGAGTCGGTATTTTTCTTTATTTAAAATAAACACGATAATAATATAATAAAAAAATCAATGTAATGTCCATATGGCTGTTTCAATATCAGATACCTTATCCTTGGCATTCTAAATCTGGTATCCGTTGCCTCTCTGTGATGATTGTTTATCCAAGAAATATTATATAGAACGGGATCCCAATCAACCAATGGCCTGCCCAATAAATAAATTCTTATTAAAATTGAGACGTGGTCTACAATAAGACTGCAAATTAGTCTTATAAATATTAAATTCATTAAACTTAAACCTCGTTCAGCTTCTGAACTACTAATTCAATTATATTTGCATTTTTTTTAGTCTATTTTAGCTTTCACATAATTTTATAATAAAAAATTCACCTTCCGGCCACGGAGAAACAATTTCATCAAGTGACCAGGTTGAAGGATCAGATATTATAAAAGTTGTATAAAATTCATGTGCTGCTTCTATTATTTATCAGACATTGGGCGATTTGGTTTAACTATGCTAACCATGTTCAATATGTTCGCTGTGATTTTAATCTCTTTATCATTTATTAATCTGACTGCTGATGGAAGAACTTGCTTATTAAGTTAGTTAATAATATCTAGAATTTTTTAATTGCACTATTGATTTGGATTATTCTTTTATTTTTTTGCGAAACATAATATCCATTATTTTGAAACATGAATATGCATTTTCTTTTTGATTCCTAAATGGTTGATGTGTGAACAATCTTTAAATCAAATTTTACCATTTATATTGCTCTAAAGAATTGTACTTGTTTTTCGTTCCTGCATGGGATATTTGATTGTTCGTATTGGCATTTGATGATATATCATCCACAACAGAACAATTATTTTCTTCAATTTCCTTGCTAGAGTCTACTGTAAAAGATGCACACGGTAGTGTGAGATTTAAGTTTGTATGAATAGTTGCAGAATTTATCGAATTACAAATTGTGTCATTGTATTTTTTTTTTAATTGAGCGATGATTCTAAATTTCCTTATGTTTCCTTTTTTTTTTTGCAAAAACACTACAATTTTAAAAATACTTGTATTTAGAAAGTTTTTAATTGAAGTAAACTTTTGTATTGCTGCTGAAACCACACATCTGCTGAAAGGAAATAACCCATGTTTTAATATTTGTTGTTAAACTGACATTAGTGAATACGAGTTTAATTGTTAATAAATCTAAAAAATTCTGAAAAATTTTGCCAATCGGTTTTAGGAATTCTCAATTTTTTAACAACTGGTTCGTGAATACCAGGAGAACCAGCGTCCAGCACGCCGCTGCACATATATACTTATCAAATTGTCATTATTAAGTGATGTTTTTTTAGAGTGAGTCAAGTAATACCATTTAAATAATCTACTAATAAAACAAATTTATATCTTTGGTTTGAGAATTATCATTTCAATAAAAAATTATATCTTCATATGCATATGGAAGAACAATACTGTAAAATATTTTCTTATATTCACTTACACAGTTTATTTATTTTAGATATAAGCTAATACAGTTTATACATACATATATGTATTAAACTTATATTTTTTTTGCACAAATGTGCGATTTTACTTATTTTGTTGAGTTATCTACTTTATATGTTTTCTGATAGTTTATTACATATTTCAGCATCTTACTTTTGTTCTCAACTTATAGTTGGATTGGTTTAAATTTTTTCAATATATTCCTATTTAAATATGATGATTACTACAGTAATACATACATATTCACTGACAATATACCATTTTAAAGCATTTACATTTTATCTTTAATAAAAATGTATCTCAATGTGTTATTATTTAAAATAAGTTTCAACAATATATTAAATAACCCTTAATAATTATGTTATATATAATTATATTATAGCATATATTTTAAACCTACTTAATAATCTTATTTGTATTATTTATATCTCATCTTATCTAGTCAAAAAAATGAGGTCCCCAATATTATAATGTAATATTTATAATTAATCATATTTAATCAATGTGTATCATAATCTACTTTTTACATTTCTACCTTGTCTGAAATATGGGAATTAGTGATTATTATATAATTCTGATCAATACTCACAGATTATGTTTTCCTAGATTTTTCCAATCTCATGAAGGAATATATGGATGAAATTCAAGAAAAATCAAGTCGCGCATAGTGAAATATATTGATCTTAAGCTGTAATGAGAACCGGCCCTAGCTTATTTAGCCCCCAGGCCAAAACTAAGTTGTCCGCTAAAACAATACTAATTTACCATAAATTATTTTACGCAAATAATTTTCAAATTTATAGTAAATCACAATAACTACATATAGCTTGTTTATTGTATTATAATTATTTAATAAATGTACGCATTTATGACCTAAAAAATAGATCAACGTGGAACAACAGCAGCGAAAACAACTGCTTGGTAACCACAGATTAAAGAATATAATAGTAGCTAACCAAATTGTGCACAGAAGAGTGACGAAATGCAGAGAGTAAAATATATGGAAACTAAAAACATATTTTTAGTTTCCATATATTTTTACTAGTTTTCGAATGATTTCTTTGTAATATCTGCCAGACTTCTTGGATTCAAAAGCCACTTTATTATCGGTGTTCGCATAAGATAAATGACAATAATAATCTTGAGAACAACAAACCAATACTACCCTATGTCTTTACACGTGGCGGTGTTACCCTCGCGGCGAATAACCAATCACAAGGCAGAAATTTAAACGCATTATGTGATCGCGCGTCGAACAATGTTCTTGTTCACTGATTCTTGAAAATAAAGAGACTAGGGTTCATCTGGGAATCGAATCCAGATCTTTAAGGTATTATTCATCGACTTATACCATCAATATATCGTGCTGGTTATAATTTAGTACTTCCACTACATCTTTCGTGCATAATAAATTAATATATCACCATATTTCTTTTTGCTTCATATCTAAATAGCTTTTAAACTTTCTTTATATGCTATTTCTATTATATATATATTGTTTTAAATACTTTTTACTGTGTAATCGGTGTTTTTTTTACAAATTTACTTCTCATAGTATCTATTATTATTCAGCAGTTCCTAGACTTTTTATCTCTTGCTAAAGTTGGGTAAAAAAAACAAAATTTATGATATTTTTTCTTTCACAGAAATTATTCTTGGTATGAGAAGTTATGAAATTTAAGTATCTTATCTTTACTTACATAACTTTATGGTAACGACAGTTATGTTATGCCTAATTTAAAGTTATTAAGAACCTTCTGTTAGTATGTATTTTACGCTTGAATTAGCTTTAATTTAAAAAAAATTACCAATATCCCCGCGGACGTGTATATCTGCGCCTTATTAAAAAAAATATTTAAACAAAATTTAAATTTAAGATTAACTGAATTTCCAGCGTCACAGTGTATTTTTTATACATAGACCGCCAGAAAGAATTTTTTACCCATTAGACCGAAATACAATAACTTTTTTTTACTAGAAACACGTATGATTTGTTAATCCTCTACATCGACTGACTATTGAAATGATATGTTTTTTCCCCTGATACTCTTATTTCTTGCCGTATTTATCATTCTGAAAAAATATTAAATATCAATGATTTCGGAATTGC
Organism: Plectrocnemia conspersa; assembly: GCF_051122295.1. Lineage (NCBI taxonomy): Eukaryota > Metazoa > Arthropoda > Insecta > Trichoptera > Polycentropodidae > Plectrocnemia > Plectrocnemia conspersa. The sequence continues at coordinate 2,520,754 of NW_028277178.1, read as the reverse complement.
TTTGTTCAAAATAATCAATCCTTAAATATATTTTTGATAAGTATACAATAACTGTTATTCATAAGAAGAGATGGCGGTTAAAAGTCAACTGAGTAAATCTGGATTACATACATATGTATTCGATTTAAAAAAAATAACGATGATACTATTTGTGTATGAAGTAAATATATCAATGAAACCCCGTTTATGAAGTTTTTTTTATTAATCTCGATTCGCCCACCCGATCTAAACTTCTCTACGCCCCCATATGACGAGCACTCGGTGTCGGCAATGCAGACGCCTGCCGTGGTTTGCGCGGATTCTGTGCGGGAGAGTGGCCAAGACGAACGAGGCCCGAGCTGTCGGCTGCTCTCCGTTCCGTTTCAGTTCTTCGGCTTCCATCAGCCGGCGCGGTCGCGTTTTTCTCTCGGTTCGCCCATCTCGGAATGCAGTGTGGATAGTACAGTGAACTTTTTCTCAGTTGTTTACCCGTTAAGGAGATGGTGCTCAGGGTCACGATGACCCCAGACCTGGACCCCCTGCCTCCGTCGGAGAACATCTCCAACGTGACTTCGTCTCCCCAAGAGACGGTAATCGCCGATCGCTTACCATATTCGCAGGGTTAACGCCCGTTCGTGTTGCTGCATCTCAAGTGTGCAGAAAATTGATTGGAAATCGCTCGCGGGTTACTTTTAGATGCGCCACCTGTGGCTTTCGAAGCTATCGTTAATCCGACCGCCGATACTAAATCGCTATCCAAAGACGTAATCTATTTCATAGAAAACAATGTGTAATTGTCACTATTTTAAAGTAATAGCTCACCATATTGGACTTAAAAATCCACTATCAATATATTCGCAAATAGCTTTTGTGTATATTTTCATTTAATACTAATAGTCAGTTTCAATCTGATTTTGTTCTAAAAACATATAATAAGAACTACGAACGAAATTTATAATATGTATTCACATTCTCAAACGTAGATATAGTATTTAGATTTGTAATATTTTGGTTTTGAATCCCTTGTTTTGTTGTATATCATCAGCTCTTCAAATTTGCTTAGTTTCGTAAAATTATTTTAGACAAAAATCATACTTTTTTAATGCAATCTAATCTCAAAGTTACGACAAATATTATTTTCAATATATTTTGATACATCTAATAATTTAAATCTAAAGTATAATAATTGATTTTAATCGTTGATAAGGCGACATTAAAACATTACACGCAATAGCTTTACAATAATATGCTGGTAGATTCATGTCACTGCTTTCTCAACTCACAAGTAAATTAAATAATTAAGAATACATAATACATACCAGTAACTGATCTAACCAATACATGCTGTTTATTAGATATGGAAAATATTATAAATTTAGATTAATATATAATTCAAAGTTAATTCAATCCTGATTTTTTTTAATTACTCGTGAATATTGTTGTACTTATACGTATGTATAATATCAATACATTTTATTTTTACATATCTATTATATTTTTTAATAAATATAATACCATAAACTAAAACCGATAATGTAGCTAGTAAAGCTAATACATTATATTGACCTAATCTGTTTAAGCACGCGCTGATTTATCCCTTTGAGTGAGATGACGATGCATACATAATCGTCTTACTTCTTATAGATAATTGTATAGTTTATCTTCATAGTTCTATATGTATTTATATTAAAAACTGATTTTCTATTAATATTATCGAATTATGTATGACAGTATTGCAAAACAAAAATAGGAAAGAAATTGTGGGGTACGTTTGGCTTGAGGTTATGAAATTATATTTTATCCGTGATGGGCGTGAATTAGTTGACATCTCGATATTTAAAAAAATGTTTATCGCACTCTGCATTAATATGTCTGTGTATATTTAATTATCTCGATCAAAGTTGTAACATGTCGAGTTGTCAACTTATTCACGCCCATCACGACTTCATTAAAATGTAAAATATCTGCCTATAATTTATTATTTGGTAATTTTTAAAGCCTATATTTTACGTCTAATGTTCAGTAATATATGATGATGGTTAATAAACCAAATACATAGTGTAGAACGGAATATTATCGTATATTTTTTTACTTGCAATAAAAATGGTTTTACGTGTTGCATCGATTCGCTCACCGTTTCGTAAAATGTACAGTTAAACGTAATTAAATAGTTAATAGCGTTTATCATTCAAGATCAATTACTTCTCGACTCGATTTAATTTTATGTATCTTTAACGACGATAGTTTATTTCAGTTTTAATATAAAATTAAAATTAACTACTTTTTACTATTTATTTATTTATATTGCATTCGATTTCCACAATTAATAAGGCTTTGCGATGAAAAATGCAGTGTAATTGAGAACCTTTCTCCAGAACTCTTTTACATTTTATTTTGGAATCGTATGCTTTTTTCGTATAAATTATTCTCGAGCGTGCACCTCAATGGGTGGTTCGATGTGCGCTACAGTCAGATGCATATTCATAATCAATTAGAAATTCTATAACCGTCAATTATCGTTAAATTAACGGTATCACTACTCACACACGTCGACAATTAACGTGTGTTGCGTACGATGCAGTAGATCTAGATAGTGAAGATATTTCGGTAGAAGAGCATATAAACGTTTTTTTTTCTTGGGCCAATTAAAAAATTCTCGCATACTGTTTTATATGTTGTCTGTAAAGTATATTACATTAGAAACTGCTAGGCTGGTATGTAGTAATTTTACGGCGAATCCAAAACCGCACCATTCTGCGGTCTACACTTTGATTTCGTCGATTATGAGCGTTTTTTACACCTCGATGTGCTTTATATAGATGTAGTCGTGATACACAAAAAACATCGGTAATTGGTATCAACCGCGTATGGTGCCTTTATTGTTAAATAGCCGCAACAGAATCGTATTTTTGTTTATAATAATAAAAAACGCTTTTAATAAAAACCTGCCCTAGGTTTTTTTGTGATACTTAGTAACTGAAAGTTGTATTATAAAAATAGTTTACAGTAATTAAGATTATTTTAACGGACATTAGCGTATTTTTGAGTGTGGACTCGATTAGTCAATTGTAGGATGATCGTTGAGTCACCCCTTATCTCGCCGCTTTGCGTGACCAAATGGCCTGACCATTTTTTTAGTTTTAATTTGTCGTACTTTGTATATATGTATATATATAATAAGATATCTGCGAAAATCTGTCAGGTATTATGCTTATATGGCGTATTGATGATTTTACAAGAATGGTTTATGTACATATGTACCATTTTGTTTCGCAATACTAATAATTTCAATGAACCATTGCGATTGCATTAGATTGCCCAGTGGCTATTTTTATTTTAAATATAAAATAACCTTTTAAATACTCAAAATTAGACATGCAAATATATTGAAAATCTGTTCAATGTCATCTAGTGCTAAAAATACGTAGTAGATGCTAATGCAATATAATAATAATAATTATAAAAGCATGAACGGTTATGTACTGGTGTACATTTTATGCACACAATGTAATGTAGTTTTATCTATATAGCTACGTGTCACATGCAGCCGTAAAAAATAAAAATACCGAGTATTTTTTTCTTGTTTTAATTAGAGGAAAATACAATTAAATTTCTGTTTTAAGTTGACTTTCCAAATTTGCTAATTCTCTTTGCGGTTGTTTACATAATAAAGGTAAACTTTGAACTTTTGCTTAGAGTTAATCGAAACGTAACGAGCTTTACTTGTTTGTGTTTTAATTTGAACCGCAGTTGAATTTGTTTATATGTATATTTATTTTTCTAAGCTCATCAAATTACATTTACATAAGAGGGTTAAAGATCATCGGTTATAAGATTATTGAATATTCAAATAATGATACTAAAAAAACTAGTTTGTCTCGTTTATTACTTAAAATCAGTAAATTTGTTTTGCTCGTTAGACTCAGAGAATCCGGCCGCGGATCTTCGTCCTTGATCCTAGGCCTTTTAGGCCATATTGTCAATTCGCTCGCGTTCGCCTTCAGGCCGAACGTTTCACGCCCTATAAAGCATCTTGAATTTGGAACGTCGAAATACATGGTACGAACGTATCGCAAAAGCATTACCGTGAAGATAGTGCAGTTAATCGAGCTCGCGCTCCACAACCGACGTATGTCTACGTTTACGTGGTGTGTATACACGTGTGTCGAAAGAATTTGCATTTTGCGTATGTTATTTACTTTTTTCCAGCTCGGATCATATTTGGCTTATTTGCATAGTTTGCGAATTCCTAAAACACGTTAAATGAGAAATCTCATAAATTAATTCGAGATTCCTCTGATTGGTTATCGATTAGATTGTTGCAATTGTTGAGATGAGAGTCTGCGATGGGAAATGGCCATAAATTATATCATATTGTTTGAACGATTATTTTCAATTATTAGTTGGGTATCATTCAAGGTCGGTACATCTCGATTGTGAGTTATTTAATTTGATTTATTCATAGTTTCTCCTTTTCGTCCATTAATTTAAACGAATGTTTCAGATTCTGAACAATATTATATCAGAAAATGTCTGTTAAGGTCCAAATTGCATCAGTTTCAATGGCATCATACTACATTTTATATTAACGATTTACGATCTCTTTGTTATTCGTTGAACAAAATATTATGTGCTCAGTCCATTTATTTTTTTATAAAAATATCCGTTCAAGAGTACAATGTTCCAAGCCTACTTCGCAATTTTCTGTGATGTACACAGAGTGTACATGTAATATATAAAGTGAATATCCATATAAATATGTTGAATAAAATGTGTAAAACGTACCTCCGTGATACACTCGCGTATTAAATTATAAGATTTCAATGTATAAATAATTATCAGACGTGAAATGACAAATATTTAAAAAAATATCTATTTATTTAAAATAACAGCTTATTTTTTTTACATATAAATTAGTCTTGTTTTGCTTTTTATAGCATTTTCTGCATATTTTAAATATATTTAATCAAATAGACATCAAATTGTCTGAACCAAGTCATTGTGAGATGAATTGCATTAATCATAATATACTATATAATATATTACATGTACCAGAGTGCCGCCAAGTTTTGTCCATAATAAAACCTATATATATGTATATCATAAATAAGCCCCCCACAATACTCCCTCTCCCCCATAGCAATTTATGAATGTGAAATTCAACTTGGCGTTGCTGTTTCTTTTTTTCACAAAATTGCCCTGGTTTATATTCATCCTAAATATGCCTGCAAATAGTGTAAAATTTATTTATTCCTTATTAGTGGTAGTTAGGAAGAGTTGCAGGAAATGAAACAGTAAGCTTACTATATAATGGATCGATCAGGAGTAGAGGAATTTAAAAAAAAATATTTGAAGTGATACATAGGGATTATGATTATATACAGTCGATTCCGTTTAATTGATCCTTTGGTTTATTATATAGATCATGTTACAATGAAAATGAAGATTGTGTAGATGCAATTGTTTAAGTCATTAATTCAAAGCATCAAACAGTAAGCGAAAACGACGACAGTGATTATGAATATCACCTTGTCCGTGTGACTAGGATGCAAAAAATATTTGTTATTTTATGTAAGCAGGCAATGACGGAAGCCCAACATTTTGTGCTGATTTTATACAATTGCAATTCTACAAAAACACATTTGTGGTGAAGGCAATTGCCCTTTCCTTTGAATTTGACCATAAATATGCTCATTTTATTAAATATCTTAATTAAATCGACATTAAAAAAATCTGAAATGACGTACCTGATTTTAAACCAGAAATTCTTGGGTTATCCCTCAAAGAAATCTAAAAAAAAACAGTCTTGAACCTGTCCCAAAAATATTTTTTAAAAATGTCATTTCAGTGAACTTATATTAGAATACATTTTAACCGGTAAATATGTATTTTTACCAGTGAAAATATGTTATTTTGCATGTGTTAGTAAAATTATATGATTTAAATTTTTCTATATATAGTAATACACTCAGGTCTCTTTTATGCGGTAGATACGTTCCACAGGAAAAGCGCATAAAAAAGTCCTGACACACCTATAAAAATATATCCATAATTTTCTAAAACCGCATAATTTTTTTTATTAAATTTCAGAATTTTTTTCTTAAATATTCTTACGAAAAGTTTTATTCAAATTTTTATGAAAAAAGTTTTAACAATCTTTTTTTCTTTGGAATTTTCTTCGCTTTATGACAGTGTTCAGCATGATTTACGAACTGGTTAGAAATCACTTTCATCTTTAAAAAACATCAGCACATCAGCTCTATTTCCTGAAGATAATGGTTCTTCACAATTAAAATTAGCCTCAATTTCGCGTGTTGATTTTTCCACTTTGACAATTAAAGTAATTAAGCTTTGCTATTTTTTTTGCACAATTCGTGATATTCAAATATACAATTCTAAAGCTCGCGTTGAAACTTGAAGGCTTCTTTCAGTATTATCATATTTTTCAAGGAAATGGTTTGCCAGTTTACTGCAAAGTTGAAGACTTTACATTTGCAGTAAGGGTGACTGAAGTTTCATCTTCTTCCGATTTATTTTCGTTTTCTGGTTCTTCGACAATATCTGAAATTATACCAATAATATCATTGTCATTCAAGACATTATCCTCAAGTAATTCGTCGACATCTTTTTGGGCAAATGTATCAAAACCTTCCCCACCAATTTCATGTGCTAAAGAAATTATTTCAGTTGATGTTTCATTGACTGCAACACATTCGGGCCATATTATTAGAGATAAGAAATCCAACATAATTACATTTGCAAAGTACAAAAACGTTTTCACCATTAGATATATATTTTTGCTATCGAATATATAATTTAACTGAGCGCTAGTGAAATTAAAACCAATTATAGTTTTAGAACTTTCATTAGGTCAAGTTCAAAATACACACTAAGCCAACTCATTTCTCAGAGGAAAAGAGACGGAAAAGTACAGACAGACGTCGCATCTCGCATATTGCTCCATAGTTAGTCTGCACTGCGATATTATTGTTTTAAAAATAGGATGGCTATCCTTACCGATATTAGTACAGACTTCTGATATGAGAGTAGATTCAAAGTGTATTCAAACCGAATTTTGGTCAATAGGAGAGCGCAAAAACAATTATCACTTCTCAAAAGTCAAAAATTCACGTCAAAAGCAATAAAATTGTATTAGCGCCGTTGCAGTGGGAACGCTCGGTAATTTCGCATATTGCTCCATGGTTATTCTGCACTTCGATATTACACTGTTTTAAAAATATGATCGCTGTCCTTATGGATATTACTATGGACTTCTGATATGAGAGAATTGGTTAAAGTGTATTCAAACCGAATTTTAGCGCCCTCCAGGTCAATAGGACGGCGCGTAAACGATTATCACTTCTCAGAAGTCAAAAATTCACGTCAAAAGTAATAAAATTGTGATGGCGCCGTCGGCGTCGTCAAAATTTGGTTTAAATGTGCTTCATTCAATTCTCATTTATTGGATGTCGTAATAATCTTATAAAAAGTCTTAATTTGAATGTTAGTTAATCAAGCGTTTTCACTGCGACGGCACGATTTTGTTGCTTTTGACGTTAATTCTAATTAGGAACAGCCTTGATTTTGATTAGAAAAATGCACGCCATTTAATGACATAATATGAATTTAATGAAATGTAAATTTAAAAAATACGACCACTGTCTGGTCAACTTTGCCCTCCTGAAAAAAATAAAATGGCGTCCCTGAACACAACACATGCTACAATTGATGAATTATTGCAGTTTTTGCTTAAATGTATATAATACATTATTTCTATGTTTTTTTGTTGATGACCGTTGTTATGTGTTTGTTCAATATTTTTTTTATTAGTATCATTATTTTATTTAATATTATAATTACATATTTTTCTGAAATTCAATATTTTTTTCAATAATTTAATAAAGTTTTAAATTTCGCTTATTAGAGCCACCCGCTTATATGGGACTAAATGTCCCGTTTAAGCGGAATCGGCTGTAAATATTATTTTTTTCGATTTAAACTCAATGGTGCAATTAGTTTAAGTAACTATAAAACAAATTTGATATGATATATATGTATCTTAAAAGTTTTTATTAACTCTAGCAGTAATCCTTTTCAACTTCGGGAATCTCTATTTATATTTTTAGAACTAGAGAGAATTATTTATAATTCAATGGTGTTTCTGAACGATCTAATTATAGTTTTGCTCGTGTTTAGTTACTAAAAAAACGTTTTCTCGGCGCAATCGCGTCTCAATCTCGTTGACCAAATGCAAGTTTTTGCCTCGTCTACTCTGAGGACGTCGTCCGGCGGAGCAAGTTGAAGGCCGTCGTTCCTGAGGAGCACCGGAGCGTGTCGTCGTCTCCATCTGCGAATAGAAGAGGACCACCTCTGGTTGACATCATCGTCCCACTTCCTTCACACTCGGTGCTCCCACGCACTGCAATTTTCCCATTTGCCTCACACTCGAGTTCTTGGATGTTACATTGAAACCATTTTATCCTTCCACACACCTTTGACTTGCCCGAACGGAAAAATTCCGCATACGCTAAATCTCGACAGCGAGAGTTCCGCATTTTGTTGGGTATGTATAATATACATATTATATAAAGACATATTTTTAGAGCATCGATCGGTTACCTCGCGTGATTGCGTAACTAAACTGCCTCAAAATTATGCCAGAAGCTCTAGGTAATAATATCAATCTGGAGGCTATTGTAGTTGCATCAATTAGCTGATCGATTTTTCAGATTCGTCGTAGCTGGGAGTGTTCCCAGAATGATTCTCATGATAAGAATAATAAAAACTGGAAAGAATAGCGATTCAGAGATAGCAGCAGCGTGCTTTCGCTTTTGTGAAGTTATGAAAATTAATTTACACAATAAGATTAGGCTGAGATAAGCATATGTTGTCGGCTGTTTAAGTGGGTGTAGTCACTAGTCGATGTCTCCATCATTAAAATTTTGGTGGGTGGAGAATAGTAAACTAATAAAATACGCGTACTTCTTATCGCGTTTAAAGAGTAGTAAAAACTATGAAGGTCTGCTGTTGACGACTAAATTTTTGTTCCTGTCGTTAGAACAGATATTTGTAATACAGAAGAAGGGATGATTAAAGAGCGTTATATGCGCTGAATTAAAGGGTTTCTGTTTGCAATGTGAGCCGAAATAGTGAAATTACCATAATCGCATTAAAGAATGCTAAGAAAGTTAGATAGCTCAATTTATGGTGCGTAAAAGGATAATGCCAGTTAGCGGTTACTGTGGTTTGCAAGCGATTGATGTCAAGGGAGAAACAGGTAGCATTAAATGCTTCAGAGATCTGAGAAGAACGGAAGAGGATAATTACTTATCAAGCCTAACACTTTCCAATGATTAACCGCGTGATTTTAGTGCGGTTATGATTATCGCACGCATTGCAACGTTGATTGTTACTGTACATCAGTCTTGCAACAAAAATAAAACAATTCTATTTAGCAATACAATTACACGATCATAATTAGGGTTTTCCTATATTGTCTCATTTTTTCTATTCCTGAGTTATTGTTATATAAGTTTATTGCTTATTGTGAACTGATTTGTATGCACTGCTCTCGCCAACTTATTGGTTTTAAATACATATACTATGTCTGTCGATTTATTCGGATCTCTAGTTTTGTCTAATTCTTACTGCGATTCTCGATACTTTAGTGCTATTTTCTGTTACCAAAGCCTTCTTGGTAATAAATACTTATTTGCAGCATTAAAAATGTTTTTCTCACAATTTTACTTAAAAAAATACCACAAAATAACAATTTTAGTAAAAAAAAATTTACATGCACACTAAGTATACATCACCGGAGCGCGCAGTTTTTTTCTCGGTTTATTAAGGAAAAGTGGAAACATCTCAATTGTTGTTCTCAAAACGATTAAATCACTGTCTTTTAATATCAACGCTTATTTAGCGATTGAGGGCTTACCGTATAATAATACTGGTCGCATGTTGATTTTTTATAAAATTCGCGTCTCGTAAAATCCAGTCGTCTCCGAATATCGAGTTGAATTCTGGATTTCTGACTTTGTAATTAGACTAGATTTGACGTGAAGTGGAAAGCGATTGCTTCATTGGTTTTCTTAGACTCTTTCGTGTGTCCCAAGTTGGAAACGAAGTAGTAGAAAAATTTAACTTCAACACGTTGATGTTCCTGATGGAAGTGTATTTCGAACGGAAGTGTCGTTTGTACGCCATGTTCGCGCTTGTAAACCCTGATTATTATAGGGAAAATACATGGCTCTTGGCTAATGTGACGGTTTGGAACGGAATTGTTAAAACATGATACTTTTATTTAAATTCATAATTTTAATGTTGAACTATTTATTAATTTGTTAGTATACACCTGGGAGTGAGTTAATTATACGTATTTTTCTATTATTACTTCTGTGTTATTTATTTATTTATTGCTATTTTATATTGCATTCATAGTAAATTAAAGGGACTCAGATTTATTTTACTGCATTTTTGTATTAGTACTGTGTTTTAATAATTTGTTTTAACACTTCCATTATTAAATTTTATTATTATTTTTTATATATATATTATATATTATTTGGCTTTTTTCTATATCAAAACAGAGGCTTTCAATATTTTTTAATAAAATATAGGTAATTTATTTCGTACTCTTTACTTTATTGGTATTATTTTCTATAGAAATCATTTTATAATTATAATTTTATTTATTTATTATTTCTACAGTTATTTAACTATCTGGGGTACCTCAAAACAGTGAAAGATCGACCACCGTACATGTACGGCGATACTCTTCAAAGGCATAAATAAGTTCAAAATGTATTGTGTGATACAGTTTCTCATATGAATCAACCATAAATATGATTTTAAGAATTTTGTTAAAGCTTTAGTGTTATATAGCTATGAATTTTGACCTTATTGCTTTTTTAAATACTTCATATTTATTTATTCACATTCATGTACAGGGCATAACAGATTTATGTCAATGCATCATGTGCAGACAAAAATCATATATAAAAATATTTATGTATAACATTAACCCTTTGTAGTCTGAAGTTCTTTTTAATACTTGTAGTCTAACCCATTTTGAACAAATATATTTAAATAAATAATTAAATGGTAATTAAATATAATAAAAAGAAAAAAATATTCTATATTATATCTTTGTAAGTATATATTATTTGAAATAAATTTTATTTTTACAGAAATAACTTTAGAAGTTAAATTACATATTTATAATATTAGGCGGAATATAGTAAATCTATAGTCTATTTATTTTCAAGAGTCAGTGCGCAAGAACATTGTTTAACGCGTAATCATAACATGCTTTTAAATTTCTGCCCTGTGATTGGTCGTTCGCCGTAAGATCAATCGTTTCATTGAGAACGACCAATCACAAGGCAGAAATTTAAGAGCACATTTTGATTACGCGTTAAACAATGTTCTTGCGCACTGACTCTTGAAAATAAATAGACTATAGTTATTATATCTCTGTGGCAAAAATCTAGATACGTGTATCAAATACGTCTTGCGCTTCATTGCGCATTTAACCAAAATTAACCATGCAAACTTAACCTTTCCGTAACTGTTGTTTGATTGCTTAAATACGGTGAGATATAAATTATGATGGTGTTGATTTATGGTATTCATTCAGACGATAAAATATACAATGGGCTGAAGTTGCCCCTCGATTCGCTTATCGACCTTATTCTTACCTTACATAAAGCGTGGATAAGCCAAATGTCTATTTTATATCTAAAGGCACGGCTCTTTGGTATCGAAGGTCGGACGATGGCTGCATTACATGGATCAGGGAATTCAATTTAGATAATGGCGCACACTAAAATATACATCGGATTGTACACAACTGCTTCTTAAAATTCGCAAATAAAAGCTCTTTAAGTAAGTGGTAAATCAATAAATTCTTGAAATCGAGATTTACCTTATTGCTAAAAAAACGGTATGATTCATGACGACGTTTGGAAATATTTATCTGTTACTAGTCTTACCCTTCGATTTATTTATTGCGTTTGTAAATTTATCACGTTCCTACTCACCCGAGGAGTGTGAGTTATCTCTTATTCATCAATGACTCTTGTACCGTTAGCTGTGTTATTATTGACTAGTACCTATGTACTTATAATAGAAGGCACGATTGATGTCTAACGTACGATAGGGCGACTCTTGTTTTAAATTGATATTTAGTACAATATATGTGAGATTCTATGCAGTAACATTTTTTATATCAAATTATATTTAACCGCGAAGAAAATTTTTTTGCGATGTTTAAAAAAATTAGTGTCGCTTCAATTAAGTATAATACGTACAAAATATTAATAGTTTATTTTTGCAGCATTGGTATACTGAGTAATTAAAAAATGTTTGATATTCGCATGTATGACGCAATGCAGATACGACTCGAACAGATATCGCAGAATCGCTTATCTGAAATGGGAATGTTTAATTCGATCCATCAGAAATCTATCTTAATAGCATTGTGTTAATTAATTATTATAACGAATATTAAATGTTCTAAAACAGAGGTCTTCAATCTTCAACAGCCTTTTAAGCCCTTCTAGTTGATAATATTTTGTAAGGAACCCTAAGTTTAGATTACAATTTAAGACAGATTTTCTCGAACTTTGGTTATCTAATCAAGTTTCATTAGTTTACTTATCTAACTGTGGGGATAAAGAAAGTAGAAAGCATTCAGTATTTCCTCATAAAATATAATTGCCCAATATTTCATTTTAAGAAAAGTAGCATCTATTTTATGTTGTACTTTGAAAATATTTATATTTGTTGCTTGGGGAGATGTGATATGTTCATTAAAATACGCAAAAATATCTGCAAGATATGCCATTTTTTTAGTAAAATTCGCTTTATTTAATTTTAGGATATTTATGAATATATGTTTTATTATTACAATTGTTGAATTTCGTTTCAGTAGTCTGTTCCGTAAACGTGAAACCCTTTCAAGACTTTTCCCGAACCCAGGTTGAAGAACTGTGTTTTAAAATTTACTTCTTTTAAGTCTACTTCGTGTTGATTGTTTATAAACTAAATTATCAACACGAAGTAGGCGTACTGTCATAATGTTTGTAATCCAAACGGTGGGTCATATTCTCAAGCCACTTTGCTTTTGAGGTCTATCAAGTTTTACGATGATTTCATTCGATGCCCATGTTTCGCGTTCAAAAATATAGCATCGATTTCGTTTTTGTGGCGAGCCCGACATGTTTATGTTGCGGTTCTCCATAATTTGCGTTCTCAGATGTCGTAAGTCCAGCTCCTCCTGGTCTATAACGGTTTCGAAAATTTGTACACCGCGTGCGGAGGAGTTTTCTCCTTGTGCGGCGCTGCTGGCCCGTGGGTGGAAATTCTCGGTGCATAACACACGTGAAAAAAATCGACCGACCTCTGTCTGCTGCTTTATGAACCACAAGTAAGATCTCTTTGTTTGTCCGCTGCGACAATTGCATCGGTGGGAAAATCTAATTAAAGCGCCACGGCGAGCGGGAGGGAAAGAAAGTGCGCCTGGTTTTTGTGCGGATTTCTCAGGTGTCTTCAGGTGTGTTGTGGTTTTTTTGCGCACGCGTCCGATTGCTTTGGGCGAAAGTGAGTGTCATTGTTTTAGCAGCGGCTGTGTGAAGTCTTAAGCGATTTTTGGCGTGGGGAACTTGGTTCATATCGCTCGCATTTGCGCTATTCATACCTCTGCGAATGTTTTCCATTATTGTTTTTGCTCTTCGGCGGTGCCGTCTGGCCGAGATTGGAATGGAATATGTTTCTACTTGTTCGCATTGAACGTATCTGAAGATGCCACATCTACGGTAGACCGCGTGAACGAACATACGCCAAAATTCACCCTGATTAATCTAGTTAAAGATCGTTTGCCATAATAACCTTGTATATGGCTACTTTGAGATCCCTGCTAATGTATTTTTAATCTTTCATGAATCGCCTCGATAGTTAGTTAGTACCCATACCATGCATAAGGTTTGACTTATTTTATATTCCGAAATATTTTGATTATGTATTGTGAGAGAAATCACACGTTCTTCTAAATTTGTGCCGATTCATATAAACCTCGAAGAGTAGAATAATAAAAAATCAATTCCGGAATACATCCCTAAATTTGTATTTTATGATATAGATTTCGATCATTTCACCATTTCGTTTGAGTCGATTTTTATTATTAGCTTTTTGTATATAAATAACCGACTTTGATATTAATAGAATTTGTATATACTATTTAATTACAATTTTAGAGGCACATGGGTAGACCTGAGAGACAAATAATAATAGATTCCAATTAGAATATATCGTTGTATATTTGATGAAAGAAATTTTGATGAATGAAAAAATGCATGTAATACAGTAAAGTATTGCAGATTCATTTTTACATATTATTCTTAAAATAACCCTTCAAAAAACACATCAAACATCCTCGCTTTTTTTTAAAAAAAAATTTCGGCCGTGGAAATATTCCTCTCGTTTTGTGTTGATGTTGGTTTAATCGACAATAAGCCTTCAAATAGGCACTGTAAATTATTTGTTCTCTTGCTTATCGATTAAAATATTTTGAATTCTTCCTCCATTCATCCCTAAGATGTTGGTTTTCTTACACTACTCTCTGTAAGGCATAAGGAAATATCTTTATGATAAATTTTCAATTTCTTCAATCAATTCTAATGATTTAATGGATTCGCGATGGTCCTTAGAATTCGTCAAGCAATTAAATAATAGACGAATAATTTTTCTCCCTATTTTACATATTCCTGCTCTTAAAGAATAGCTTATTTTTTAACTGGAGAAAGATTCTGTATTTTGCAAAAATGTAATGAATGACATCAATGTCTGGTTTCTTCAACTGTATAATTTCTCTTCAATTGCCAATTTGTCCAAATACATTTTCATCAGTAGATATATATTTCTAGTAGCGAAAATATAATTTAATTAATAGGTGCTAGTGAAATTATATGCTGCTCTAAAATATCTTTAAAACTCAATTTGACAGATGCGAAACCTTCGTTTGCTGTTCAAACCCAAACCTAACCGAATGAAATGAAAATTTGTTTCGATGTGGACTAGGCGTGGCTTATCAAATAGTTACTATTTCCATATAGTAAATTCTTTATTATGTAAAAAAACTGGTGAAAGAAAACGAAGATGTTTAAAGACGTAATTCAAAATCATATCTACATGTGAAAGATTGTTTCGAGAAGTATCATACGATAGACAAATATAACCAAACACTAGTATTGTATATAGGATGAGGCGTATAATCGAACAAATATTTATAAAAGTCCAAAAACGTTTTAATTTTAGTTTGCTGTTCATATGATTCTAAGACAGGCTTTTTAGAAAATGTGGTGTTTCAATTGCGTTGTAGTAACTTCGTGCTATTATAACTTATTTGCGTTTGTTTCTAGAGTATTTGTACTTAACACACATTTCGGGCGTTTTGATCAGTTGTATTCAATGGCGCGTTGAATTTGCTTATGCTGTTTTCATTTGACCCGATTTTGGTGGCGATTATTCAAATTTCAAAAGTGGCGCACGTTCGTCGAGATCGCAATCATCTCTTGTTTCTCCTTCATCGATCACACACACTTACATACATTATTCGTTCGATAAATTTCAGTAGCAGCAGTGTAAGTATGCACATATTCCATTTTAGATCTTGAGGAAATCCGCACGATGTTGCCTTGTTTACGCGGTCAAGGCGCACACCCATGTATTGGAATCAATCAGATTAATGGATGGTTTTGAAGGCTAACTAGATGCACACACATGGAAGTGTTGGAGAATTTTTCCCGGGAAAGGCGCTTTGAGCGACGTGCGCTTGCATTCCGTAGCTAACGGTCGATTGGTTCCGCATGCGATGCAATTTTAGGAAGATGCTGATGTTCTTCCTGTGTAGATTTTACCGCCTTGGGCACCGTTCGATTTTCGCATGCGGACTCCAAGCAAACCGAACGCTGACCGGTCGTCTGCTTTCTCCCGACCGGTTCTTGACATTCGTTTTTTGCTCACCTTAGCAGCATGCACGAAGTTTAGGCTATAGGCGTTTTCAATAACCCTTGCACCAAGATTATTTGGTACTCTAAAGTCTCACGCACATTACTTCATGCAAAAATATTTTATAGTCTTGATGTTCTTCCTACAAAATATCTAGATACTGAATCGAACCATTGGTACACCTAAAAATTGTATCCTAAAAGTGAGCAAAAACTGCAGATTTGTCAATTACACTAGAAGAATTTTGAACTGGTTCTGTACAAAAATGTATGTATAAAATTATATGCTAGTTTCAACAATGACATTGAACAGCCCTGAACATTTACATTTTATATTTTTCTTAGAACTAAAATATCCCAAACGTTTGTGACATCTGTATTTCGGCATTTGTAAAACTAAATTACTCAAAAAAATTGCGTTGTGCTGTTTTGATTATTGATTTTTTTACCAGTACAATAGAGCGAATTCGAATATCATATTACTTAGATTAGATTCTCTTAGCTCTTTCTAATCTCATGTCAAAATGACTAGGCCGAGCTAATTCGCCCGATTTTCAATTATATGAATATTTGAATACTTGATCGAATATTCGAAAAATATTCGCTTATGCAATCTCGAATGAAATTTGAAAAAAAATATTAGAATGAATTTTTTTACGCTTAAGCAACGCATGTCGTTTATTCTTTCAATATACCAGAGTGATTAGTGCCGCTCCAAAATCTTTTTTGTTTCGAAATGCGAGGCAATGAAACGCTTCTTCTCAACAAAAAAATGCTTTTACGCCTTCAAAAAACATAGTTTTTCGGCGGTGTCTATTATGACCGAAATTCACAGAATTCGTTCGTTGAACGAAACAAAATATTGGAAAGGTCCACCCTTTATTATCGTTCAACGCTTGTCTCAAAAACAGGTATGCGTCGCAAGTTCTTGTGAAGTTCGTGTTACGTTTTTGTATTTGTTGTTTCAAGACGCAAAGATCAGTTCAATAAACCGATCGTAAGTAATTTAGTTCTAGCTATTTAATTTACATTTAAATCCGCACAACGCCAAAACAAATTCCATCCTTATTTTATTATCAAATTCTCTGCAAACGCAGCGGCACGAGAATAATCAGAGAACGCGTGGCTTGTTATGTTGACATTTGACAATGTTGCGAGTCGAACCAAACAAGATGGCACTAAAATAACTTGATAATGATAATGAAATGCCGACATGCGAATGACAGTTGTATCAATCCTCAGCGTTAACAGTATTGTAAAATGATTCTGACGATCTGTCAAAGTAATTTTTACCATTTAATACAAATTCTGACATCCATTATTATTATTAAAAAATAAAGCAGTAATATAAATTATATTACACATAATATTTTATAATTATTAATATAGATGTCACCGATTCCCATTTTGGCCGGTGGTTAGTACTTACTTGTAGGTATTCAGTATATCTGATTGACTTACTCAAGTTGGTACAGATTTACCCCGTTGTAACGCATTAGGCTTACGCCTATCAGGTTACAACGGAAGATTTAAAAAAATATGTAAATTCTGACTCAAAAAATACGAGCCTTTTTTATATCTCATATGTACGAAAATTTTATTTCATCATCACGATATTCATCCGCGAGATTAGGGAAATCTAGGAAACCTTAAACTGAGATGATCGATCGGAATTATAATTTATATTATTCATTAATTTTAATCTTCACGATAAAAACTGAAAAGCACAAAGGTTCATGTGGGATTCGAACCTAGTTCACAGTTCGTCTATTGTGCTGGTACATTTCCCAAGTAAGCTAACTGTGTATATTTTTTTGTTAATAGTAAGTTGCCTACCACCATATTTGGTTATGGCACTTTTATAAGAAGGCATTATTTTTTGTCTTTTTTTATTATTATTATTTTTACATAATTTTAAACTATCCTAAATAAAAATCGTTTTAATTAGTGTGGTAAGGGGCTTATTTGTTTATTTTAACAGTGTTTAAAATTCAGCCTTCACTGCGATTAATAACAAGCAAACTAGCAACAATTTCAGCTTTCAAGTTAGTTGAAAATAGCATAATTAACAGAAATCGACCGTTCACACTACGGATGACACGTTTTTATTACTTTTGACGCGAATTCTCGGCTCCTCAAAATTGAGATTCCTCGTTGGACAAAATTTAGTTTGAATGTTTCATGTACGTAAATCGAACAGTCACCGTTATAGTGGGAACGACCGGTAAGGAAACGAATCATTAAAATCAATAAAAATATGTATATTTTTGATGTTAATAGGTAGTAAAATAAAATTGTGGATAACGCAAACTTCACTATTACGACAATCGAGTAGCACATTAATTTAAAAAATATATTGAAAGGCACGATGCAAGATGATATTTTTGGCGAGATCTTGAAATTTCTCTGACCTTTTAACGGCGTTCATTCACTTGTTCAATAAGGGCAATTGCTCGTGTGGGACTCTTTAGCAGGCCAGACCAATTCAATGTGTACTTAGAGCTCTCCACCCATCGCAAACTTTTAACAGATGCACAGCGACGTCCGAGAGTGGTTATTATTAGCCGAGACCGGTCTCTCGAAAACCTGTCTATTAGAATTTCTTTTGAGATTTCACTTTCGGATGCGGTGCGTCTTGCGACCTTCGCGAGATCTATCTGCATCCTCGCGAAGTGGGTCACACTTGTTCATCAAGTTCAAAATTCGTATTGTGATTTATATTTCCATCGGTGAGGTGATTGGCGCGGAGGTGTCGGTTGTTCGGTTCACCTGGTGTGGTACCGCGTGGGCGGGGTGACGACGGTGACATCATCAATGTCCCGGTGACCATTGTTGACACACACACACACACGCACGTATAATTGCGCTACCTTCGATTGTCTTCAGACGTACAATGTAATTGCTAGACGTCGTCGGCTGTCCTAGGTCAATCCGCTGTTTTGATTTGCGAATCTGGGTCGTATTGCGACTACTCTACGATCGTGGAGTAGCTTATCTGCGGTATCCTGATGTTTTTTATTGACTAGAATTGTTAAGGTCGCGGCTGACTATGCGCGTGCGTTCCCGGATAATTTAATTAATAAAACTTTAAATTGGACAGTCACGTGGCAAGTAGTTTTGATAACATCATAACTATTATTGCTCACTTATTATTTTATTGCATTTAAAAAAAAGTACATTATAATTATTTATATAATATAAAAACGTTCGACGGTTCAAGCTTATACTAGGAAAAATCGTCTGGCATTGAAATGGTTAATAATTGGACTTGTGCTCAGATTCAACAAAACGATTTATACCTGAACATTATTATTTGGAGAAAAAGTACCGAAAACCTTCATCTAAATTTTTATCTTTAAAATGTATGCTCATACTTCACTTACAATGGGATTTACTAGGGTATTCATTTCCCTCGCTAACCTTTCGCTTGCCAAGCCTCTTGGTACTACTATAAATATCGATTTACTACATATTTTCAGAAATGTATCTGATTCTTTCTTCGAAATTTATAGGATTTCGACTATCAAAAGATTATTATGAAATGGCTGTTCAAATGATTCACAACTTAATCATTCTCATAAATGCTTTACAAAACTTAGGTCAAGTAGATGTTAATGTTAATATATTTAGACTAGCGATTAGTCCCGTCTATGGTTTATAATACAAAATTACATTTTTTATTGTCTACTTCCACGGTCTGCCGAGTATGATTCTGATTGATTTAAGGCGACACTTGAATCGATTTTGGGTTGGTATCAAAGTTCCGCATGTCATTAGCGCAAAGACAAGTGTACATTGAATTTTATAATACTAATAGACGCTTATGAACAACTTAGTATATAAATAAACAAGCTCACTCTGCCCTTTCATCCAAAATGTACTCTCCAGTTCCGCTCGTCGTATTTCTAGACAGATGTTTGAAGGCACGCCATTTTATTCCAATCCACTCGCATCTGACGCTCACCCCTTTGTTCTTACCACTTTTGTTTATACCATGTTATGAATCTTAGCATTGATCGTTACACGCTCGACCGCGAAGGTGTAGAATGCTTATGCATACCGTCGTTTATTTGTTTGCTCACGTTTCAAGTTTCCCATTTCACTTTTCAAAGTTCCACCGCCGCTGGACTATTCCCATTGTGACTATTTTCAGCGCTCTCCGCTTCCGCTTCCTTTTTACAATTACTTTTTTTTGTAGATTTTTGTTTGACTCCCATGGGAAGTGGTTTTGTATATTTTTCTTGGTGTTGTATGCACGTACCGTGTCTTCTAGTGTTTTGCTTATTAGAAGACGCAGCACGAATGGGTAGTCGTCACCGTCGTCCATTCCTTATATAGATCCACGGACCGGATTCATGCTCAGTCATCGTCGCAATCAGCAATCACACTTTATGGTATGACCAAAACGGTCAATTGTTTGTGTATTATTATTGAGTTTTTTATGTATTCCAAAAGCGTTTCGTTGACTTGTGTATGACTTCCCAAATCCCTCCCTGGTACTATCTGTCTACGTGATAATTTACCACTGAATGACATAGTTATTCAAGACGAAATGCTTAATCTTCTTTCCAATGATTATCCAACTGACTTCCAAATCACTAGCAGAGTCAGTGAACTTGCTGCATGCGAACGTCGGCGTCTAATCGTAACCCAGGTGCTAGATTTTCCGATCACTGAGTGTCTTTCCACATCGCCAACGTCTGCGACCCATTTTATAGATGCGCTTTGATTCGTGGTCCGTGCATTCTGAATCACCGTCTGAAGTGGTCGGTTAATGCAGGGAGAGCCGGTGGACGGAGTAGAGGCTAATGTTGTATTTTAATCGATCCAAAGATGAAATGGTTCTCGAGAGAGTGTGTACACAATGATTGTCTATAAATATTTTATTTTTGTGGTGGTGGATGAGCGCCATATAAACATAAACCAACCATGTTTGATGGCATTTTAAAGTGTGTTGGCGAAAATCTTAGTTTATTGCTATTCATTGCTGACTTTTTCGGTGGGGTCTACTATTTTAATACAAATGTTAATTAACATGTTTGTCGTAAATTAATTAAAACATTTGTCTTGATATTTCTTTCTTTAGTAATTAAGGAATTTATGTCTCTGTTTCTTTGATATTTGAAAGAATTAAGTAAAGCATTAAATGCTATATTCGTGAAAACTATATTTTGATATTTTTATTAAAATTCTTTTACCTAACATTGAATAAAATACATTCAAGAATATTTCGACTAGTTTTGACAGTTTTTTGTCTAAAATCTAAAATAATGTATACTTTAATGTATAGACACTGATTATGACGCAGTCTATTTTGTTACTCATTTGAAGAAAAAAAACGATGACTCAACGTGTATCCCCGAACATGTTTGATTAAAACTAATATATAATATTAGGTAATGCGTAATTAGTCGTATTATATATTATAAGTACCGCATTTTCTTTGTGAATGAAAAACGGCTTATTAGACACTGTTTATTTTTTAGTTTTAAAAATACCATACTCAATACAGGCCACTAAAAACATTTATGATGTGCACGAGTAGATCTTTGACCACTGATGATGATAAGCTGAAGGCAATTATTGATGCTGACTCCCGTCAAAATACCAGAGATATTGCGTTAAAGATGGATATCAACCAATCAATGGCCGTGAGACACCTGCGGTCTTAAAATGATTTTCATGTATGATGTGTGGGTGCCACATGATTTGTCGCTTGCGATCTAGCAATGATTTGGCAATTACCACACAGTACAAATTGTCCTGGATTTTTTAAAACGTATTCAAAAGATGGTAGAAGTAATAACGGAAATGATCTAATTACTAAATTTATAAAAATAAATTGTGATATGGAGATCCAGCAATGGCCCTCGAGAAAATTACAAAAACAAAGGTTTAGATTATAGATTCTCAAAATAAGAAATATTGCCCACCGGTGTGTGATGGACGAATCCCAGTGCAGGGACGTCATTTGGCGGAGGGGGCAGGTGGAGGCCCCCCCCTTGAATTGGGCCAGAAAAATGCATGTCATTTAATTAAATCGAAATATAAAAGGTCTTGAATCTGTGGAGATCTTATTCTTGAAACTCGCGCAGTAATTACCGTAACCAAGGATGATCATCCGTTATAATAAGGATGAACCAGAAATAGAGTGTAAAGGATAGGATCACACAAAAGCCCTTGTAACGTCCAGAAAAAATAAGCTTTTTTTGTTGCGAAACGGGCACAGAGAAGTCCCAATATTTCCGTTGCACCATTTAACCTCAGGAGGATAACCACTAAGCAAACGTCAATTTCTAGAGGCGCATACTTATTTCGTTGGATAAAGAAACAAGTGCTACAATTGGGTGGGTGGTGTCGCTGCATGGTTGTGATTCGTCAGCGAGCTTTGCAATACTTAAAGCTGGTCTCCATTGAGAAGTCAGACACGGCCCGAGAGGAGACACGGTTAGATACGGCCTGAAACCAGAGAGGAACCAGCCTACTCCACTGTCGCTGCCACAGCTACAAGACTTCTGAGAACCATCCACCGTTTGGAAAATAACGATACTCGCCCACTATAGTTTGTCGCAATATAAGTAATATTAACTAATAAATTATCATCAGTTTCTAACGGCGTCTTTCTGGCTGCAAGGTCACACCCCTTATGGTTAGATAGCCTTAAAGTGGCGACTCCGACGTGATATGAACACGCAAGTTCAACATCTTAAAAATATTTTCAGCGGTAGATATATATATTTTTACCAGTGAGAATGTAATTAATCTGGCAGGTGCAAGTAAAAGTATACGATTTTAACTTTTCAATGTATATTAATATATTAATTTACATACTTATCATTATTTATTTACATGTTATATATAAATGTTGTAGTGAATGTGAATTTTTCAGTTATAAATAAATATACCCATACGCATATACATACGTATAGACTTATATAGTTCTTATTATTAGTATAAACCAGTATTATATCCGGTTAAAAATCAACGGAAATCACAGTATAAAAATATAATATATTTAGAAAATTCACATTTTTTTTAAATAATATTTAACTGATAAACTGATCAAAAACAATATACTATATTATTTGTTAACATCTAAAACAAAATATAAATACTAAACTATTTTTTTAAACAATGCTTAATTAAGTGTATTTGAAATTATTTAGTGATATAATTTATTGGCATGCATTTATTACCAAATAAAAAATAATTAAACAGGCAGATGACCTGTCTCTATCACCGCGCATATGTCACATCTTTTCAATTATTATGCTACACGGTTGCGAATATTAATATTATTTACACTATTAGTATGAAATTAATTTGTTTTTAATGCATCTTATTACAGTTGAATTATGATATGACTTTAAATTATAGGCTTACGTTAGTGATGTAATTTATTAATGATGGTGTTATAATAACCATAATTTAGATTTTTTTCTCGGTAATTTGCTTAGCAGTGGGTGCTTACCGGACCACCTCATTAATTTATTGTCAGTGTAATCATGTCAAATTTAGCATAAAATGATTCTCGTGCAACCAATCTCACGATTTCCATCTCAAAACAGTTTTAATTCTAACAATTGCTCTAATAAACTGTAATATTTTACCTATACAAATTAGTAATAGTAGACCCCCTTAAATTTGTCTTTATAATAAATTAACATAATTTTCTATTTGTTAAGCGTTTACATAATGTAACATAAAACATCGTGCATATCAAATCGGTCTCGCACATTAAAAGAGTTTACTTAGAAGATTCCCTTGATATATAGCGTGAAATCATTTCGCATTTGTGTTTGATGTTTGAAATTACATAATGCATAATGCGATGTTTACGTTAATAGGGTTGTCGCACTCTTTTTTTATTGAAAATAATTATGTGAATCCAAGAGCTTAATCATCATGCAAAGCACACTGTCAAAATCCGCCAGACATGCAAACGTGTTTAGAATAGGCATAATGCAAATGGCGTGTTTTTGCAGACTCCGCCAGGTTTCCGTTTTTGGGAAGAGGCGTCTTCCAAACTAAGACATTTTATTGCGTTACATTATTATGCACATTTAGATATTTATAGGTTGCTGCGAGCTTGTTTACGAGCAGAGGTCCGATGTCAAAATTGTTATTGTTAATATTGGGCGTGACCGCTTCGGTGGATAGCGTTCGAAATGCGAATTTAATAGCGGATTTGTTCGGGTTTTTGTGGGAAAATAATTACTGGTGCCTCTGGTATTCAAACTATGGCTCGTGTGACACAAATGAATACAGTTACTCGCAGCGAAAAGAAAGTTTCTATAGGCGTTTGTTCAAATCGCATATTGGCAACCCTGTATTTGGGTTAGGCGTATAACATATTTATAATATTGTTTAATTTTGATCGTAGGATCGCGTTATGTCTGAAAGTTTTGAATCCTGAATATGCTTTTAATAAAAATTGAGTAAAATATTCAAAAACGCTTTCTCCAAATTTATTTTTTTATTGCTCAAATTCTCTCTTCGCGTGAATGTGTTCATGACAATAACTTAACGTCGCTACAAATATAATTGACTGCATATGCGAGAATAATACCATCCGGTCATTACAACAGTAAATCTAGAATCAAAAAATAAGCATTGACTAACAAATCATAAAATTTTCGCTACACTGCTTAATATTTATATAATGACATTTTTCGTCAAATGAATTATTATTCTGAAATGTACGAAACACGATGACTAAAATTGATTATTACCTGCTTCTTATCATATTATGATTCATTAAAACGCTTTAAGCTCAATAATATAACAGTAAATAAAAATACGTTACTTAAATAATTAATAACGATTTACATCAGCAAAAATTCAAGGTTTCAAGCGCGAATTAAAAATCCTGGTACTATTACAATCTCCAGTTGTAACGCATTGGGCTTACGCCTGACAGATTGCAAATATAGATTTAAAAAATGACAAAACATTATACATACATTTGTATAGTTATGATTAAAAATAAACAAACTGCCAATACCGATATTGACAGTTTTTTCTCTCGGTAATACCGGTATTAAAAATGGCGGTAATATTGCAATCCCTAATTATAACGCATTGGGCTAACGCATGACAGATTGAAAAATAAGATTAAAAACATTGTACAGTAGACCTCCTCATAACACGGTAAATTGGGGACGTGTAGTTGGGGAACCGTAAAATATTCTTACAATTTTTTGCAATACGTACGTATGAATCAGGCGCGTGTGGTGAGATATTATATCACTCATACATAAAGTTACGTGCTATTGGGGGGTCTACTGTATATCCATTTTTACAATTATGATATACTGGATTTTCTCGTGCAAACGAACCAAACGATTTTGTACTACACCTCTTTTTTTGTATTCCAAATGACACAATTAAACAAAAATATCGATTGTCGCCTCTTTGGATTATCAATCAAACACATATTGGCTACACCCGAAATTTAAATATTAATAAATTGTAGCCTTACGCTGCGTATTTAATTAGATATTTTAAAAGCTCCATAGCTCATGATGGAATTTACTCTGAAAAATCTATAAAAAAATCAGACGTAAGAACTATGCAAATTTCATGCCGTTAGAGCTCACCGCACGAGAGCTTTCGCTATTTCGGCAAAGTTACCGCTTTATAGTTAAGAAATTCAGTGGTCCCTTGACGGAGTTTGTTGCCTAAATTATTCGTATGTAAAATCAATGTTTTCCATTGAAATGCCATTAATCCATTTCAATGGGGAAAATTAAAATTGAGTAATAGCAATTTAAATGGTACATACATACTTTCTAAATTAATGATCAAGTTTTTTTAAGTTACGTAATACGTTTTGTTTGTTCGTATATCGAGTCATTTTTTTAATTTGCTCGTAATTCGAAATTCCACTGTTATGTGACGTTTTTTCAATTAAAAAAGGAGCTCAAAAGAGAAAAATATTTTATATAAATAATCAAATTTGATTGGGGCTAATAGATACCCCATACCGGTCCTCTTTGCCATTAACGAGGTTTCGGTACTCGAAGGTTAGTGTAACTATATTGTTGTTTATGTTCATGTGATATATTGCCGGGTCTTATTTATTTATTTTTTATCTTACTAAGTATTAATTAATAAACAGGTAGTATCCGACTTTTTTCGTTTTAAAAATAGTTTAGGAATCGTTTATTTTAATATTATTTTGTGCGGTACTACATAAAGAGAGATCATATAATGGGATAGCAACGAAACAAGAACATTAAAATACTCTTTGAAGTTGGATCTGTCATGTTTAAAAGCTACGTGATGGAACGTAAACGTAAGTCGTCGGAAACGATGAGAAACTCTTTCTTGGTAGAGTCTTACTTAAACGAATATATGATTGAATCAAATCTGATTCAATAGATGGTTCTTTTAAAATATTTTTTCGTTTATTATGTGTTGTAAAAATGGGTGGTTTTAATCGGTAGTTTGCCATACATTTTCTTAAAACTCCCTCTGACACACTTTATGGATCGTTGTTATGGTGAAAACTCATTTTCTACTGTTGTCTTTTCGCATTTACATAAAATTATAGCTTACGAATTTGGCTATTTTACAATCTATCGCAACAGTGTCTCGTGCAATATAATTTAATTTCTATAGACTAGATAGCCATCGTCGCCAGGGGCGTATTTTTTTATCGTCGTGAAATATTTCCTCAGATCGACGTTTAATTTGCGGTGGGCGTCGCGAATTAGCAAATTCGCGTAGGTTAAAACCGGCATTGTTAAAAAGAAAACAAAATGTAGCTATTGACATTTTTTTACATATATTTTTTGGCGTTTCAGGCGAAGCAGAGGGCGTCTGTGAAATGGGTGCTGTCGAAGGCTTACAACAACCGAGTTCCGGAGAACCTGCGGGAGCCATTCTACAGAGATCACGAGGTGAGTTTTTAAAAGTCCAAAGATAAACACTTTTCTAATTATATGCATTGTTTACTATGCAACTATAATTTTCGCGCTACATGTACTTCAAGCATTAAATTCTGTTACTGTCAGGAATTCACTTTTCTCGTCTTTTTCTGATTAGTGTTCATTGAGGCGGTGGTGGCACACACCCAACACTGCGCGCTCTCCAATTAGAACAAACTGAAATAGTCGGTCGTAAGACTCGTTTGGTTATTTTCTTCCGCCGTACTCTACGCACATACTCTCGGTTTCGTGGGCGACATGTGTTTTCACACATTTTTTCTTTCTCTTTCCCGCTCTTCATCCTTTCGTATATGACGTACTCTATTTTTGCTCGGAAGTCGAAGTCAACGTTTTTGTTGTCGTTACGAAAAACGCTTTCTTCCCGAGGCGGCATATTCTCGACGAAGCAGACTTCATTCAGAACAAAGAAATATTTTGATCTATGTACGTACATATGTATACTGTGATTCCAGAACGGATGTTGGAATGTGTCTGCTATGTGGAGCATTTTTCTTCCATAAGACTGAGTTTCAATAATCACCCTTAACCCACTCAATTCATCTTGAGCTATAGAACAGCAATGCCTATTAAGATTGATTTTATTCACCTGAATATGGAATTATAATCATTATAATTTATATTGATATTTATTTATCAGGAAAGGATTCATAAAGCACAAAGTCGAGAGAGATAATAATTTTCCTTTTATGGGCGTCATCTCTCTATGTAAGGGCATTGACGACTATCCGCTGTATTAAGTATTTATCTCAGTTATGAGCTAGCCTGAATTATTCCGTATTGTCAAAAGTACTACATTTTTTTCCGGTTTGAGAGTTCTATATCGATACATACCGTATAAAGTATGTTAGGCTTAAGAAATTCTCAAATGCATATGAACAATTTACTCTTGGGATTTATATATATTTTCTTTTCAATTTTCCCTTGCAACTTAACAGGCGTAAGCCCAATGTGTTACAACATGGTAAACCAGTGCCAACTGGGTTAGACAATCAGACATAAAGTAGTAAGTCCTGAACTGAAAGTCTGGAAATCGGTGACATCCATATAATTAATTATAAACTAGTATTTATATCGTAATTTACATTTAATAGATGTCACCGTACAGTCGGTTTTTAATAATAGCGCATTTTTATAAATAAAAGTTTGAGTTTGTTGCAGGGACTCGAACCTGTGTCTAACCTGAAATGTATTCTCTTTTCTGTGAAAACACAGCATTTCAAAGACATTGGGCTTATTCATTTTTGACCCCGAGTACAATCATATGCATATGAAATATATAGCAAAGAAACAGCAAATTTTATAGTTAAAAAAAATTTTGTCTCATCTCGTTATTTCATCCCACAAAGGTACACGTGCACCCAAGCGCTAGACCAGTTCTTATATACTATTTATTGTAGTGGATTAGTAACCTTTCTACTAACCACTTAGTATATTTATAGAGGACGCGATACATAATCGAACGTAAAAGTTAAGTATGTACTAACTGTTGTCAAATTATATTAATTTTAAACTTTTATGTATGTATGTTAAACATGATGTATCGATGTTGTGGAATTCTAAGAATAATTTCACATATGGTGTAAATGTGAGTAGGTGGTTTGTTTTAGAAGTTGAATCATAAAAACACGTGAATTGAATTAGAATAATTAAGATGCCGTGTTGATGTTTTAAATCATAATACATTTTAGGCTACCTGGTATGGGTATTAGCATTTTGTGATTACATATTTATTATGATCAATATAATATGTATATATATGTAAAAATATTTGTTTATTTTGCATGATTTAAAACAATGCGGGAGACACAATGTCTCCCTGGCGCACTCCTAAAGTATATATAAATTCACGTAGAAGGGAATATACATTTTCAAAAAAAAAAATATGCGTATTCTCGGAGCACTTGTAAATATAGCAAACGGTATTTCGCATGCTGTTAATTGAACTGATTATACTCAGCGTATTTATGTACGGTCAGAAGCTTTCATTGTGTTTCTTGCTATAAACATCGGCTCAACCACTTTGCGAGTGCTTGAAATCTGCATTTACTAGTCTTAAAATCGTAAAAGCATAGACGATTATCGTGTTTGTAAATAATCTGGTGTTTGAAACTTTAATGCAGCGTCACGCAAATCACGTAATTCGTTACGCGGCAGATTTAGTCCAATATCTACGTGATGGATCATCATGCTACACTTGTTTGATTTGGCTAATGCCCGTAATCCATTAAAAATCCTATTATACTATTCTGTGTCTTGACCTTCTCACAAGATTTCTTACAAGTTCTATTCTGCGCTGCTTTAGTTTGTCGATGGATAAACAGCATTGAAAATATTGCTTCTGGTTGTAGTTGAACTTTATGATGGCTTCAGTGAGTTTGAAAATACTTGCTTGGATTTGATAGCAAGGATTTAGCCATCTTACATCAAAAGAAGTATCAAACCATCATTTCAAAATAAATATTGAATAGCAAACAGACCGTATTATTTGCCTGAAAGGTAGGGCTTCCAAAAAATCGTCCAAAAAGACCGGTTTTCGTTTTTTTTACAAATCAAAAACTGGTTTTAATTATCCTTAAAAAATTAGGATATTTTGTATGTTTTAGATTTTTATTCTAAAAAAATTATATGTAAATATTTGTTTGAAATTATGCAAAAATAAAATATAGTATAAATGGTAAAATAACCAGAAAAATATAATATAATATACATACATGCGATAGATGCGGCGCATGCCTAGGGAATGTAAAACGATTCTAAAAATGAATTTTTATCATTTATTCATTTTTTTAATTTACGTAATTATGAAACGTAACAGCCGACTGTAGCGCGGGCAGGCTGGCTGGCCGGCCAGCTGTCTTGCGCAATCGATACGCATGCGCCATGAATTGCTTATCGGGAATTAAATTGGTCGCGCATGCGCACTAGAACTTTAGCCGTTACTCGTGCTCATGTTTACAGTCGCCCGTCATCAACCGTTCATGCGGTTGACGTTTTGAATCTGTCTATTTCTCCGGTCTTTCGGCCTTCATATCTCGCAGTGGGAACTACCGGCTTCCGATACCAATAGCCAGGCAGGTGTAAAATCTCTCGTACACTTTACAGCACGACGCTCGTGTTCTATATTTAAGGAATACGAAAAGAGTTTTCCAGAACCGCTTTTTATATCACTGCAACGCTCGTATGGAACTTTTTTATTTTTATGAGGTTGAAGGGTGAACTTATTTATATATAATCGTCACCAGAATTCTATTTAAAATCTATAAATTGCGATTATTAAAAATTAACTGGAAGATATTTTAACGAAAGTTTTCAATTAATTAAAATAAATTTTTACCATAACGGCGACAAGTGCTTCTGTAGAAAGATCATTTTCTACAATGAAAAGAATAAATACATTCACTAGAAATAGTCAAAAGTGAGAATAGATTAATTCCTTAAACTTTGCCTCTGACAAGGCAGGGAATTGGTCACAGATATACTTTAAACATTCTTATTTTCTTGGCAAAGTTTTGACAAATTGTTTTATCAGGTCCAGATTAACTTGAAGAGGTGAGAGTAGAACTTTTTTCGGTTCAATAAAGCATTCTTTCTCTCAATGTTTTTGATTCCAGGCTGTAATGTATTTGTGATTGGCCATAATTTCTTGATATAATGCTGCACTTTGGCAAGGTTGTCTTATTCACATGTCATATTTCCGTCGGAGTGTTAGGATAAGAAATGTTCTTTTTGTTTCTCAGATTAAAACCTTGCGCATTACTAGAGTAAAAGTGACCGTCATAACTATAATTTTGTCCCCCTCCAAACCATTGGTTTACTAAAGCTAAAATATTGCTTTTTACCATGAAACCACTACCTTAGTTCTTTCACACAAATCTAACAAAGCCGAGGCTCATGCCAAAATAAGCAAAGTACACTTTTCCACAAAATCTGAAATGTTTCTTTGTTGTTTTTTTGCAGTATAATTGCCACAAATATAGCAAAAACAATCCGGTGAGTTAACAGGTCCTTGTGAAGCCATTGTGGATTAAAAAACAAGCACAAACACTCTTAAGTGACACTGTTTAACTAAAAAAGTAGTTTCACAAAGCTCGGAGCACTATGACTCGTGTACTGCACAGAGGCTAAATACGCACTGTAGGTGGACGAAGGGACCGGAGAGACACTGAGATGGCTAGTGAACTGATTTAAACTATTTTTCACTAGTTTTATTGCTGTAATTATGCTAGTTTGAACTAGTTTTGAGGCAAATGCTTTTGGTTCTAATTTGTACTCTCTTTTTAAGTGATAACACGCCTAAAATAATTATTTAATATACCATAAATATGTATTTATTGTACATAAAAACCGTTTCACTGTACTTTTCATTCTACTAAATGTATGATTTGTGAATAAACTGTACGTGATCGATTTTTTTCAATATTTTTCCAATAAGCAGCACCTGAAAAATTATATAAAACACGTTCGTTTCCTTCTGAAATAGTCGTGATGGACGTATAATAGTTTGTCTGTGTAGTTTCAATGTAATAAACTGTATCTGCGTAGTTTTAATGTAATTCATTATTCCTTTTTACTTGTCATATAGCTGGTTGTTGATATTTATATGGTAGTAGTCTTCACTGTTTTTAAGCGTTTTATAATGTAGTCAAAGTATACACATATGTTTTATTATTTCTGATTAAATTTTGAGTATAATAATGCATACAAATGTCTAATTTGACAGTATGTCTCCCGCGGACAGTTCGGATTTGACTTTCACTCGTCGTGTTACTAAATGTTTCTTCCATATTCCCCCACTTTTTGAAAACGTTTTCGTTAACGATCTTCCGCCTCGAAAACTCGACATGTACATACATACAACACATGTCTTTATTTTCGGTATTCGTGTTTTCAAAGGTTTCTGCGGCTCGGGCGCGGCTCTTTTTATTTGGTGTATATCATCAGATTGTACAGAAGGTCTGACCTTGAAGTCAAAATTGCCTCCAGACACGGTTCGCGGCTTGCATCGTCACCGTAGACAGTGGTGACGCACCGTGACGTCACTTTGTCTACGTCACACGACCGCCCTGTCATCCCCAGAATCGGATCGATGCTAAAGGATACCGCTAAAATCTGGCGCTTAATATTGCTGAAAGTCGGATGAAATATATCCATTTTATGGCAGTTTGAAGCAAGTTGTCCGAGAGAACCGCCGTTTAATTACGATGCTGGTTTCATATCCTTTTCCATTTTAGCTATTGTTTGGGCATAGTATTAGGAAAGTTTTGTGTTTTTGGCTAACATTATTGTCCGTCTATTTTTGGCATATACATGGGTGAACTTATCTTAGAACGCTCTCAAAGGGAGTTTCCTAACTCTGTTATGTACTCTGATTTATAATATATGTATTCCTAATATTATATAATTAAATAAGATTGAGACGCAATTGCTATGCTGCGACGTAATTTGTTAATCGCCCAAAATCGAATTATACAAACGTTTGTTTATAGTGAAGCAATTAGAGCAAACAAGGGATTGATTTTTGTATCATTTGTTTGAACGAAACGATGAATCGATAGTATACTCGATACCGAAAAAAGTACTGTACTTGTTCCCTTTGACACAGGTTACATCACTGGTTCGATCGAAGCGACGAATCGATGGTGTATTTGTTACCTTATAGAATGTGTCATAAGGAAATGCGTCACAGGTTGAATGTATATAAATATGGGAAGGAAATAAAGAGACAACACTTGATCTTGAACTCGGAGAGAGCCAATTCAAAAGTATACTCATTTAAACAAATCGTTCGTCCAGCCGATTCCTCCTCCCGGTTCTTAACAATTCCTCGGATATTTAACTTATTGGAGCGCGAGGTCTATAGTAAATGCATCGTTAAATATAATAGTTATTATAATTATTAGTTGTTGTTTATGTTTATGAAAATGTGATTCTAAATCCACATAAGTCAATTTCTACAAATATACTAATAATATTTAACATCGATTACGAGCGCGAAATGCAAAATTATGAACGCGAAGCGCGAGTTTATAAAGGCGTAGCACGAAACAGCCGCCGACAGTCCAGGATCTAGAGATTTATTACTAAATAATAATTTCTACTTAAATTTGTATTGGTGAATATTAAAGGGTACTCTATATTGTAACTAAATATATTTTTATAGATATTTTATGTTTAAATATCGCAATAATAATGTGATCCGTGTGTTTAAAAATGAAATATAATTTTTGTTATTGTAGTGATAAAGAAATATAGATACTGAGAAATATGCATCCTTTATTATTATCAAATAGTCGCCCACATTTTTTTCTTTAGTTTTCACTGAGAGATTTACAGGAAACGGAGCTAAACAATTATGCCATTGGTCTTAAATTGGCATTCTTTCCAATTGATGACATTTCAAGTTATTTAAGTAATTATCTACAAGCTTATATTTTGAAACTTGAACAATAAAAATAAAACTTCACCATAATTTATATACTTTAAAAAAGCTTTTGACATAGTAGATCATAATATATTATTAGAGAAATTAAAACATATTGGAATTGTAGGACCAACGCTAAATTAAAAAGCTATTTAAATAATAGGCAACAAGTAGCTGTAATAAATGGTGTACAAAGCGAATGTGACGTGGTCAAGTATGGAATTCCTCAGGGTTCTACTTTGGGACCATTAATATTTAATCTATACATAATTAACTTTATGTACATATAAATGTTGTAGGGAATTTTTCAGTAAAATTATATTTTAACTAGTGAGGTCCAAATATGTTTTCACCGGTATATATACATATATTCCTACTAACGAAAATATAATTTAGCTCAAAGGCGCTAGTGAAATTATATGCTGCTCTAAAATGTCGATAAAACTCAATTTGCCAGATGTGAAACGTTCATTTGCTATACAAACCCAAATCAAACCGAATGAAAGCTTAAAACTAATTATAGCCCTAGAACTTTTATTAGGTCAAGTCCAAACCTTAGGGGAAAATAAGCTGAAGAAGTACAAACAGACGTCGCATCTCGCATATTGCTCCATAGTTTGTCTGCACTTTGATATTACACTATGTTTTAAATATATGATATCCTTATTGATGCACTAGATATGAGAGTATTGGTCAAAATATATTCAAACCGATTTTTTTTCATTAGGAAGGCCCAAAAACAATTATCACTTCTCAGAAGTCAAAAATTTTATTGCTTTTGACGTGAATTTTTGACTTCTGAGAAGTGATAATTGTTTTTTTGCGTTCTCCTATTGGTCAAAATTCGGTATAAATATGATTAATTCGATTCTCATTTATTGAAAGTTGTAATAATGTTATAAAAAGTCTTAATATTAACGTTAGATAAACGAGCATTTCTACTGCAACGGCACGATTTTATTGCTTTTGACGTGGATTCTAATCATGTACCCCCTTGAATATGATCATAAAAATACTATTAATCTTAATGAAATGGAAATATTAAAAAAACAAACACTGCTCCCACCAACTTTTGCCCCCCCCCCCCTTCCACCTGTAAAAAGCTGAAATGACGTCCCTGTACGCAAGTAATGATCAAGTAATTTTATTCGAATCATTACAAGTCTGTAAGGTGACTGTACTAAAAAGTATTGGTTATCTCAAGATCAGAGAAATAACTCTTTGACTGCCTCGCGACATTATATAATTGCCGCTGAACCAGACTAACATATGTATATGAAAATCACAGAATGTGTCTAAACTTGAAAAAACAAACAACGAATTTGTGCAAGGCGCGTACAAAAAATGCCTACCTATCAAGGTTGCCGTCAACATCCTAAATTCATTTACGTTTTTGTCGTGAATTATTACTAATGTTACGTATTTCGTTGAATTTGGCGTATGATTTTTCAACGTGAATCACGGCTAACAAAAAAGCGCGACATCCGAACACATCCGCCGATGATTGATTCAACCCTTTTCAGTGTGGTTTCTAAAAGGTCGTCGACTCACCCGTGCTCGATAACAATCTGACATTCTATTTTTTATGCACAGGCACTGCGAGAGTTATTTTAGTTGAACTTGCTCATTTTCACGGTTGTGCGCTAACTGACCTGTGGCAATATCGAGCGACCGGTTGTTCGCGGTCGTTCACGATCGTCGAAGATTTGTTAAATAAACGGAGCTAGTTTTTAATATATCGTGTTTTGCATTTCCAAGTATGCTCATTTCGGCTCTTGTTGTGCCGCTGTGATGTTGATGGATTCAAAAAGAAAGCGCATTTTACGATCGCTTTTCAATATTCAACATTAATTCATTAGAGACATGCGAACGGACAATTTTCACTCTGTCGATATGTATTATAGTTTAACGATTATTCGGATGACTTTCAGATATTTTCTTATGTGTTTACACTGGTTTTTCACCATAGCTTATAGAGAAGCTTATAAATATTCTATTTATAAAGAACGTGTCTTATCTGCGATCAGCTGGATGCCTTTTGTTGCTGCCGTCAAAATATTTTCATGTATCAAAAGACATCACATTTTCTATTATGTAAAGGCGGACTCGCTTCTCACGATTAACCCGAAAAAAGTTAATTGTCGTACGAGGCTGATAAATTATGATTGATTGCAGTAAAAAGCATTGTCGGCGTCCAGAAGAATAAACGGTAGATGGGAAAGTTCGAGGAATTTTAGCAAAACTAGAGCAATTATATATATTTATAATTTTATTATATTACTTATTTTGCGTTCTGATATAGTCTAATCTTGTAAATAAACATCAATACCCTTTCGAAGTTCCAATTCTAGCAGCTGCCTTTTTTTACCAATACTTTTTTGTCAAAAACCGTTCAGAACATTTGTGTCTTGTGGTTTTGCGGATATTCTGCGAAATTTATGTGTCGGTTTGATACTTTTTTGCCGATTCTTAACGATGCAACGTTCGAGGAAACGATATTATCCTTCGATGGGGGGAAATGAGAACATTCTCCATACATTCATTGGTCGTTTGATGTTATTTTCGTGGATATTATGAGATGCAAGCTTAAATTCTAAGAATAACATATTACCTCATTTAGATCATCGATTATGTCACTCTACGTACTATATCTAGAAGTGTATACATATGTGTGGATATTTTTAGTACGTTTTAACACATTGCGCCAGAGCAAGCGCTGTACGTAATGTATTTTTATCCCATATATGATTTTTACTATACTGTATAATGGTGCCACTGTTTGATTTGCTCATGAGCTTTACCTTTCAACGCAGCCTTGCTCTTCCAATTGGGCGTATACTTTCTGGATTTTACATGAAAATGCGCTTAACATATCGATCCACGCGCGTTTGTAGAACATGCTGGGTAGTGGTCAGTTTATTTTACCCGTTTTCTGTGTAGAAATGCGTGATATAAACCATTTTAAATATTTTAAAAAAAATGCAAAATTGTATCGAAACATGTTTAAATAAATATGTGATGATTTTAAAATACGTGATTATTGCGTAATATATTTATTTTACTGTTGACCTAACCCAGAGGTCGGCAAAGTGCGGCTCTGAAGCCGCATGCGGCTCTGGCACGAATATCCACGGGCATTCGCGCAAGACGCGCCGGATCTAAAAAAATAAGGAAATATGGAGCTCTAAATTTGAACGTTTTTGTGTTGCTTTGGAAAATTATAATAAATGTTTGCTAAATTAATAAATTGATTTGGCTCTCAATTTTTTTTAATCGTTGTAATGTACATATTTGATTCTTTGGCTAATAAGTTTGCCGACCACTGACCTAACCCAACCGATGTAATCAATAAATATATTAAGCCTATTGATATTTTTAATTATTGTGAATTATATATGTTTTAATGAACAAAAAACCTGAACGTCCAGCACCCGTACGCCGATTAGCTAAGGTACTACGCGTCATTGAAATACCGACAGTTAGTTTTATATGAATATTATGATTCTTACTTTACGTAAGAGGATCATTTAAATGAGCAATATATAAAATAATATGTGCATTTTTTGTTAACATTTTATAAAATATATATGCATTAAAATAAAAAACTGCATTAGCGTCGGTGTGCTTTACACATCAACTGTTACGGCCAAAATGTTGCGGATAAGCACAGTCAATAAATATAGTTTCACTGTTGCCCATTGGAGCTATAAATCAATTATTTGATACATTTTAACTGGCCGTGTTAGTAAAATTATATGCGTACTATTGAAAATATATCTTCATCGTAATGCTTCCTCCACACTCTCTGGAAGTAGGCCATGGTTGGGCAAGGACGGAAAATATAATGTGTTAATTCGGGGCTACTTCGGTCGAGCTCGGGTCTGCCCGCTCTAATGTCACGGCGACTTCGACCATATTCGGTAGACCTTTGGTTCGGTAACTTCCAGAGAGTGTAGAGGAAGCGTAACAGTTGCGAAACGTTCAATTGATGTTCAAACTCAAACCTAACCTAATGAAAATTCTAAATTAAACGTCCATTAGATTAATTCGTTTAATAATTTCTTAATAAATTATTTAATGCTCATTTTTTAAATATTTTAATGCACAAATCATACGTTTTAATGCACACTACAAATAAAATATTGTTCGATCTAATATTTTTTATTAAACGTAGATGTATTTATTTAATGTTCATTTTTTATTATTGTAATGCACACTTCTTAAAATAATTCCCTATTAAATCGAACCCCTTTACATACATTGTTTATTGTCTTTCCGTTAATTTTTCAATGCGTACTGTTACAATTCGCATATACCGTTTAATACAAATATTTTCCCCTAATTAATATGTTATTTTTCCCGGCGCTTTTCATCTTGATACTGTCAATACGTTATTTCTCATCTTACGTTAAATCGTCTCAATTGTTTGTCTTTCCTCGGGGAAGATAATAGCGTTCTGAATTATTTTCCCACATTAAGGTTTTTCATCACATATTTAACACATTGTTGTATTTGGGTGGGTGTTATAAATTATCTGATTATTATAATTATATTCAGTCGTAGATATTATATAATGCACGAGGGCAATTAACTGATAAAATTCTATATCGAAGGCATTCCTATTTTTAGCATAATATTTTTCGCGAGAGATCCGTTCGTGTACAAAAGCCGGATAAGCTAGGGCATTAAGAGAAATCCGCATTATAAATATTGGTTTTATCAATTATACCAGCTCTCTATATTTATAGCGTGAGTCGCTCAACCGACGCTCGTGGATCTTGCGAGATTCGGTTAGGCAAGTTCTGTACGGGGAGTCTCTTTTGTCTCTTATCTACATATTTTCTCTCGTTTCTCTACTAATTAGGCGCGTTGCGACATGTTTTATCCGGCGCTTCACTTTACCCTTATCTTCCAAAAATAAACATAACTTATCTTCCTTTCCATCGCGGTCGAGTTATCTCCTGATAGGAACACGCGCCTTGATTGGTCATCAACCCATTGCTTATTACGAAACGCATGCCTTCTCATGTTTTTCTCATTATCAAGATGTTATTCAGTGTTACTTAATTGGAATTTTAACGACATGCTTACAAATCGGATATAAAATATATTTTTTTTCTTATCCCTATTCTTAAATATCCGATGGATTCAAGTTACTTCCTGGTCCAGTAAAATATGTATATACAGTGTAAATAAACAACTGTGGCCGTGAGTTTGTGTGTTAAAAACATGTATCTATGCTTAAAATTAAGTCAATCAGTCGTTTACGCTCTTTCCAGCCATAAATGTCGTTGCTGTAAATTCCATCTAATCATATGTTTTATAGCGATAAAAGATAAGGTATAACATCTTATGATGCTGTAGTGATATGCAGCGATGTCGCTCATTTACGACCACAAATTTGTGGGCAATCTTTCAAACATAAACGCATTACTAAGTATATTTGTCTCTCTTCTCAGTCGTTAATGTCACGGTCTTCCGATCGTACGCCTACTGGTTTTACCATAAAAATGCCCTTTGCAAATCGACTTGAAAACTGATAAAAAGGTTTAGTCTCACCAAGCTTCAAAAACCGTCCACATTTCACATCCATAAACTTGGACGAGGATTATCTTCGGATTTTCTTTATTAATCTATGTATTTCATTAATTATAAATAATAATAATAATTAAATGCCCGGCTATGTATCTCTGCAATAACTTGGGGGATGTTGGTTTTTGTGTTTTTAGGTGACCATTATGACAGGATTGCCCAATACGTCATGATGGTCAGTGTGCAAACACTATTTATAAAATTATACATTTGATAAAAAAAAAACAATTATGGTGCACACCTAAAATAAATAAGCCCAGCTCTTCATAGCTATCGCCAAAAACATCCCTGTGTTTGATAAGCTGGTTGAGAAGCTGGATGGCTCGTGCACGAGGAGCGTTTTCAAGCGTTGATGTACTGGCCTTGACGGTCAAGAATTAGGGACGCGATCGAGATTCGATAGCACTTGAAAGCTCGCAGCCGAACATCGCCGAGCATCAACAGATTGTTGACACCGCACATTTTTTTTTAGCGTAGTTATAAACCAAATTTGATCGCTGCTTTATTCGATTATCATCCTAAGTTTCTGCCAAGACTTTGTCGTAAGCAAATGCTTGCATATCAGATCCGGTCCGTCATTTGCATTATGTTCTAAAAAACTACAAAAGAATAATGTCGTTCTGCCGATGGCACAGAAGAGATCTGAAAGTTTTTTTTGAACTCGCACTTTGCTTTCTATTTTATTTATGCATACCTAAATC
Source organism: Plectrocnemia conspersa (assembly GCF_051122295.1). Taxonomy (NCBI): domain Eukaryota; kingdom Metazoa; phylum Arthropoda; class Insecta; order Trichoptera; family Polycentropodidae; genus Plectrocnemia; species Plectrocnemia conspersa. The sequence goes on along the minus strand of NW_028277178.1, from coordinate 2,481,102 downwards.
ATTCATGTAATCAGATTTACAATGTTACAAAGTAAATCTGATATGCACCAGTAAACGTACACTTTATTTTTGTCATTTTAGAATTTATTTAAAGCTATACATACATATATCCAAAATAGATATTGTGTTACAGAAAAAAACATAAATTTTCGACAACCTCGTGCACTGTCTGGCAATAACAAAAATGCACGATATGATAACCCCTATATTTATAATAAACATAAGCTGGAAAACGTTAGATATTTTATCAAAATACAGTGTGCATAATTCCAATTTTGAAACTATTGAAACTAGTATATATTAATTTATCAAAATTAAACATTGAATAAAAAAAATGTTATTGAATACATTTTATAAATGTAATTAAAAAACTTCGCATATTTCGTGTTCAGAATTAATGGCACTTTAACTGTATTTGAATGATTAGTATTATCATACACAATAATACAATGGGCGTTAATTTGCAGTTACTCACTCTCACTATATTGAAATGTTTTAACCTTTTGAGCTTTTAAAGCGCTGTCTAAGAGTTATATACCATTGTTTCACTTTCCCATGTGAATCTCCATTATATAATATTTCTAAATTAAGTCGTATTCGATGTGCATTGTCTGATATGTACGATAATTTCTGATGTGGTGTGTTTTTTATAGCTCATGAAGTAGCGAGCTTTGAGTTTATAAAGCGGTGTCAATTACCTTTGAGCTTAACTAAGATTGCCGTTGTTGCTTAAGGATTGAAAAATCGAAACAAAAAATACCCCGTTACTATATAGTTGCTTATGATAGCAATGGCGACATTGAAAAGTTAACATTTAATTTTCGTCATTTTTTGAATACTATAGAGTTTTAAACGTTTCTCCATAGATGAGTATATACCTAAAGTCTTGTGATATCATTTCAAAGTATAAATGCGATTTTTTGCGAGAGCTTCGTAGGAAGCTCGTGGCAATACGGTCGCGATTTGATAGAGCTTCGTGCGCCGTCCATGGCATACAAACGGTTAACAATCACCGAAGAATAGTGAAATTTTCGTTAATTTATAAAGAGTTATACAAATGTAAGAAAAGAAACGCAAAAACTAACGGGACAATCTGATATACAGTGTTTATTATTGTTGGTGGATAACCTAAAATTGGTTATATGTTTCTTTCTTGTCCTACTCAATATGTGTGTGCGTACTTGCACTATTTTTATATGAATAAACATACACCAGATTTATTTCCGTCTACTCATTCTAAATTACCAGAACTCTAGTGAAGCACATAAGTTATACACGCGTGCATAACTTTGTCAACTGGCCAGACATAATTGACGTTACATTCTCAGTTGCGTACATCCGCGGTTAATTATAACGTCACGTGCCGCGCGTGGTTAGGATCACCGTCTGATCCCATAGACTCGACTGTCAACCGTCTCGCAAACTAGCGTTTGTTGAATCGCAAACGCACTTGTTTTGACTGGAAGATGATAGACGACGCCCACGCGAAATTTCCAATGCATCTTATTTTCCTCTTGGCAGTCTTCCACCGAGTTTCGTCATTGCTTTTCTTCCCACCTTGCGTAACCCGTGCATGTGACTCCGAAACCGCTAACTCGATTACGCTCGCACGCAATAAATGCCTTCGGAGGAAAGGTAAACAACGTCTCGAGTTCTCCCACGTTCGAATTTCAGATTGTGTTTCTCCATTATTCGGCTCACCCACCTGTTCGAGAGCGGTTGCTAAACTGCAAACGCGCCCAGAGTTGGAAACTTCGATCGGACGTTATATAGCTCGCTAGACATGAAGGGAAAATTCGGACGTTGGTCGAGCGAGCCGAGGAGCTTTGGTCACGCGAGCCGCATACCGGTGGTTCTGAAATGTTTTTTTTAGAGGCTTTGATTATATATTTGTAAATAGTGAACGCGTGTCTGCACGTTCATTATTGAAATTAAAACATTGTATAATTAATGGAAGAAAAAATGAAGTGTTTCGTGATACTGTTTCTGAAAGGAATTTCCCAAAAGAGATGAAGCTTTCAAATTTATTGCGAACCACAACATAAAAAAATATTGATTAATTCAATTAATATCTTGACCTTTTATTTGTATTTGTGTGAAAATAAGTATTGCTCTACCATTTAGAAAATATTAAATAATGTATTTTTTCCCACTTTTTCTTCTATCCAGTTCCCGATCGATTGGCCAATGCGATGATTCGGGGCGGAAACAGACTGTTTGTTATTGTTAGTTATAATAAACGCGCATAATTCTATGGAATGCGTTATGGCTTGGTACCCGCAGCGAATATATGCAACGCATTCCTTTGTTTTGCTTTGTTCAGGATATGTTTTCAAGTGATTTTGTACCGTTTAAAAGATGTCCGCTATATATCGCTAACACCAAAACATACTGAAAAGAAGCTATATAAAATCATTGTGTCGAAATTTATAAAAAAAAATTAAATCCTGTGAAACTTGAGCTGTTTCTTCACAAAATAAGTAGTTATTATTTTCTTCGAAAAAATTAGGGGTTTTAGAAAAAAACGTGTGAGAACTACAATTTTATTTTACTTAATACTTTTCGTGTAGCAGTATTTTTATATGGTTAGTAAACATGCTGCATATTTTTCAAGGCCAAAAATTGATAAATATTGAATTCATGCATATAATTATATTTAACACACTTCCATTTCAGCATAATCTAGGTTTGCATATTGACATTCTATATTGACGATTTTCTGTCATATGTTAACAAATTTAATATGATTTTGAACCATAATTTTGTTATGCTTAAGAGTCTGTTTATTATAAAAATATATATTATTGGTTTGCGACAAACCAAAGTATACTTTTTCCACAAAATCTGAAATGTTTCTTTGGTTCTTTACAGTATAATTGCTACACAGCGGGACAAAAGTTAGCCAGTCAGTGGTCGTTTATTTAATATTTATATTTCATTAAATGACATTTATAGTGTTTCATTAAATAACATGCCTTTTTCTGGCCAAATTAAAGGGGGTCCCTGTTTAGAATCCACGTCAAAAGCAATAAAATCGTCCTGACGGAAGTGCTTAGTTATCTAGCGTTCATATTAATACTTTCAATAATAATATTACAACTTACAATAAGTAAAAATCGAATGAATCATATCTAAACCGAATTTTGACCAGTAGGAGAGCGCAAAAAACAATTATCCCATCTCAGAAGTTAAAAATCCACGTCAAAAGCAATAAAATCGACATTATTTTATTACTTTTGACGTGAATTTTTTACTTCTGAGAAGTGATAACTTTTTTCCTTCCTCCTTTTGACCAAAATTCGACTTCAATTTACTTTAATCAATACTCTCATATCTGAAGTCTATAGTAATATCGGTAAGGTTAGTTATCATATTTTTAAAACATAGTGTAATATCGAAGTGCAGACAAACTGGAGCAATATGCCACATGCTACCTCTCTTTCTCCCTGAGGGATTAGTTGGGCCAGTTTGTATTTTTGGAGTTGACCTAATGAATTTTTTAAATTAAAATCAGTTGGAATTAAAAGTAAAATAAATATATTTGACAATCAAACTATCGTCTACATTCAGAATTTTCACTGTGTGGAAATTTCGTGTGTGCAATTTTTGTTTGCGCAATAATCCGGCTCTAATTTCACTAACGCCTAATATTTTACAAAATCGGATATAAAAAACGACATTAAAGAATTTATTGCTTCCAAAAATACATTATTTTTCGAGTCAGATTTAAAAAAAATATATTAACACGTGGAGAATAATTATAGAAAAAGATGAAAAATGTATAATTTAGTAAAAATATTACACGTTTTAATTTTTATCTCGTTTAATTCGCACATTTTTCTCCATACAAGAAGATGTAAGGTATTTAGTATCGAAATATTAAATATTTGTCTTGATAAACAGTTTGAACGCTTCTGCACAGTCAAAAGTCCAGGGCTTGGCCGTTACAATGCGATTTGTAAAACACGTCTGCAAAGTATCGATTTTTCCGCGGGTTAACGTTCTCATCGTGAATACGTCACACCCTTGATATAGTGGTGCTAATGGGCCCTATTTTCAGGTAGCATAGTACACGTGGATGTTGTTTTTTGGGGCAATCAGTACAACTGATTATTGCGTGGTCAGGAAACGGCGGTTATACGTTATACTTTTCCGCATACCGAAGGGTTTACAACTTCAAAAGTTGCGGTGTTTTTGCGTTCGTTTGATTTCATCCATTTTTTTGTTTCAAAGTCCCATCAAAAGTTCGAGTCTTCAGCTAGTTTTTATCGCTTATGATTAATGGCGAGTAATGAATTGCATGACGAGGAAAGCTTTCAACGAAATTGGTCTCGCCCAAAACAGCGTGCTCGTTTATTATTGTTTGAACGTGTATCTACTCCGCAAAAAGAGAAGGAAGAAAAATTACAATAATGCTTAACTAAATTTTGAAAAAAAAATGCGCAATCACGAATTTTACCACGTGTTTTGCCATGATATCGAGAATACATCTTATAATATATTTTCAAGAGGTAATCCTTATACTGACGTTATTTGTATACATAATTCTTATTTTGTACATTCAAATTTTATGTCATTGAAAATTACACAACATTGTATATTAGCCAATAGTGTACCAAACCCTTTTTTTGCTGTGGTTTAGATTTTACTTTTAGAAAGAGGTGGATACTCACTGTTTGTTTTTGTTAAAACACTGTAAATGAAAATACTGTATTGTACGTGCTCATTACACCTACGTTTTATGACTTCCACTATTGCATACAACCGTTTTATATTTGTAAGGAAGTTATTTAAATAGTAGTGGGAGAAATTAACTATGCGATACGTTATTTTAAAGTTACGATACACTGCCATTAGTAAAAAATTATTAATAAATATAAATGTATTTTTTACTGCTTATATAGATGCCTTCTTTCATTTTGTATGATTGTTTAGGTTTTTGAATACTTAAATCGTCATAATATCTTGTTCTCCTTGAATATAGGCAATGCGGTCATATACGAAACGTCGACTAATCAATACTGATTTTGGCTTTTAATTATTACTTCTTATTTACGAAGTATAAAATACAATAGGTGTCTTCTGAAACTCTGAATCTCGGTTCAATACATAGTTCTTCTGCCTCCCCCTCTACGCTCTAAAAATAGAACTAGTCTCGGAAAGTCCGTGAAAAGCCTACTACAGAATATGCACTGTTTGCAGTGCATAATAAAAGTTCAGATTAATTCTCAACTATTATGCACGATTTCAAGCTTAATCAGTGCCCCTCAAACTTTTTGCTTTTAAAAACTATAAATATCCCAAATACAATCAAGGCAATTGCTGCTTTTATGTATCAGAATTTTCATCGGGTATGCGTAACGGTATTCCGGATATTTCACGGGGGTGTATCCATTAGGGATGGGCGCTTTGAACGCGACCTTGTTTCGCAAGTGTGCCATTTTCGCGTGGGTGTGTTTTTTTTTTGTATTCTGACACAATTTGTAACCTAAACTCCGCACCTCTTTCCACCACCGTATGAACATCTTGAATTCAAAGAAAGCCCCGTTCGTGACGTGATGTCCAGAATGACACGACATTCCGGTTCGTGTCTTTTGTGCCCCAGTGTCGCGAAGGCCGTCAGCATCACGGAGACAGACGGGCAAATAATCGAAGACTCGTTCACCCACTGGTGAATGATATTATGTACATACTGTGTGTGCGGCCCACGTGGGCGTAGATATACGAAAATCTATTGCGGCGGCAGCAGCAGTTCTCAATGCTTTTTTTTTGTTTTTGTTTTTTGTATTTATTCTAAAGTAACCTTTAAAGGCCGTGTGCCATGACGCGTGCTGTTTAGTTTTCGCGGCACCTAATTAATTTTATGTGTAATTCGGCAGTTAATGGTTTATGGGCGGTACGAATTTGGCGTTATAGCTTAATCGAGGCTAATTTAGCAAGCTTGGCACGTTTTGGATTTGTTTGCAAGTTTTATGGTGCGTGCATGCAGTTTTTCTAAGTTTTAAGAGCTAATATCCAGATGAAAATTCTGATCCGTTACATTGTCAACTGTACTAGTCACTAGTGTAGGAGGTCTTCGTATACTTGTGTACCATAACCACGATAATTACAAGAATGAACATCTCGTATTGTCCAGATGAAAAAAACGATCCTTTTGACATAAAAGAATACGTAAACAATGCGTCAAACCTCGTCATCAAAATACAGAGAAACTATATTTCTTTTGTGAATTATTGTTGCGCAAACAATACGCCATCGGGCGACAGAAAAAAGTACCGTTAATATTCAACCCTTTACATTATTAGTCCTTTGAAATGTCCATCTACAAAATTTAATTTTAAAGGCGTGGAAATATTTCGTTTGTTGAATAAACGAGCTTACAATTGGTTGAATGATCTCTGTATGGTTGTGATTCGCTGGAGACCATCCCAATCAACGATACAAAAGGCCGGCCTCCAGGAGACGATCAACAGACTTTGTATTTCAGCAGCAGTTTTGAATCGATATTTTTTATTCTGCGGTCTTCTCGAGCACACGTCATACGTTTCCGACCACCCCCATGCACCCTCTTTAGAATTCCTGTTTCGTGATATTTTTTTAATACATTTTCGAATATCAGAACATCTAAACCCCACTCTTCGCGCTATCTCTAGAATTGAAACATTTTCTTTGAGATCTGATATTATTTTGGATTTTACGGTGATTGACATTTGCTTAGATCTTTCCGTGATTCTTGGTTTGTTTTTACATAACCGAGGCTAACGTGCAACTGAGGAGGCTTACGAGTTAAAAGGTCTTGTAAATTATTATCACAGATGCACTTGACTATAAGAAAATACAATAGAACAAGTTTTGAGGAAAGAATACATTTTAATAATAGAATTCGCGAAATATTGCCTATGAAACTTTTAATTGGCCATAGCTGTATGTCGTGCACATGTTAGATATATATTCACTTGTCTTTAGATATCAGGGTTAATCGGGAGGAATTTCAATAACTTTTTCATACATTTCGGGTGGTATCTTGATTATAACTTGGCGGATGTTGGTTTTTAGGTGCTCGAGCGTTTCAGGTTTGTCGGCGTAGACACGACATTAGCATAATCCTACAAAAAATTCAACTGCGTCAAATCGCATGATCTTGGCAGCCAGTTGACGTCACCAAAACGTGAAATAATGCGATCTGAGAACTTTTCACGAAAAATGTGTGGCATATTGTTGGAATCACATGTCTTCCACATCAATATCTTCGATCTTCCTCCCCCCATATGCGGCAAATTTGCTTATAACATAACCAGAGAAGTGCAAATGTGCTTCATCAGAGAAGAATATTTTCTTTGAAAAAACAACCAACTTCCTGCTGCTCCAACTCCTATGGCTAGATCTCTAGGCTTTATTTCTGGTGTTATCTAAATTGTATATGGATGTAGGTGCAAGTCCAGATACAAAATACGACAAAGGGAGCCATAAGAAAAGCCCAAAAGCTGCGAACGCTGACGAATCTAAAATTCCGGGTCTTTAGCCAGTGTTTCACTTACAGCAGCAATATTTTCAAATGAACTTGCGACACAATGATGCACAGGCCTTCCTCTATCCAATGCTTCCATTCTCTTCATTTTTTTCATTACGTTGCGAATTGTTCGCTTAGTATGGCGATGAAATTGACCATAATCTTCACGTAAATTTCAATACACAGTTCGTACAGAATTGGTGTTTCAGCGGTGGCTAAGTGATCTACTTCTTAAATGTTTTTTTGCAAACTAACTTTTGACACTTTGAACACGCGTGATTATTGATAGTTCTGCCAACATAGGAAACTGATTGGATCATCCTGTTTTATTTAATACATATATAGAGAAGGAAGAGTGAGAGGAAAATACCGCCCTGATGAGGATATAGCTAAAATAACTCATGCAACCGTTTAGATATCAAGTTGTTGTTAATTGTTCAATACGATCGGATTTTTGTACTTCTGATGCTGAGTAGTGTGACTTATTCAGCTAGTTGGACGCCGAAATGTTTGTTTAATGTATATGTAATTCTTGAAAATCTACCGGGTGAGCGTTTATAAACGAAACTATTGTGGTCGCTTTCCGATGACGACAAAAACACCGAAGAATAGTTACGGTTGAGCAAAACAATGCCTATTGTACAATAATTTGTGCTTATTGGTAACTAATGGTTAAGATGTTTTGATTACGGTGAATGTTTATGGTTTTCATAGTCGATCGAAGTCATGTTTACGTCTTTGTTGCTCTAAATATTTATAACAAATTTTTGCAAAACAACTTTGTTCAATTGATGCTTTCTACTGGGACGCTTTATGCTGAATCTCCTACAATATTATGGATCACTTTGATGTTGCTACAATTTATGGAAAAAAAATCAAAAAATAATAGTGGACATACAGACAGAACAGAAACTCAATTTCTCTTTATATTCTGATGTAGATATTATTTTTTAGAATTTCCTGCAATATTTGGATTTTTGTTAGTTGTTTATTGCACTATTGGTTTTGATTACAGATTTCGATTGCAACTATTTTAAAATATTAAAAAATAGGCACTGTTTCGAGGTGAAGCTTGGCATCATATTAACCTTATGATATGTTGGCATAATTCATGTCAAATGTAGTTCTTTTAATGAAGATGCTTTGTTTGACCTCTTATCTGATGAATATGGATTAAGTTACGCGATAAAAACAATATATGAGCAATTTTATATGATTATTTTGATTCTCAAAGCGATCGAGTAATTAGTTTTATAGCATAATGACAAATTTCTAAATTATTTTTTGTGACCTGTTTCGTTAAATCAGTATTAATTTTCGAGGCAACGTCTTTTTACATAATGAACACTCGTTTCAATTAATTTTAATATGCTTTCGACTAATTAATACGAATCTGAAGGCTGGCTGCTTCATATAACAAAATATTTAAGTATTCCATACATAATATGTTAATCATGCATTATTCTTGAATTAATTCATATTATACCATTAATGGAAAATTCGCATGTGTTAGTGTTTACATAAGTGGAAGAACAAGTTTTAAGCCTTATACGTCAGCAGCGTAACATAAACCTTTTTTGTTTTCCAGGATCAGGAGCACTTGAAGCCTCCGATCATTGGAATGTTGGCGAGCGCGGAACTGTATTGTCTCGCTCTCTCCAATATGTACTCCGATCCGAACTATCACAATCTGAACCACTGGAACATAATACAATCTTTGATACGGAAAGGCGTGCAAGTTCCAGATCCACCAGACTGCAGTTTAACCGAGACAGTTCTAATACAGACAAATCCTCTCAAAATGGTATGGTATTTTAAACATGAAATGAGTTTGTATATAGATTTTGTGATTTATTAATTGCTCTTCTAGAGTGCTCATATGGCCGTGATAGAATCTCTGATGGTTCTATATGGGCGCGAGGTAGGCACACGAGATAGAGTGAGCGCTGCGATACGACGGTGGGGCGGTAAAGCCTTACCGGCCAGCACGGCCCCCGTCAATGCCTATATAGCACCACACGAAGAGTCGTTGATGGGTTGGGTGTCGTCAGCGTGCGAAGTTCTTCGAGAGCAATATCAGGTATTTATATTTATTTGTACGATATATATATCAGGGATTTGTATTTATATTAAAATTTGAATCGTAGGATGATGAAGACGGCGATTTTCCAAATATTAATACTATCGACTCGCTGAGAAATTTGTGCGACGGAGTAGCTTTGGCGGGATTAATCAGCCTCTACTGTCCGGACGCTCTTCCCGTTTCGCAGATTAGAGCACCAAGACTGGCTTCTGTGCACGACTCGATACATAACCTAACGCTTGTATATAATTTTTGCCAAAAACACCTCCCCTATAACGTCTTCCACATGATGCCCGAAGATATTACGTATATGAGAGGGTTAGTATTATATTCTTCGACTGTAAGATACCATTGAAAATGTAATATGATAAATTTGTTTCAGGTCAATGAATCAAAATTTGCTAGTAATGCTAGCTGATCTATTTAATAGTCTAGAAATTCATCCTGCCAAATGCGTCAGATTTCCAGGGACGCAACCTAATGAAATTCCAGGTATTTATCGATTTAATTTAATAGATAACGAAGTTCAGTATGGAGTAAACTATTATACAAATAAACAAATCCGCATGTAGGTTTTCGGTTGAGGGTTATTTTTGAACTATGTACGTTAATTACACTTTGATAAAGTGTTTCTAAATTTTTATTCAATATTAACATGCTAAATAAACACGATAATAATGCTTAATATTTTTTGCATGAAGGTAAATTATTTTAATGATTAAAATATGCAATTGTAAAATTCCACTTGTGTATATTTTTTATGCAGGATGAGGGTAGGGGTGATATTTAAAAATTATTAAATTTGAAAGCCTCGTTTTATTTTATTTTTCTCTACAAAGTCTCTTATGTTAATTATGCTTAATATTTTAATATAAAGTATATTATATATATATCGTGCACATATTCACACACTACAACCGTACACACTTATAATAAGTATAATAATTATAAATTATATTATACTAACAATTTGGCCGGGGTTGCATGAATTGTGGGAGTAGGTGTGGGTCTGGGAGCAGGGCAGAGTAATGTACACGGCGTTGTCCATAAACGGTGCCTGCCACCTGCCGCTCCCGTACCCATTCCTGACCTTCGGAGCGGCCTGCACACGCCGCCCCCCAACAATCAACAACCCTTCACAGGTGACGATACTCCACGTTAACTATGTTACTTGCGTAAATTAATAATAATGTTCAGTAGTAATGACTTTATGTTTTGTTCTATCATTGGCTAATAGTTTTACTAAATTTGTTGTTTTTTTCATTTCGTTTTTATTGAGAAAAATCGGGGGAGGGGTGAAGAAATATGTATTATAAATAAAGGGATATTCACCAGGTAGTAAGAGAGACACGGATTGTGATTAGGGGGCTGCTTGATAACTAACGCTTTCACTCAGCGCATTCATGGAGAAACAAGATAATTTTGATTGTCGACTTTCAGGACAATTAACGAGTTATTAATTCTTTAAATTCTAAAATTTTGTAAATATTTCTGAATTTAAAAAAATTGTCACAAACATTTTACAACTTGTATTAAAAAAATATCCGATACTCTTTTTGCACGAAGGATGCATTACAGAGACATATAGATACATAATAGGAGTCCAATCGTACACTTGCTTATGTGGCAGACATGCATCACCATACTAATTTAAATGGATGAGAGCTCAAAGGCAAGTAAATTTTGCACGAATTCACTAATATGTCACAAATCTAAAAATGTACTGTGAAAATACAATATTTACAAATAGGTGTAATATTATATTGCATGTTTATTATTAAAAACATGCAAAAAGTTCAGTTGTTTAACACATTGCAAACAGGGCTCATAACAATTGTCGTGTTTGGGTGTCCAGGCGTAGTAAGCAGGACACTAGAATTTTCGTGTTTACATAGTTGGCATATAGTAGGTTTCTTCTCTATTTGCTCTAGATGTAGTTTTAAGTGAAAAGTTGCTCTTTTTTGTAATATAACAAGCGTTTATTTATTACTTTTCTCAAGAAGTGTTATTTGAAGTAATGTCTGATCAAAAAGAGTACTATCGTCCATTCGTACACTTGCTGGAGCGACAGATATGCATCACCGTACTGAATTTTCATTTGTCGATGAATTTCAATGGTTTTTATTTACTACAAAAAAAAAAACGAATGAGCTCCACTTTGGTGTATATCAAGTGTAGCGACTATCTTAAGCTACTGCTTCACTTTTATGTTGCATTTCTGATTCGTCTTGTCAATACGAATCATGGATATTTCATTAAAACTCATCCTCGTAGAACCAGAGCCGCATTTAAATGGCAGCATCTTATTTTTATTATTTTTTTAGAGTGCTGCAGCTTTGTAGCTCTTTATAGAACCTCCATTGGTGCCAAATTTCGTTATTTTTACATGGTTTTCTGGGAATACAATCTGATTTTTTTTACCGAGACATTAACCTCTTAACCAGGCAGTTTCTTATTACGTGATTAAAAATGCTTTTTTCTGAATGGGCAGTTAATTTTGTTAAATTTAAATTTAAAAGTTAAATTCACCTGTCATAAAATGAACAGAATGCAAAGAGGAAGACAATAAACACAGTCAGAGAATGGCCAACGCAATGGCGATTGTGATGATGTAATATAAGGTTTGACAAAATTCGTCCCTCCCGTTGTATAAGGTTAAGATCATGATTATCAAAGTTATTTTTTTATTATGAAACTTGGACGAAAATTCTTTGATAAGCAAGAGAAAAGGGACTGGGGAATGTGAAATAGGGTGTGCATTTTTAATGGTGAAAGAAAATTATTATAATATTTTTATCTTTGCTTTTTTAACATTTTTTCTAGAAATAATTTTATATATTTGCATGGTTTATTTTATAATTTAAAACACTGATGTTCTAACATGTCTTTGTGCATATATTATTATTAACATATTCTTTTAACACATTATTTTCATATAAATATATCACTATTTTTATTTGCAATGTGCAGGTTGGCCCAAAAGTAAGTGTTGGATAACGACATTATTGATTGTCTTATTTAACAAGTTGACCATAAATAATATAGTTTTACTATATCATAGAATTTCAAAAACATGGTTTTTAATCTCTATATATAATCGAATCTTATTACAGAACTTTTCATTTTGATTAAATATACATACACATCATAAGTATATACATATATACATAACACATATGGTTGATTTGCATTTTTGTTTATTATTATTGCTACGTTCTTTACCACTGTTGCTTTTATTTACTATATATTGATTTCTAACGCTCAATTTTAAAGCTTATTTTTATCATTCAACTTCATTTTACGCTACGATTAAATAAAGAAGAACACGGTAATACTTTTGAATAGGCATGAATTATTGGATTTTTACTTCAAAATCTTTCATGGAATGATTAAAATCGAATCATATCGATAGAAATCATCATGTTTTTGATAAATAAACAGCTTATTGTTTCTAAAAAAAAACAATAACTAAAAATGCATGTTGGGTAACGTTAAATGCACATTGCTTTTATTTTTATGGAGTGCTTCTTGTATCACACATTACTGTTTTTCAGTGACGCGTTCACCTTCGGCGTCGTTAGTATCGCGAGGTCGCAACGTGAACATGAACAGCGTCGGACAGGGTATGTTGCACCGGTCAGCGTGCTCGACGCCAGAGCGAAGAAGCGCCAGTCCTCAGCACAGCGGCTTCGTCCAGCAAGACGACGGATTTGTTGTGCATAGAGGGCGCGCCGTTCCTACTTTGAGTTCTGTAGTTAGGCAAAGCGAAAGTAGGCATTTTATTTATATGATTATGGATTTTCTATAAAAATGTATTCACAATCTGTTGCAAATGTAGACGAAGGCGTAGCAGCTGGACGTCCGTCAAATTGGGAAGAACAGAGGAGGTCCAGTTATGCCGGTCGGCGATCGCGTAGAAGTTCCATAAATGCGGCTGACGATTCTCAATTGACTGTAGAGAACTTCGGTGGATCGCAAGATAGGCTTAATTTCGTAGGGCGAAATCCTGAAAAGGAACTAGCTACTGTCGGCAGTCATCACTCGTCGCCGAGGAAGATATCTGCACCAGCGGGTATTTTTTTATTTAATTTGCTCAAATTATTATTATAAATATTGATTGTTCTATTTTTTTATCAGGTCCAATAGAACCGAGCGTTCCTGTGAGATCGTCTTTGCAAGACGCACGAGGTTCAATAGATTTCTTCTATAATGAAACCGGAAACGGAGTGACGTATCCGATTAAGAGGATTGACGATGTTCGAGAGCGGCATCTGGAGAGGCAGTATTCAAAGCCAGAGGAGGCCGAACGAATAATCGAACATCCGTATCCGACTATGAAGCGGCAGATGAGCACTGAAATAGTAATGTCTAATCACAATTTGAACTCAAAGCCGATGGAAACCGATGCACCTTTTTACTTAAACAATAACAATAAAGACGTGACGGATGGGGAGGTCAACAAGATGGCCAGCTTTAGCGATCTGAATAAATTCAGGGGTCCTGTAGAGCAGCCAGGTATGCCATTTTGCTACTTGCGAGTCTCAATGGTATTTTTAATTCTGGATTGTTTCAGGTATACAATTAGGTTTTATGCATCACGGTAGAGAAGAATCGCCTCATATTGCGCATAAAATTAATAGATATTCTAATCATGTTGAAGCAGATAAAAAAATGACTTCTTTCGGAGCGTCACCGAATACGACGACTTGGCAGCAGCAATCGTTGCAGAGCGAGCAAAATGTTTCTAGTGAGTATTAACCTCTTATTAACGATATGAGCTTAATCCATTTCAGGAATTTCCTTATTTTCTCTTTGACAAGAATTGTGAAATTTGCTTTAACCGCCTCCCGAGCGCGCGCTCAAAATGTACGATTTTACAACTCATATTGAAAAAAATTCTAACAACATTATGTTACGAAGTTTATGAGGTAAACTGTCGTTTCTTTTGGCATTTTTTATCTTGATAGTGGCTCTCAATATTTTTTTACAATAAAAATATAAAATAATCACTTCGTATGTACTTATTGCAAAAAATTGTATGAGTATTTTTTAGTCCCCCAACTACACGCCCCCAAATAGCACGTTCATAATTTACCGTGTTATTGGGGAGTCTACTGTAGTAGTGACATGTAATTAAATTAATCCTTTGCGTAACTTCAAAAAACTTTTTTCTATCGTCTTGCCTAAATGACCTATTTTCATTACTACATAAATAGTTTTACGTTACTTTTATGAAAAAAAAATTTTATCATCTTATTATTTCATATAAATTTAGCAATAAGTAATATGTACATCATAAAATTAATAGTTTCATTGGATTACGCTGTATATCAATATATCAATGAAAGTGTGAAATTATTATGAATAAAGTTACTACACCAGTAACAAAAATGATAGAATTAGTTCCTAAAATTTATGATATTTAACTTGAAATAAAAAAAATAAACTGTAAGTGTATTTTTTAAACACAAAAACCTATTTTTTCACCCTTACTTTGTACTAATTACTCCTCATATTAGATTTTGCAAAATTCTTTCCCAAATTGATTTTCAGAACACATTCTCTTAACACTCGCGTCGGGTACAAATTGTATTAAAATTATTACTGTGACGGGGCAGTTTTGCACATTTTCCAAAAAATTGCATTGTTTTTGAAAAATGTCCATAACTTTTAAACTAGTAGGAATTTTAAAACAAAAATTTCACAGATATTTTTTTATAGCCCGAGGTATTTAAATATTTAAAAAAATCGGTGGTTCTCAATCTGTGTTTTTTTAATTTTCTTAATGTTGCTGGGATTGCCTTCGTCCAACGACTTCGTTCCTTATTGAAAACAGTAATATATTGTCAAATAATAAACACACGTTTTTTATGAGCCAAGAAGCAAGATCAAGGGCAGCAATAGTACAAAAAAAAATCAGGGCCACATGTTATATATGATTTTGATTTAGTTAAATGAATAGAAGTGTAGAACCAAGATAGCTATAAAAAATAAGAGATCAAGGGTCGGTGAACTTCTCACCAAAAAACCCACAAAGAGGATATACACCTACAAATTATTTTTTGTCTGCAGTCCTGTCTTTCCCCCTTGTGATCTACCATACATAAAATTGACTGAACTTGAACGTGAATGTCGACCTATACATTGCAAATGCCCACATTAGTATCGTCTCTATGTACTTGCTTAACTATCAAGGACATTCAGTATTGAGATATTGTATATGGGAATAAATAATATACTCTAAAGAATTGGTTCGCAAATATGACATCCCAATTTGAAAAATTACACTCGCAAATATGACATCCCAATTTGAAAAAAAATTCTGATTATCAAAATAATTTAAATAAAAATAGTAAAAAAAATATTTTTTTGTTTGTTTTCGTGTAGTATGGATGTTCGAATTTCATGATTTTATTTAAAAGTTTTCTTTATTACTAATATCCTTTTATTGGCATCTGTGAGCAAAATCTAAAAATAATATTGCTCTGACCGATTTTTTTACGTTCAAAGTTCAACGTACGCAAAGACTCGTATACGAGTCATCCGTGTTTCTTCAAAGAAATTTTAAAGACTCGCATACGAGTCATCCGTGATGAATGTGTTAATAATGTATCGTATTTTTTCAACAAATAGACTAAATTCTAATAAAATCTCTATCTCCAGTTAATTTGGGCATGACCGCATAAAGCCGAATTCTATTTAGCTAGGAATCTTTCTAAATTATTGTTTCTTAAAACTTATGATATATTTAAATTAAAATAATAAAGGTTAATTTCATAAAAAGTAACGTAAAACTATGTAGTAATAGAAATAGGCCATTTTGGCTTAACAAATAGAAAAAATGTTTGAAGTTATGCGAAGGATTAATTTTATTATACGTCACTACTATTATACTTTATGATGAATACATTCGAACGGATTTAGACAAAAATGCCTCTATCAATAATGGAAAAAGGTAATTAAGACGCACTTGAGGTTGTCATCAGCATATTTTATACATAATGATATAATTAAGAAATTTGCAATTCATTTTCATAAAGGCTGCCGCCAATATGTCCTAATTAATCTTTATTAAACAACTATTGTCCGTTTTTAGATGTCAACTTGTTAAGAATGTTATAAAATAATCTAAATATCTACAACGGCTATTTTGAGATGCTGATAAAAAATTTCACAAATTAAAAATTCATTGGATTTAATTCAAATTAATTGCTACATAGAACTCTGCAGTTAAAAATTCAATAATCCAAATGTTTACCTTTATTTTATTTTTATATAATTTAAAAAATATATTTTTGTCCAAAATAATCAGTATAAAATCCTGTATTATTTATGCGATGCTTGCACATAAACATTACTTCCTATCCCTGCTGCTGTCCCTCACCCCTCCACCACCACCATTATATTTTACAATATGTTCGATGCGATCATTGAGATAACTTTCTCCGACTCACTGCACAAGGGCTCCAAAAAGTTAAAAATATCCATTTTTATTTTTTCTGAAAGTAAAAAAATTTACTCTAAATCTTTGAACGTATTGACACCATTTATTTTGCATACTGATTTTTATTTTTGAATTTCATACAACAAAAACTCATTTAACAATTTGAGAAACTTGTGGTTTTTCATTTGATCGTCTATTAACTTCTTCCTTTTGCTAGTCAAATGCGCATCCATTCATTCATCTCCTTGATTAATTCTAGTATATTTTTATTAGATTGCGAGAGTAATCAGCATCCAAGCATGCAAGAACCACCGCCGATAAGCAATGGCAACGCTATGGCTGCTCAATTGAACAACATTCGTTTGAAGCTAGAGGAAAAGAAACGAAGGATAGAACACGAAAAGAAACGGATGGAGTTGGCGTTGACCAGGCAAAGACAGCAAGTCGGTCAACAGGCGTTTCTGCAAGCCGTCACTAAGGTATAACGATGGTTTCAATCATATCACGACACGTCGCGTCACGGTTGCGGTTGTAACAACATATCGGTTTCGGTGGTGATGAACCAACCAAATGGTTAATGTTGAATATAATTTTTTGTAGCTAGCAATTTTGGTGAGTGTTTCACGATGAACTAACACAATAATTATTAACGACGAAGCGCTTTTTCGAATTGGAATCTTTTAACAATCTATCAAAATCATCACTCATTCATTTAATAATTAGAACTTCGAGTTTTTTCTAAATTTTATTTGCCGTTTAAAATGATCACTTGCTTTAAAATTTTAACTTTTGAATATCAAAATAATTAAACACACAATATAGGATCTTAGGTAAGCGTCAGCTGCTTCATAGTTATAATTTGTATATATTATATTTACTAATTACTAATGTACAGGGTGCCACATTTATACAGACTGAAAGATTTAAATACGTCTTTCTTGGCCCATCAGATGAACATAAATATATGTTTGTATTTACTAATCAAAGTGTGTCGTCCTGTATAAATTTGTACATAGATGACGATTACGATAATCTTAAACATTTTTGCACGATTACTATTTTTCAAAAGTATTTGTTTTGCAAATTGATCGTCAGTTATGAATTTTAATAGTTATATGATTTTAGTTTCATTTGTATTATATCAATTACTTAATGCTGTCATTTTTTATTCTTTTAAATTAAGCATATTGTATTAATTTTAATTGAATAATATTAGTTTCACACGTCTGCATTAGTCAAATTATACGTTTGACGTACATTCTAATAAGTCCCACTGGAGAAAGTAATTATGTAAAAGTTGTCAGCGAAGAAATGGAATGTTTATTTGTGTGTTGATACATTGTGTTTATTATTAATTTTTGGTGACGGTTGGTCCATTTTGGGTTTATGGTTTCAGAATAAGGGTAATGTAGGTAAACTTCCGGTAGCACCTGGTGTCGGTGAATACGGGGGAGGAGAGGAACAGAGCGGCGGGTACGCGACGGCTTCTGCGGGCGCTGACAGGACCTCCCAATCCTCTCCTTCCCCATCGCACCCCTCTAATCCAGCGAGACCGATGACACTTCAGGTACTTGAGAATGTTCAATATGAATAATTTAAACCATTATCGCATGAATATTTAAGCTAATTGCAAGATTAATTAAAAACGAAATGTAAATTGCGAAACAACAGTTATTATGGTAATGTATTCCCATTTCGTTATTTTTCGAGAAAGTAAAATGGCATTACTGTTATTTTCTCAGTGTACGCCATGCGTGCAGCGCGATATGTTTGTCGCATTGACATGAAATGAAGAAGTTAAAGATGTGCTTTTGCGGAAGTTTCTTCCAGTCTCTTTTCAAAGAACTAAAATCGGTAACAGTGTAAATGAGTCGCAAGTTCTGTCTAATTCGGTGGAGGCTTTCATGTGTGACAGAATAGCAATTGTGGTAGTAAGGTTGATTTCGTGTTTCTAGGATATCTCGTCTGATGTTCAGACTGTAGAAAATAAATGGCTCGATCAAGATGGATCGCCGTTCGTGGAAACAAGACGGACACCCGACTTGGACGGAATGGCACTCGAAGATTACCATCAGTCGATCGCCAAGTGAGATATCGCTTTTTCTTCATGAATTAATCATATTTTTGTGGTGTATCTACAATTTAATTTATTATTTTGCAGAATGAACTCCAGTTTACAAGATATACAAACGGATATAGCACGTCTAGCGACTCAACAGAATCAAATACAAGCCAATCAGTATTTACAGCAGCAAGTGTATCAACCTCAACAAGTACAACCTTCATTGGTGATTATAGATTTATTATAGATTGTGTTTTTTTTTTTAATATTATTTAATATTTTGATCTGCTGCATTTTTGTTTTTGCTACTTGTTTTATTTATGTTTGTTTTTGTGTGGTTATTGTCTTTGCAGCAGCACAATCAGTACGGTTCACAGCACAATATCAATTCAATGCCGTATGGATTGCAGCACAGCAACTTCGGTTCGTCACCTCACATTCCCCACGATCAGCAAATGTCGTCTAGTCCCCATCGTCATCATCAAATGGATCAACAGTTTTACCTACACGATCGACATCAAGCTCAACCGGCGCCTCCCCCTCGTCGCACTTGGGCACAGCAAGCACAAATGAACCACAATCAAGATCAGAGAGTGTGGCAGTCGCCGCATAATGTTCAAATGCAACAACCTCAGTATCACGATATGAATCAACAGAGGGGCTGGGGCTCGCCCTCGGTGATGAATGTGCAGCCTCAAGAGATGCGGACGTGGGGGAGTCCCCAAGGCTTCGTCTTGCACGAAGGGAGCAACATACCTTACCAGATGCCGAACAACCAGATGAGATACCAGAACGGCTCCGAACACAACGTCCAAAACGCAAACCACTTAAGTTACACAATATCTAGTCCCTCTCAAGCTCAGCAACCTCATTTGGCTGTTCAATCGTTATTCACTCAGAATACGCCACCAGCCGCTAGTCCGCAGCACAGAGCTAGCACTCCCCAGCGACAGCAGTCTCTCAGTGACTTACCGCGTCATCAAGGAGCTGTTAGTTTACAACAACTTTCAAATCCAGAGGCGACACACACGCCCATCAAAGCGCCTTCCATTGACGACATGGAACCTCAAAACATTTCGTTCATCGGCAACGCCGAAGACGAGGCGCTCCAACAAGGAATAGGTAGATTAAATATAACTTCGGGTAGTCGTACGTATAGGATACCTTCGCCGACTAGGCCGTCGTTATCGAGAAATTCATTCACGCAACCTCCCAGCGAACCGAATTCGAACGTAGGAGTGAGTCTCGATCAAGGCGATCAAACGGCTGAGAAAGGCTTTTATATATCGTTCGATAGCGAACAACCAAAACGGCCCAAACCTCCGCTCCGCGCCAAACGTGGATCACCAAAGAAAGATAGGATTTCGTCCAGCGCTAATCACAGTCCGGAGAGAGACGCCAAAGACAACTCAGGCGACGATCAATGGCCGGAAAGAATCAGAGAACCCCTTGTCACTCAAAGGCACACAATGTCTTTAGATCAAGCTCCGTCCGTCTCACACAGAGAAACTCCTCGCGTGATACCCACGGAAGATAAAGACGGCCCTGCTGCTATCATTATCGGAGCTGATCTTTCGAATCCGAACCCCGTGAGTATCCGTATTCACTTTGTTTTCGTCCGCTTATCACCGATTATATAATGATTTTATTTAATTGCAGTATTTTTAAACATGCCTAATGATTCGATTGATTTTTAGGAAACTGCAGAAGAAATGGAACGGAAAAAAGAGCGTATCATGATGCTCTCTTTGCAAAGAAGGCAGGCGGCTGAAGAAGCTCGTGCCAGAGCTGAAGCGGCAGCCGAAGCGCGCCGGCAACGAGAAGCAGCGCTCGCCGACGAACGAGCGGCTCGTAAAGAGTTCCAATCGCAGCGCCGTGATGCAATATTGCAGCAGTATAAAATGAAAAAGGCGATCGAAGAAGCCGAGAGAGAGGTAGGTTTTTAATTGTTAAGTAAACAATACTAGAAAATCTGCTAATTTTCATAAATAAACATTTTTAGGGTAAAGTGCTAGACAAGGCCGAACTGAATGCCATTATGAAACCGTCAATGCCGCACAGTAGCAACAATGGCACGATGGGTAGCGCGTCGGGTACGAAAATGAGACCGAAAATCTCAGGCGCCGGCACGCGTGCTAGACCAAAGACTATTCACGTTGACAGTGGTGCCGTTCAAATGGCCGAAGGTATTCTAACAGCAAGTCGAGGAAAGCAAGGATCGTCTTCTAATCTTACAGGTTATTTTTCAATATCAATTTCACGTCTAGATTCTTTAATTGTATTGAGCTTATTGAAAATGTTTTTTATTTATTGATGTTTAGACTAATTTGTGAACACTTAGTATTGTATTATAATATTATATAAATACAATTATGCACATTTATTTTTATCTAGCTGTGTTTGATCTAAGAGAAAGGTAAATTTTGCTATCAATAATTTTGTTTTTTGCATCATTTAGCAATGTATCAATCATTTTTAATCAAAGTTTTGAAATTTTGTATATATGCGTTGGTTCTCGCTGTAGTGTCTTCATGTCCTCTTGAAGATCGGGTGACATTTTTCGGTTTTCTAAGAACGTCTCAGTGTAGCTCTGCTTGGTGCGAGTTCAGCTGAACTCTCGTTGACTTAAAGTCGGAAGCAAAGTAGTGAAAGTGAATTTAGTACTGCCATGTTCGGGTATATTGGGGAAAGTCTATGTCCTTTCTAATTCTCGACCGTCATGTATGGAATTCAAAAATCAATCAAATTGGCAATGATGTATATAATTCCATAGAATTTGAGTCTGAGTACCTGTTCGGCGAAAATATTTGGACACTAACCATATCCTTTGTATTTGGCATTAATTACGTAATAAATTCTCAAATAATTTAGTCATCCATATTCACCTATTTATTTACGGCTTTCATATCGTGATCTTATAGATCGCCAGAACCTCTCCAGTTATTTTTGTTTTACCTCTTCTACAGTCCCAAAACGTTTCCTTTCATATCCCTTTTGAGTAGGGAACAAATATAAGTCACAGAAGGCGAGTGAATAATCGGTGTCATTCCGTTTTTGCTCAAAAACTGCTCACAGACATCATGGTGTGAACCGGTGCATTGTCATTATAGAAGAACCAATCCCCTGTGCGCCAAAGATCCGCCCTTTTCAATACCACCTCATGACAGGCCTAGAGGTGACGCTTCCTTTGATCCTCAGTGATGAAACGAGGAACAAATTTGCCTGCTACTCTTCGTATGTGCAAATCCTCTGACAAAATTCTCTGAATTGAACTCCATGACATTCCAGACATATCAGATAGTTGATCAATTGTTCGGCGACGATCTTCACAGACGAGGGTGCTGATTTTTTCAACGTTGTCATCAGTCCTTGAAGTTGTAGGGCGCCCGGAAGGAGGATGGTCTTCAATCGTCATTTCGCCCCTTTTAAACTGCGAAAACCAGTCGCAGACCCGAGCTTTATTCAAAGCATTATCCTTGTAAGCTATTTGAAGCATTACAAGAGTTTCTGTGGCCGTTTTCCCTAACAGAAAACAAAATTTTACCACTCCGTGTTGTCTCGAACGTCAGCAATCTCAGATTTTCTCCACGTGGGAAAAAGCTGTTTTGGTAAAAAAAATGCTACGCACAAACAGGTGCTATCGTGTTACTGATTCCTACTGGTTCCCTCTACAACACCCCACCACACAGAAATCGTTCACCTAACATTCCTCCCCTCCACGGCTTCGTTACTTTTGGGACCCCCCTCGTAAATAACCAATATATAAAATAATTATTTCATAAAACGAATTGTTTGTGCATTACTGTCGAATAACACTGATCAAAACAGTGAACACCCCGTGAATAACTCTGTAAGGAATCCTTTTCCAAAGAAAAAATCCGAAGTTTTGCCTTACATAAATGCACAAAGAATTCGTTTTATGAAACAAAATATTTATTTAAATGCACATATCTCTTAAAATAATTACCTGTTAAATCGTACCCGTTTTTTTATATTATAATAATAATAAAATTGAACAATAATGATTCATAACATGTGATTCCATCTTGATTGGATTGTTTTAAATTCTGAGAAATAAAACAAAATACGCATTAAAATAATAAAATATTATTAAAATAAATTATTAAACGCGTAGGAAAAATACATATCAAATACGCACATACACGACCCCCTCAGT
The DNA here is from genome assembly GCF_051122295.1 of Plectrocnemia conspersa. Taxonomy (NCBI): domain Eukaryota; kingdom Metazoa; phylum Arthropoda; class Insecta; order Trichoptera; family Polycentropodidae; genus Plectrocnemia; species Plectrocnemia conspersa. The sequence continues at coordinate 2,457,826 of NW_028277178.1, read as the reverse complement.
GTATAACGCCAAGCAAAATCCTGCACGTGTGATTTTGTATTTTTTTTAAATATTGCTGTGGAACATGGTGCTCCCGCCTGCTTCCTTAGGTTGTGTGTAAGTCCTTACTTTATGTGATGCCCCACTTGCCTGTTGCGGAAGCCTAACCGGTCAGGGGCGAAGCCCTGGTGTCGGGTCTTTGTGCAGTGATATTTTGTTGCAACCGTGACTTGAATCCATTAACTCTGTTATTTTGTAGAGGAAAGGATGTTCTGAAAAATTTTAATGGGTAAATCACCCACAATTTTTTATGCCACATGCGGTCACTACAATATTATTAAGTATATATTTTTTGATATTTTCAACAGCTATTGTAAAACTTCGTAATTTTGGCAAATATAAATCAATGAAATAGAGCATCATACGAACCTGAAATTTTCATTGACAGAACTTTCTCTTAGATCCGATTATTTACTTTACGCATGTTTTTGTTGGTTTTGTTTACGCTTTATTATTTTTAAAATATAGCTGGATATAATCAGCCGTCGTCTCAGTCGACTATGCGAAGGGATTATTATAGAGGCTCCCAAGATAGTTTAGCCGATAGAGCTGGTTTATATAGAGGTATATTTGCATCTTATTTTGCACGTATTATTATTGTAGCATTTGAGTGAAGTTAATTAATATCGTATATTGTAAAAAAACTATTTTTAAATCGATCTGAATTATTTTACAGATTCGCCGATTGACGAAAGCCGCGGAATGTCGCCAGGAAGCGGCGCCAGTGGATTAGGCAGGCGAGGTTCATATAAGACGTCCAGAGGTACGTTTTAAACTTTATCCGACTCGTTGGCGCATGAGATGATACAAATTTACGCTTTCGAAGGCATGAAACGATTACTTTTCGAGTTGTTTGATGTTTGAATACGATTCAAGACTTGTAAAATGAATTTTTTTATTTAATTCTACTTAGCATGGTTGTTAAAGATTGATGTGGCATGCCATTGCTGTTATACTATTATATATATATATATATAAAATAGTCGAGAAATTTTGCGGTAAATATAATATGGTAGCCCAAATTAGAAGAGAAATAAATTGAAATTGCCTTTTATTATAATATGATATATTTTTGATTTATCTATACAATGTTGTACAAGCTTAAATTATGGCACAAAGCGTAAGCATTTTTCCGCAAAAGTAGCACAAGACGAAGCGAAGGTAATCTATATAGCTTTTGCACTTAAGTGAGCATAGATATTTTTAGCTTTAGATATATTTACACTAGGTATGGTGATATAAATATATAGCCAGCTGACGCTTTTTTTTTATCAGATTATAAGAATACACTTGACACAAATACAATTTTCTATTTTATGAATATGTTTGTCATATAGGGTTAGTTGAGAAAGACTAAAGGACATAAAATACGTAATTTGCAATTTTTTTTATGAAGTTCATTATTATTGTTGGTTATGTAATAATACATCTCGTAAAAGTTAATAAAATCTAATTCTTTTCAGAGCATTTTTCTCGGTAATGTTATCCTGTATGATCTATTGTTCATAAAATTATCTAGTGAAAAGATGAGCTATTATACACCTTCATAAACTTTTTCAATGATATTTTAAATTAGCAGTATAAAGAGTGAAGTCAGATCGTCCCTTTCTATATATTATCACTTAAAGATGGAAACATTGCTGAGAATCTTGAGTATTCCATATGCTGTCGAATTCAACTCCTAATCGGACCGTTCTCAACTCTGATGACTATGTTTCTGTTCTTCTAAATCTTCTCAACTTTTTTTTGTTAATATCCACAGAAGCCATACACGGCAATGTTGGACTGCATCTGACCTGTTTTTAACTTGTTTTTCTTCATGCGAGTATCAAGACAGAAGAACTGGAGAATTGTTTTACAATAAATCGCTAACTCAGCTTTTTTATTATAAAGACATTGGTTCTCTTTTCTCTCCAAAAGACAAATTTTAATTGAGTATCCTTCTTCTATTTCTCCAGTTTTAAGTCCATGTAGATCTAAGAATCCAAAAATTTATTACACGCATATTCCATTACTTCGAATAAGAAATATACTTTATATAAAAAAAACGCATATGTCTTTTATGTCATTTAGTCTTTGTGACAAATCCCGTATTTTTTTATAATAATTCTCTGCTGTCTTTTTGCATTGTTAAAATTTCGTCGATGTTATAATTTTTGTTATAAGACTTGAGTCGTAAAGTCAAGAGTTAAAATTGTTTTGTTATCCTGCATGAGACGACTTGAAGCTGATTTTTTTTGTATTATTTTATATTTTGATTTTTTATTTCAAGTAAATCTCGTGTTGTAATCAAATCTTATAAGACAAACATGAGCTTGTCGAGAAATGCGAGTTGAATGTGTAAACATTTCAGAGAACGTTAATGCGCCGGGACCGCAAGCTCAGACCAGGGGAAGGTCTAAATATTCCACTTACCAGAATAACTTTAAGACTGGACGGAAGTCTAGCTCTCTCATGAATCTGTGTGGTAAGAGATTCCAGAGAATTGTTAAAAGCTTGTCCTTGCTATCACTGGGCTCATGTTTTGGTGCAAAGTTTTTTTTTATAATTTTTGTTTCACATTTTTGTTATAAATAATTTTATTAATCTATTTTATTTTTATACATAACGATGGTGCTGCAGTTAAATAATAAAAAAAACATAAATATATTGAATACTCTTAACTGCATCATCATTTACAAGAGGACCATGAAAGATTACTTAACTTTTATGGTCTTCTTGTAATTATATAATACATACTCTTCATTTGTACATATGTAGTTGTGTAGTCTCAATGGAGTATTGATGGGTGGATGGTTTTTTTTTAATACAAAAATCTGGTGCTCATAAACAGGCAAATCACGGTATACGGATAAATATGGGCTATCATGATAGATATAGAAAGCAGCATGACAAATCTAACTCTAACTTACTAACACACGGTCTTGTTTATACATAATCAATCTAAAACTCTATGATATTATTTAACCGATTCTTTTTAGAGCTTCGTATTCTGTCTCACTAATCAATTCCTTGCGTTGATATGGTTCATAAAGATGCAAGCATGCTTTCACGTTCACTGTTATTTATTGTTTGTTTATAATAATCTAAATCAGTCATTGAGTAAATCATTTTTTTAATTTATTAATTAATTACACAAATGGCTGATTATGGTTATCTTATAAATATTTATACGTTAATTAATTTACGTGTTTATTGTTGGTGTAATTAAACATTTGATTGATGTATGAATATGTGCATGTCTGTGTTTGTGTGAAAGTGTTCGTAATAATGTTAATTTTTATATAATGTCTATCTACATATATAAAATTTCCATCAGTTTTTTTTTTTTGTTGTATATTATAATATATGAATACTGGAAATAGAGTAGAAACTAAATGTAATATATGCTAAATTTTTATTATTTTAAAAAAAAAAGCAATCAGTGCCAAGCTTCTAATAATAACAACCTAAGTATTAAATAAATAAATAGCGAGATAAAATAATTCTTAAGCTTTGTGGAGATTTTGCTAGCCAGTAAAATAAATATATTACTCTGAGAATGTAAATTTATACCTGTTGCCGTTGTTATATAAATGTCATAATAGTTTTTTAGTAGTGCCTTTATTTCATTTTATACAGTAATTTTTTTTTTAATAAAATTGTAGACAAATTAATCAGTTTTAGAATAAATAAGTTTTTTGTAGCATGGTAACATTGGCCTTTCTAAGGTTATTAACCGTTTTGTTGCCGAAATCCAATATATCGACTTTTGATTGTTGGTCAAGAATTGCCGGATATGACGTCATCGTTGAAGAGAGAATCAGATATCTTTTTTTATTGGCTTTAGGGTATTTTTTCCGTGTATATATTTTATTTATTATATAATACATAGATATAAATGTAGTAATAAGCTCCTGAATCGCCCGAAAAGTGCAGCGGCGAAACAGCGGTTTTACCTGTTATTCCAATTTTGATTTTAAACTGCGAAAAAGCAGAGCCAGAACAAATAAATATATATCTCAGATCACTCTTTGAGCTGCATGCGATCCAAATACAATTTTAGAATATCATTATAAGATTACAATGAGTTGTTTTTTTATGAATAATAATTACATTCACAAATCACATTATATTCTATAACTATAAATCTATTTTTGTCATTGTTTATATATTTTGAAGTGAAAATACACATAGAAACTGTTTATCGAAGAGAGAAAAAACAGCAAAGAAATTTAATAAATAAATTCTTATTTTTTTTTTACAATTCGTGTAATTGTATGTTTTAATTATTCTGAATTTAAAATGAATTCTTTAAACTAGTTGCTGTTATGGAAATTATTTTTATAGCTTATTTTTTATAAGAATTTTACTGTCTGCAATATATCAGTTAACCGTTTATTTTAATGAAGTACAATTATTAAATTTTCTTTTTTGGAAAGAGTTTCAAATTTAGCTGACTTAATTTTCTATTTATTATATAATTTGATGGAAATTTTATATATTTTACCATAGGTGAGTAATAAATTTCATATTTAAATAATTGCGAATCAAAATTATCAAACTTGATCAGAATCATTAAAAAAACGTGTCGATTCGTCGTATCGCACAAAAGCATGCTGTAAAAATCATTTTACTATATTAAACATACATATAAAATATCGGTTAATTAGGTTATAGCTAATCTGTGGTTACATTGATCCACCCATCATTATATGTTGTTGTGTTGTGTGTGGCGCGTGGTGTGCGCAGGGTCAAGCTCTGAGCAGGACTCAATGGTGTTACGATACGGTGACGCAGATTCGGGCCTGGGTCGCGCCACTCCGCCGAGAAGAGCCCCGTCGCCGGGAATACGCACGCTGCCGTCGCCCTCTGGACCCGGATCGTTACCTCCTGGCCTCATTACCAAGCGGAGGAACTTCGACGACAACTCCAGCGACATCAGCTCGACGCCCAGCTCCATCATGGACTACTCAGGTAAGTCCTTCACTATCGTAAACGAGCAAACAAGTTATGATTTGAGACGAATAGCCATCATCATATTATGATCATCATCACCGATTTGAGAGATTTGTATTATAGACACTGATTGATCAGATTGAAGCACTTTTTTTTAAATCATACGCAAACACGGCTTTTATTTTCACTCATATATTATATTATAATGTGATTTATAAATATATATAAACAATGGGCTATCGTATCGGAATTAATCTAACATATTATATAGCTTTAAATTACAGTAAAACTAATCAATATTGTCTTGATAATAGGTCAAAAGAATAAATACGGTGTCTACAATAGTAAACGTGAGCTTCATTGAATTATTATCGTTTGGCATGATCTTTTTGAACGATTTATTTATTATTATATAAATATGTATATTGAACTAATCGATTGATTTATTAACGCTAATTAATCGCAAAATTATTTAACTAATATATTTATATGAAATATGATTGTATTGTCTTATGAACTTATTTATTTTATTCGGACGATCCATTTTATATTATTTTTCTACATCTGGGATCATCTGTATTATATATATATTTTGTCCTGTAATTTTGTATTTATATACATCTATTATTTTTCCATTCGTTTTTGGTCTATTTCAAATTTTTTATTTACTATTAATTCAAATTAAGGGATGAATCACAGAGAACTAATATAGTTTAAAATGCTGAACATTTATAAATTAAAAATTGACGTCTACATTCTGACTTACTGATTTCGACTATATCACTAGTTTCCAAAAAAAATATTTGCGACGAAGATAAATTAACTGAATTTATATGAGAGTGATCCAAATGAAAACTTTAAATATTCTATGCAATTCTTCTCAAGAAATGTAATGCTCTAAACTTAATCCTTATATAATTCATTCCAAAAGAGCTTAATCTATCTAGACCATTCATACACTTTCTGAAGTGTCAGACATGCATCGCCATACTGACGTAAAAATTCATTCGTCGATTAATTTGAATGGGTGTTGTAGATGCAGCGGCTATTCTAAGCTTTTGTGTTGCAAGTCTAATTTATTCTACTACATTTTTAACTGCTGTCAATTTACAAGACAATTCAGCAGTGTTTTATTTCTTAATTTCATTTTCCACGCCCTTATACATCACTATAACAACAAAAATTTTGTTATAAAATACACAAAAATTCACTATCAATTTCTAAGCATTTCCTGCTTAATTAGAAGCAGCAGACAAATCATCAATGTGTTATAGAGATTCAATCAATCTACAAAATTACGGGACAGAAGTTGAATAAATTAATAATTACTATTGCTGAAAATACTTATAAATAGAGAATGAGTAGCGAATACTAATAACTTATATTCGTATTCAATTACAGTTGTTAACGAGTGTGCGTGTGTGTCCTTTTGTTTTTATTTACAGTTTTGTCTTATCTGAGTTTCGTGTTTATTTTTCAGGTCCGCGCCTGTATAAGCAACCGACGACAAAGTCAAATCGAGGCATCATGCTGAACGCAGTTGAGTACTGCGTCTTTCCTGGCGTCGTTAATAAGGAGGCGAAGCGACGCGTCATCGACGAGATAAACAACTCTGAGGGCAAACATTTTTTAGTATTGTTTCGCGATGCTGGCTGTCAGTTTAGAGCGCTTTACTCATTTTGCCCTGATCGAGAAGAGATTTATAAATTATACGGAACGGGACCTAAACAAGTCAATGATAGAATGTTCGATAAGTTCTTCAAGTAAGTATTTCTTATATTTTTTTATTAATTTATTTAGCTAATAAAGCTAATTGTTTATACACTAAACAAATATATAAAATATAATGTAAACATGAACAAAATGTTAAAAAAGACTTGAGTGCATAAAGGTGTTTCTTTATTCCATTGAGGAAACCCGCTACATTTTTATTTTATCAAATTGTACTAAGAAAATTATTATACAAATTCACACCTCCGTACAATATTACCCTGGTCGAGGATCCTTTGAATTCCCAGTCATGACGGTGAACCTTTCAGAACTAATGAGATGGTAACCCGATTCTTTCTTCGAGGTTCAAACTATCACCGTCTGAGAGGTGAAAACACTTGACTATCAATGCGAAAAAACTCGTCGAAGTTTCCGTTGGCAAATCACCTTTTTCTTAGAACCACCAGTACTTCATCTCGTTCTGAGAAGCAGTTTGGTTTTACAAACAGTTGCCACAGACTCCCTCGTAAGTGATTTTTAATCACATAACATGTAAGCGGCTTTGTAGCTCTTGCCTTTGTAGAATTGCTTCTTTTTTGTAATCTGATTCCATAATTTGCGTGTTTCTATCTTGTCGAAATATCACGCGAATGATACAAGTTAGCCCCTGCAGATGTTTAATTTTCCGCTTTAAAAGTTTGGGGGAAGGCGTCCCTCCTAAGCATCGCCAATTAAGTAAGTTCCTTTCTGCCACTTCGTCTCTGTTTTGCCATACTAGCTCCAGTTTGCCAACTGTATCGGTCTTTCACAGTACTCCGTTTCTAGCAATTACAATTAAGTAAGTTCCTTTCTGCCACTTCGTCTCTGTTTTGCCATACTAGCTCCAGTTTGCCAACTGTATCGGTCTTTCACAGTACTCCGTTTCTAGCAATTATTATTTCAAAATTGTACTAAGATGGTAAAGCAAAATTTATATCTATTAAATTAGACTTTATACGTATATGGAAAAACTTATGATATTGGAAAATTGTTTAAATGTGAATATTTAACCCTTTGCGCTCGTAAGTCGACTATGTGTCGACATCGTATTTCAAGCGTTGTACTCGAACGTCGACAATATGTCGACAAAACTTTGAATGCATTTATTGGCTTTGTGTTCAAGCAAATTTTGAAAATTTAAATTTATTAATAGTAAAAAGACTTCTGTTAAACACATTTCAGTAATATTGAATTTTTAACTTATGCAAATAACTCAATAATCTTAAATTTACAAGTGTAAGTTTATTGTAAAATTTTTCATCGGAACATGGTCAAAGCGCGCGCTGTTAGGACGGCATCGCGCTAGACTTGACAGATTTAGGTTGTCAATTAATGCTTTAAAACTGATTTTTTCCTTCTAAGGGCATCTATATTTTTATGATATGGGATGAAACGGGATCATATGCTCTAATTGTGCATAATTATTACTTTATATTGTGTGTCTGTTATGAAATAAAAATAAAATTTTTAAGACGGAAAAAAGAGCGAGATGCCGTTATGCTAGCAGAGCTCGCTTACTCGCTCGCACTAGTAAAATGAGCGATTGACAACTATCGACCTGGGTACTCAACTCAAACGATAATATTAGTCTCGACACATTTAATATATTTTCGAGCTAGTAAATAGCTAAATTATGTAAAACAGAATTAGTAATCTGTGTTTTAATTATTTATAAATACATATATTGATTTTCTTTTAAAAATTATCCATATAATTACGAATGACGATATAATATTGAATTTTTAAGGATGTGACGATGAATTCGATATTAACCGTGATATTATTACTGTGACAGTAATAGTATGCGTTTATGCTAAGACTATTTTTACCAATTTTAAATCTGGTACAAGTATTTAAAGTTTCAAGTTTTAGGATAATCTTTTAATGTAATAATTTTTTATGATCAATTTATTTATATTTTTAAGAACTGTTTTAATAAATTCAAAACTTAAAAATTCAAAAATAAAGCCACGAGGCCAAACTACGCTGGTTCGCTCTAGGTGTAAAAACACCTGCCAATCCAAAACAGATCCCCACAAAAAAACAATGTAATATTTATCATTTCTGCCTCAAATGGGCAAATACATACGAAAAACTTGTAGAATATTTGTCTAAATATAAAATTTGATCATTTTCACAAAATATAATAAAACTTTACCAGCCCCGCCTATTTTTTTTTGTGTACGAAAAAATTGGGTGGGGCCTGGCCCCAATTGCATTTATATTATCACCACAGCTGATATTTTTGAGCGCCATTTCGAAATTTGTTAATATGTGGGGGCACCTATTCATGCCATATTTTTAAAAATATTATGGTTCAAATAATTGATTTACAGCCTTAAATTATACTAAAAAGCCATTTTATTAGGCTCAAATGCTTACGGCACCTTTAAATGTCTAATGAGTACTGGCGATTTTCTTGATGACACCTATAGAAGTCATCCGCGGTGAAAGGGTTAAAAGTCTTGTAAAATATATTTTTTTCAGTGAGTTTTAGGATTGTATTACACTTATATAAATTTATCCATATTTAACACTCTAAAGGTGGATGACTCAAATATGCGTCATTGAAAAACTATTGGTAAAAGTCGTTTATGCACAACATAATCAACACTTACACGTTTAATTGGATAAGATTTAAAACACATTTTGTAAATTAGTGATATCTATTATATATTGTTAACTATAATTACAGCTTACAATCAATAGATGTCGCTTAGCAGTTAGGGCTTAATTTTAATAATAGCGCATTCTTAATATTAAAATGTTTAGTTTGCTGCGGGACCTGAACCGATAGTCTCTAGGATATCAGTTCAACGCCTTAAGGACTACGACATTCCGGTTATACAAGACAATCTAAATATAAAGTTGTAAAATCGCCATGACGCGTTTTGAATGTCTCTCTGTAAAACATATGACTGAAGAATATAGACAAGGTTATTTTGCTTGTGTAACACCATAGACCAGGGGTCGGCAAACCTTTTTTGTGAAGGACCAGATTGTAAATATTTTAAGCTCAGCGGGCCAGGAAGCAAAATTAAAATGAGCTTTATCATTTCTCTCAAATATTCAAATGTATTGCAAAAGGCGTTACGTGGGCACTGAAGATGCTGTCAAATTTAAAGTGCATAACGTCACGGTGAAATACAAAGCAATAGGAGCACCTTATAAGGTGATACCTAGCTAGCTCCTTAACTCGACGGTTGGCCGCTCTATTATAGCACATACTTTGATTTTTTTATATGTCAAATCTAACAATTACTTGCAGCCCGGATTAAAATAAGCAGAGGGCTGGATTTGGCCGTAATTTTCTGACCTCTGCCATAGACAGTGAATATATTAAAAAATATCTAATTTAATTTGGCCTTCTTTTTCGTATTTTAAATATTCCTATCCTAAGTGCATGTAAACGCAGGACAAATACCCCCTGGATAAATATATCTCCCATCAAAACTCCCCTGGACATTAACCCCCTGTACAAATAATCCCCTGTGCAAATAACCCCCTAACAAATAGCCCCCTGAAAATTAACCCCCCGTGTAAATAACCTCCCTGACGATTAACCCCCGCCACGTATAGAGATAAGTATTTTATATAAGTTGTTATTATTTATAATAAATGGTCATTATTTTAATAAAATAATGTTTAATACGAATAATCAGTATCAATACTAATTTATTTCATTCAGCAAAAAATATACGTATTGTATATTTTGTACCGGTGACCGGTGCGAGCAAAATTGTTATAAAGAGTATTAAAAAAAAATAAAAAATATTATTAGGCTAGATACATATGTATGTATAATACAGCTAAACTTTGGTAATGGCGTCAGTATATGTTTTATTAAGTATAATAGAGCGTCACGAGACGTGTTAAGTAATATCTGTATTATCTTTATACGTGGCGGGGGTTAATTGTCAGGGGGATTATTTGCATGGTGGGTTAATTGTCAGGGGGTTATTTTCACGGGGGGTCAATGTCCAGGGGGGTTTTGACGGGGGGATATTGTCCAAGGGGTATATTTCCAGGCGGTTAGTGTCCTAGAATCATATTTCCTAATCTAGATTCTCCTTTATATATGGACCTTCGCTTTACTTTATTTGGAATCTCATTATCGGCAACTTAGCGTCAAAAGTGTTAAATTTTGCTTTTAAAAATCATTGGTTATATCGTCAAAATGTATCCTTTTGCTTAAAACATATGTGCTGATGTGCATATTGTTTGTGTTTTATTTATTGTAAGGTGCATAACAATTTTTCGTATTAAATGTGTTTTTAAACGTTATTATATGTTGATATATGTTTTATTTAACTAACAGTATATTTTTTTATTTTTTATAATACGTTTATTGTAATCTGATTTTCTAAAAAGTCTAAAACTTGTTAATGGGAATATATTAACTATTTACCAAAAAAAAACAACAATTAAAAAAACTAAAAACTAAGGTTTTACTAAGAAAAAAAAACTACAAGTAAAAAACTTGTGCTCTTTGTAATTTTAATCTTGATTAAATTTTATTGTAACCATTATTTTTTTGTATGAACGCAAATTGTTGATCGATGTTATGAGCGCTAAACGCTATAGAACGAGCGTGATGCGCAAGATAATAAGCGCATTGCGCAAGATAATAAACGATGGGTGCAAAAAAAATACAAACAGTCCAATATTTTAATTATTTAGAATTCATATGACATCTAGCTATTTACAAATTTCTTAATGGTTATAAACCCCTGCCGCTACATCACTCAGCTGTTTTTTTAAATAATTCATTTATTTGTTTTACCGCGCATTTGATTGCGATGGACGAAAAATCATCTAAAAACATCATTACATTTACCTTCCTATACTATGTATACCTAATACTATGTCATTTATTTTTTGTGAATAGTAAGTGCAATTCTTCGTGAACACATTTTAATAAATTATTCTTTTCTAAGTTTCATGGTTAACGTTTTACAAATTATTTAAAAAAGTACAATAAAAAAAGTTATTTTCCGATTAAAGTATTTAAATTATAATATATTTTAAATATTTAATTAATTTTTTTTTAACTAAAATACTGACAAACTATCAATCTTTCGCTGTATTAATTTTAATTTGTGAAAAGATTAATCAAAACATGTTTTATTTCATTTTTACTTCCAAAAATTGAACATAAAAAAAGTCTCGAAATTAAATACGAGCTGGCGCTACCCCGACCAAAAAAAAAATACGAGTGCAAAGGGTTAAATATTAAAATGTCTTATTATTAAATTCTTTACATAACGTAAATATTTTATTTTAATTAATCTTTTTTAATTTCTTTTCAGATACAATTCAGGAAGTAAATGTTTCTCACAAGTGCATACGAAACATCTTACGGTTACAATAGACGCTTTTACGATTCACAACTCGTTGTGGCAAGGCAAGAAAGTCCAACTTCCGAGCAAGAAAGATATGGCACTAGTTATATAAGCTTTTTCAATACATAATATTGGTCTAGTCGCCAAGAGTCAGAAGTGAAAATTGTTTACATGTACGTCATCTATCATCAACTTATGTATGTCGGCGGATCGTCTTCGATTTGTTGAAATGGGACGCAACTATTACATTTGTTATAATATTTTTCAAACAGTATATATATATAAAAATGTTAACTCGAAAGTGTTATTATTGAATCTGACATTTTTTCTTACGTTTGTTAGTCAACGATTTTTTTTAAATTAAACCTAGTTTTACAAATAAGACTCGAAACTTTAATTATTAATAAATAACGTATTATTTGAACTTACTACTTATTATTGTAAAAGTCATAATGGTATTAACAAAACGTTTAACGGTTATCGATGCAAACATGGGTATTTACGGGACTTGAATATGCCTCTTTGTATTATTATCGATGCGAAAACTTAAAGTTTTAGTGTCGTAAATATAACGCTAATTGTATTAACAAATTATATAGCATATTGTGCGTTGATGATAGCTTTTTTAATTATGATTTGTATGATCGTTTCGAATTGCTGAAGCATATTATTTGTATTATTATTATTATATACTAAATTAACGCTATATACATATATTGATGTTATATGAGAAAATGTGAGATATTTTTTTATAAATTAATACGATTACGATTTATATCTATAAAGGATGAGAATGATTATTTCCGTTTTAGGGGCACAATGTTTGTTTTAGTGATTTAAAGAAATTTTTGACGTGTTTTTTTAGTTTATTATTTTTGTACGTCTATATGCGGATTAAAATTTGCCATGTTTGATATTAATATACATGAACGAATATAACGTCACCGCGAAAACATTGGTTTGATCTGTGTATGATAGATTGGTTTAGTAGATGATATATTATATAGTCGTTCCGAATCGTGTCATATTGGAATGTCGGTGTGGATGTATTGAAGCGTTTTATAAATATATATATATTTATATATATGTAAAATGATATAGAATTGTTGATTGTTAATTTTCCGATTTAATGACGATTTGTGTTTGTTTTTATTCTATATATTATATGAATAATGTAATCATGATCATGTTAGTTATAGGTTTTTCAGTACACGAAAGAAAAGGAACACTACTAACACTATAATAATTTATATATTATATAAATGAATATCTGTAGACTGCATCTCGAAAATATCAACTCCATGACATAATCAATTCTTGTATTCGAATATTTAGATTGGTATCGAGAAACTAATTTAGTGAATTATCGTAATGAATATATAGTGTAATTATTTCGAAACGGTTGTTCGCTTTAGTGGGACGAATATATTATATATTAATGCGATTTTGGAAAATTTGAGTGTTGTGACATACAGGTTAAGGGAAATATTAAAAAAATGATTAACCGCTTGAATATTCCATTCATTTAAACCAGTGAATAAAATATGCCAGTCCGCTGATGTAAAACTGTTGACTATTCAATTTGTGTTCAATGACTTATTAACAATTATTATTATTCAGCGTCTCGAGGGTATTATTGTAATATTATGATGTTTTGTTGTTTTAAACAAATATGTATGTATCGTGGCGTCTCATGTTTTCTGCGCTTGATGTTTCGAAGGTATATTGTGTTTATACGTGATGCATCCACACTACGTTCTCTTGGAGGTCGAGAGGGGAGTCGTTGCATACTTGCATTATCGATACAATGTTTCTGTAAGACAACGGTATGTAATATTGTGAGAAATATATAAAATTATAACATTGAAGAGAAATGCGCTTATTCTATATTATATGCCTCATTGTGTAAATATTGTGTTTTTTGTATACAGCTATTTATTAAATTAAAGTTATTCAAATTAATATTACTCATTTGTCATATAATGTTGTTAATAAAATTTATTAAAAAAACATAACAAAAGTAATATTAAATTTCTTACATTACGTTTGTGTTTTATTTTTATTTAATCTATTTCAATATCACAAACATGGACTAGTTTTAACTGTTGGATAGTGAGTATGTGAAATTTGTTGATTATACAGTAGAATGAATTGAATAAATATATATCTCTAATTATCCATGTTATTATCTTTCTGATCTATGATGGGTTAAAATTATTTATTAAGCTCTCAAAAAGATTTAATTTTAAAAGCTCATGAAATCAGCCTTGCTGCTACTCTAAGGCCCACTGTCCACGGAGGCGTCGTGGCATAGACGTGTATTCGTCATTATACGCTTGTACCACCTCACTCCAAGCTTTCTCAGTAATATCCTTTCTTGCATAATTTGCAAGATGACTATTATAAAGACACTGGTACTTTTCGACGATCTGAAAAAATTTAGCAGCCGAAATTGCCATTGTTTTCTACACGTTCACGCAGTTCGATACGCTCAGGCGTCTGACATGCTTGATGACTGTCATCATGACATGCAGCGACGTGAGCGTGACGTTGCAGCTCCGTCAATAGTGTTTATTTAGTTTATATGTACGCAGCAAGCAGGCGTACAATGACGAATATGGGTCTCCGTGGACAGTGGGCCTTAAAACCAGGGCTGTGGAGTCGGAGTCGGAGTCGGAGTTGGAGTCGTGGAGTCGTGGTGTTTTGGCCGGAGTTGGAGTCGGAGTCGGAGTCGTGAAAAATGAGCGACCCCGAACATTTTTTATATAAAATGCATTTTTTTAAATTATGAAATTTATGAAATTTTAATTGCGTAATGATAAATGTGTATAGTGTATGAACATAAAACGCGTAGAAGAACGTCAAAAATACCTGATAAAATTAAACTTTTTTGAGTCGGAGTCGGAGTTGGAGTCGGAGTCGGAGTGGAGTCGTGTTATTGGTAAATATCGGAATCGGAGTCGGAGTCGGAGTCGTGTTTTTTTTAAACGACTCCACAGCCCTGCTTAAAACACTAGATTTACTGACATTAAATGTATGCATTTTTTACTGAAACCCGTCATTTTGACGTATATATTAAAATTACGTTTGCTGTAATGAAACTAGTTAATTTTATATTAAAACAATGTATTTTTATTCATTCTTTACAAAAAAAATGTATTCTTATTCATTTCTTACATTTCTTACATATAATATTCATTTTGAGTGTACATTTTCCACAAACATACTTATTACACTTATCACAAATATTATTAGACCTATTTTTTTTTGCAAGACTTCCGTATATTGGAATTTACGGACGGTGAACTTGAACTAGTAGCAGGTATATCTTTGTGGTCATTTGCTAGTTCTTCAGCCAATTGAAAAATAATTTTTTTTCTAGATATATTTTCTCCAGTAACCTCTTTATAGAAAATCCATGCATTGATGGCTGCTAAATCAAAGATGTTATAAGATCTTGGCCTATCTCAGTCAAGTCTAGAATTTCCGTAATACTGATGATGTAATACATATAGCACGTGCCTCGCTGCTCAAAATTAGGGCAAGCAGAGGAAGAACAATGGGTCCTTTCATAATCCGTCAATTTGACGGGTTTCCGTAAAAATAGGTATATGCCTATTTTTACACCACATTTCCGCAAAATTAAAAGTCCGATAACAAAAAAGGATAGTGATATATTTGTATATCATTGTATCAATAATAACCAACATACGTTAATGCAGATTTTTTTTATTTTTTTTTGGATTTTTCAATTTAAAAAGTTAAATACGTCTAATTGACGGGTTTCGTAAATCTAGTGTTAATCTCTCAAAACATCGTCATTCTGTGGAAATTTCATCGTCATCCTGTGGAAATCATTTATCTGTGGAAATGTACAAAAGTCAACCAAATTCATAAAATAGTTGTATATCAAATATTGAAATAGTGCTCTCTGCTTTGAAATTATTCTTTACAAATATATTTACAATCACTGCCAGCAAATCTTGTCGCATCGACATCATGGTTTTTGTACCACATATTCCACATTCACCAACTTTTTATCCATCTCGATATTGGTGTATTAATCTTTTGATACGGAAGTTCAAGTAGATTTAGAAAAAGCCTTTGACAAGTTTTTTGTGGAGTTTTGCTGCGAAAACTATTAACCCTTTCGAGTCCTTTGTCCACAAGTATTGGACATCTGTTTTTTACTGGCAGCTACCACGTCTATAACGCCTGGACATTTATTATAACCCTTTGGACTCCTTTGTTGAGGTGGAGTCGACATTTTTAAACCTCCTCAAACCTGAGTTTTTTTATGTACATTTCTTGAATTCCATTCAATTTAAAAAATTAAATTAATACAATATTATTTATATTATGAATAATAATTAAACCTATGTTAGGGCCTATTTACATTTAAATTTAGATTTTGTTATGGCCAAAAATTGGCGGCACTTGGGTAACACTGGCGTAACGGTTATTCTCTCGTATGGCAACCCTCGGCCTGTTCGGGCGCGCGTCGCGGGCTCGTGCCCCATTCAAATGTAAACAACTTTAATCGTCAATAAAAACACTACTGCAGCGGCTCAATCTGTGTCTAATTGCCACCCGTCACCATCCCGTCGCCAAACCTATAAAGTCAATTCTGCCAAAATAAAATTTATTTCGCATAATATACACCTAGAAAGATATAATATACAAAAAATATTTTTTTCTTTTTTTTTTATTACATTTTTGACGAGTGGTAAAAATCTCCGACTATTGACCTGAAAGACCTGGGTTCGAATTCCATACGGACTTTGGTGTTTTTGAATTTCTATCGTGTCTGGGAGATTAGTGATTATTATATAATTATAATTCTGATTGATCTCACGAATGAGTATCGTGATGATTAATTAATCCACTACCACCCACCGTACACGCTTGTGTACACCTGTTCGAAGCGTGATTTGGTGTTTTCTTTCTATTATTATTATGGAAGTAATTATTTCTAAACTATATGGTAGTAGTGAACTATAAAAAATCAAGCTAGGTCGTACATATCTGGTATTGATTTTTTTTAAATAAGCTATTTTCGGCTCATAGAGAATATCTTACATGTATTAAAATAAAATGAATTAAATATATTCATTCAAGATAGCTTGGACTTACGGCAACACTTATTAAAAAAACGACTACAAAGGGTAAACCTAGTTTTTTTATAAAAACCTAATAAAGCTATTTGGAGGAGTGCTGTCAAAGGATCCTTTGATTCTGAAAAACCCTTCTGAAGCAGGGACGTCATTTCAGCCTTTTCAATGGGGAGAGGAGGGGGGGGGGTCAGGCAGTGATCGTTTTTTATTATTTTAATTTAATTAAGAGTCACAGTATTTCATAAAATGACGTTCATTTTTCTGTCCAAAATTCCCCCTCCCCCCTAAATATCATTCCTGCTTAGAATCCACGTCAAAACCAATACAATCGTGCCGTCATAGTAAGAACGCTTTATTATCGTTCATAAAAAGATTTTTTATAACAATATTACGGCTTAAAATACGTGAGACTCGAATAAGGCACATCTAAACCAATAGGAGAGCGCAAAAAAATATCCCTTCTCAGAAGTCAAAAATCCACGTCAAAAGCAATAAAATTGTGCCGCCGCTGTCGCAGTGGGAACGCTTGGAACGAGCGTTCCCACTGCGACGGCGCCGACACGATTTTATTGCTTTTGACGTGAATTTTTGACTTCTGAGAAGTGATAATTGTTTTTGCGCCCTCTTATTGACCAAAATTCGGTTTGAATACACTTTGACCAATTCTATCATATCAACAATTAGTAGTAAATCAGTAAGAACAGCATTTTTAAAACATAGTGTAATATCGAAATGCAGATAAACTGTGGAGCAATATGTGAAATGCGCCATTTATCTGTACTTTTTTTTCCGATTATTTTGCCCTGAGAGAAATATTTTGAACTTGACCTAATGAAAGTTCTAAAACTAATACGTTTTAGAACTTTCATTAGGTTAGGTTTGGGTTTGAACAGAAAAGAGACGTTTCGCAGCTGTCAAACTGAGTTTCAAAGACATTTTAGAGCTGCATATAATTTTACTAGCTCCAATCAGTTAAATAAAATATTCGGTAGTATATCTACTGGTAAAAATGTATTTGGTCTTTATTAGTGAAAATACAACTTTACTGAAACATAAACATTCACTGTAACATTACATGAAAATAAATAATGATAAGTATGTAAATGTATTACTACTTATAAAAAAGTTGAAATTATATAATTTTGCTAGCACCTGCCAGATAAATTATATTGTTACTGTTAAAAATATATATCTACCGGTGAAAATGTATTCCGATATAATTTCACTGAAATGACATTTTAAAAATATTTTCATGCTAGATTAGAATCTGTTTTTTTGATTTACTTAGAGCGATAACCTGAAAATTTCTGGTTTAAAATCAAGAACGTTATTTCATATTTTTATGGGGAAGGGGGGAGGGCGAAAGTTGGCAGTCAGTGATAATTTTGATTTCATTCAAATTCATATTATTACAGTAATTGACATGCAATTATCTGGTCAAATTCAAAGTGGGGGGGAGGGGGAATTTACACATTACATGTATATAAATAATGATAAGTATGTAAATGTATATATTACTAGGTATGGAAAAGTTGAAATCATATAATTTTGCTAGCACTTATCAGAAAAAAAATATGTTAATTGTAAAAAAATATATAGCTACCGGTGAAAATGTATTCCGATATGATTTTACTAAAATTACATATTTTGAAAAATAATTTTGGGGTAGATTCGAAACTGTATTCTTAAGATTTTATTTGACGAATAACCCTTGAATTTCTGGTTTTTAATCATGGTTGGTCATTTCAGCTTTTTTGGGAGGGGGGGGGGGTAAAAGTTGCCCAGTCAGGTCGTTTTTTTTATTATTTCAATTTTATTAATATTCGTAGTATTTTTCTGGCCAAGATCAAGGGGGAGGCAAATGCCCCCCGTCATTCTCTTTAAATAACATCCTGTTCTGGAGTTCCGAAGGGTTTCAACCTGAGACCATTCTATTTTATATTATTTATAAATGAAATAGACATAGCCAATAGTAACTTAACTTTTATTTGTATGCCGATGACTTCAAAAGCATCCAAACGATTTCTTAATCATCTTTACAGACTGATATATGATAGATTCTTTGCTGAGATGGTCTGCTGACTTCCGTCTACATTTCAGCATCGGCTAATGCCATGTCGTGTCTTTTTCCAGATCTGTATTGCCAGTGGAGTTTTCTTATTGTCTAAGTAAAAATTAACTGGCTATAGAGATTCAGACCAAAGACCTCGGAATTACGTTCGATAGGAAATGGAAACTACATTACAATAATATTTGTGCCAAGTTTTTTGAGGTGCTCGGCTTTGTTATAAGGAACGCGTTTTACTTTGAGTCGCGTCCTATTCTGTAGCAATCTTGAAACATAATCCTTAATTTAGAACTTCTGCGAGGCCAAAACTTCTCTCATGATTGATAAAATACAAAAATGTATTAGATACGTCTATACGAGTTCATCCAACTCGCAAATGAATGTAGCCATATTTTAGGAAGGATGCAATTATCTTGTTGCCCAGCTGTGTTTAAGAGGTGGCACTTGGCCGCCACGCCATAATAATTCATTTAGAATTTACTTTGATTTATCTTATTTGCAAACATCACTAACAAACTTTCCAACGAAAACTGGTTCAATATTTCTTGATAAACGACATATTTATATTGTGGGGGATGAAATAGCTGGCAATCTTGGAGCTACGCAGGCTATAAGGGTGCGGAATGACAGCGGGAAGTACTTAATTGGCGACGCATGAAGAGTTTCGCACTTATTCATCAATTTTTTGAACCACAATATTTCAAAATACGCTGATGTATTTGATGTACATCATCTAACTATGTCAGACGATGAAATTTAACCATATATACTAAAAGCGTAGAAAGAATCCCCCAATTCAATAGTAATAATATTGTACCTTTTAATATGCAATCTCGTATTAAAAAATCATTAAAAAGAGAAGTAAGTTCATGAAAATATTGAAGCAGTGTAACGCGAATTTCTCATTTGCACAAAATTTGACTTCAATAATAATAATTTGACAAAATACATGGCGCAAATAACAAGCACAAGTACGATTGACCTTGGGTTCGTACCCAACTTTTGTTTTACTCTTTTTCGTCTGCCTGGAATTTCGGCCGGGAACACAATGATTAGCTTCTCAAACTTTGTACGAAAACAATTACCAGATTTAATATGCATAAATAAATTATGCAAGCTCTGACAAGCTGCCAAAATTATTTTTGCCGTCCTTTACATACTATTATTGCTTTCAAAGATTTAATTTTTAAAAAGCATAAAAAGTAATATTTTAAAAAAAACATTATAAAATAATAAAAACGCAAAATAAATTGAAAAAAATTTGAAACTAATAACAAAAATATACAATATCTATTTAAAAAATAACAATAATTAAACTGTATTTAAAAAAATGGTTTTAAAAAAACACAATTGACAGTAAAATGTGAAAAAAATGTTTTTAATCAAAAAATTTTCGTCTCACTTTTTTCTCTGAAAATTCTTGTATGAGTTCTTTAAAAGATAATTTATCACATAATTCATGTTAGATAAGGTTCGGTGATTATTAAGCCAACGAAAATTGCGCACAGCAAAAATTTAAAAAAACAAAAATTCTAATCATAGGTGATCAATAAACATATATGTATGCATATTTAAGAATACGTAAATATATACAAAAAAAATGTCTGTTTATGTAACATGTTTTAATATGATTTAAATTTAAAGATACAATGTTTTAAAAATATTTTCAATTGGATTAGTAATTTATATTGGTATGATACACTTACGTTCCTATAATTACACAGTTTTTTACTTAAAAATAAAGAAAAATATTAGGCAGTTGGAATTAAAAGTAAAATATACTTGACAATCAAACAATCACCTATGTTCAGAATTTTTTCTCTGTGGAATTTTCATGTGCGCAATTTTTATTTGCCGTTAAAAACAAATTTAATAAATTTCTAAGGGCAACGTTAATATTCGGGACAAAATTTAATGCTGTAATAAATTTTAATGCTTTTACTGGGGGACATATTTTTTTTATATTATTGTGCATCTGAAAGGTCTATTGCATTTATATAAAAAAATTTTAAGACCTTGCAATGATTAAAATACCACCGTCTTAATCATTTCCCTTAAGTTATATGTATTATAAAAACATTCAAAATATTTATTATGATGACTGATTTTGGAAAAATTGAATTTCAGCGAGCTTATTGCGTTTCCATTACACAAAAAAACTCGATATATAATTTTTATTTTGATCTATAAAATGCTCATTATGACACTAATAATTAATTTGCCAATTTTTTGATCTCACGCGATGTTTATTCGAAGTGTTAAAACTGATTTCAGAGGCCAATTCTGTTGCATCGAAAAATTATTTGTTTAAAAAAATCATCTGAATGTTGTTTTTTACACGGAAAAAAAACATAAATAGTAGAGAACCATTTGTTCTAAGAGAATTTATCAAATACCTTTTGTACTAAATGGTCAGTACACCGATAATATCGATCTTCAACTGGTCTGGGGTAGATCACAGAGATATCAAATTATTTTATGGCGCGTTTATAAAGTTCATTAATAAACATGGAAGCTAAAGGTTTTGAGAGATTTATTTAAAAACCTCAAGCTCCTTAAAACCTTCCGCAATACACTTTAAGCCAGGAAGAGTCGCTGACTTCCATTGAAGGCTTCAACCCACATCAAAACCTTCTCAACCACAGGATTCATCAACAATGTTACTTTGTAAGAGGTTTTTGTATTTTCCTTATTTTATTATTACTTGTTTTGTTATATCTCTTTAATTTATGCTTGTTAACTAAAACATGGTTATAAACCAGCAATTTAGACTTAATATATTATTAATTTTGTGATAAACTTTCATTTGCATGTCATACATAAAATCTGGCTAATAGCGTTGTTTTCAGCACCTGTAAAATTATTTGAAATTGTATTGCATAAATACATTTTTAGTCATTGCAGGTGCAGATGCATAAATACATTTTCAATCTCGATCCACTGTCACTAATCTTATGGATTTTTTAATTTGTTTCAAGATCATGGACTCTGGTGTACAAATGGATGTTATATACAGACGGCCCTCGACTTTCGCACATAATTGGTTCCTGGTTGTTGAATGTTCGAAAGTAGAGAGAAGTAAAAATAATTGAAATTGTGTGTATTTTAAAATATTTATTTATCAAGTAAATATAATATGTTTAGAGACATGTTTAAGTGGGGTTTACGGGTGTTTCCTTTGAAAAGTTATCAAGAGTTAACAGTTTTCCACTATTCTTTTTCTTTTCTTCATATAGTATTTTATAACATGCTATGTTTTATAGATCGCCCTACTTAAGATATAGGTTCTCCGAGGCACATCTTTTTGATGTTGTTGGTCATTGATACATGATGACTTTTTTTTTTTTTTTTTTAAATTTAATTTAAAAAAAATGTTTTTTTTTTAAATGTGAGAAATAGCGAATTGTGCGAAAGTCGAAGGCCGCCTGTACACAGATTTTAAAAAGGCATTCGATAAAGGTAATCATGCTTTACTTGTGAAAAAATGATCTAATTTCGGGTTTTCAGAAGGTCTCATAAACCTATTCTCAAATTACTTGACCAATTAGTTCGTCAAGTATAAAACTATTTTTCAGAAAGATATAAGAACTCTATAGGAGTAACTCAAGGATCCAACTTGGGTCCATTGCTGTTTCAATTATTCATTAATGACATAGAAACAGCAGTGCATCATTCAATTTTTTTTATTATATGCAGATGACTTCCAAATTTTCAAGAAAGTGCAGTCGATTTCTGATTTCCTCGACCTGCAGGAGGATTTCAATTATTTATGGAAGTGGACTTGCTATAACCAATTGAAATATTTGAAGGATATATTCTAGACAGGTCTTCCTTTACTAAGGATTTATGTGTGACTTTCGAAGAACGTTGGAAATTTAGCCAGCACATAGTAGAAACTCACAGCAGATCATTAAAAATGCTCGCTACCTCAGGAATACTTTAGTATTGCGCGCTATTTATGATGCTCTAGTCCACAGCATACTAGAAACTAGCTTTATTATTTGGATTCTAGACGTAATGAGTCAATGTAATGAATTAAAGCTGGAAAAAGTACGGCGTCAATTCCTTCGATATTTAATTAATACTTGAAGGAATACGAAGTATTATCTGTTCTTGTTTCCCAGTGCTTTTATTTTGGGAGCGCTGGGATACGATAAGTGTTTATTTAATTAAACATTTCTAGAAATTGCTCAAAGGCATCGTAGACAACACTTTGGTACTCGAGCAGTTCCAAATGTGGGCTCCAGAAGATAATTCTCGATCGCATCCACTATTCTTGCCTGTAAAGTCTAGAACTATAGTACCTACCAAATCTTCACTGGCATAGACCATTCGTCTGCTCAATGCTGTGCATTAATATATTGACATTTTCTCGTGCACATATGGGGTTTTGATTCAATTCGTGTGGGACATTGCACACCTGTTGAAGTGATTTGTGTAGGTTCTGCAATTGTGTGTGTATTTTAAAATATAAATATATTTTATACTTTTGGCAATCATGACGCATAAGGTTAACCGATCATAATTTTAATAAATAAATAAATATAAAAAAATCAGCAATACGATTGAAATAGTCACATTAACTAGGTATTTTATATAAAAAATCTCAAAAAATAATATTTTAAAATTCATAAATATATTTTGATAACAAAATTCTATTGAATGTATCAATATTTGTGAATCATGCTTCATATTATGTTTTTAGAATATATTGAACTAAATCGCAGATTGATTTAGATACAAATAACGTAAAATTGATAATGAATTCTCACATCATCAAAGAGTTAGGACAATACATGTATTCTAATTTGCTTGCAACTAATGAAACATACAATATTTTAATAACAACCATTCCACTAAACAATTAAATTTAAATTTACTATTAAATTTTTAATTTCCTAGACATAATATTTTAAAAGTAAATTACTATGCTGTTTTAGACTGACATGGTTTCAATGATTATCGACGAATCAAGGAAATACTTATTATTTGAAGCAATAATTATACCATTATTATATACATTAAAAAGATATATTAATTAATTTATGTGGCTATATTTGATAAGATATAAAGTGAAGTTTTAATAGCGTTCACATAAGTTTTACATGTAGAAAAATAATAATAGTATAATCATTGTGATATAAATTTACGAAAAACTAATTAATTGAGTACTAGCAATGCTCATTTATGTCATCTACATTTGAGAGGCGTAAAGCCGTTGACGAAATTTTCAAGGATTTCTTAAAACGGATAAATAAATCAAAGCATTGTGCACGTGCACTTACGCAAATCGCAAACCATTGGTTTAACTAAATGTGCAATATCGCATAACAATAAAGTAATACAATCAAACGTTCAAGTTTTAATAATATTCATATTACATTTGTAAAAAATATAATATATTATGTTTACTATGATACATAGATTTTTTTATTAAAGAAAGTCTTCTTTTGTGACCTTTCAGCGGTGTCTATTGAAATTCGAGTAGGCTCTGATTATTTAGGATGAAATAGAGCAGTTTTGTAAAAACATGCGGTCGGTTTGTTTGATGAATCTGGTGGCTAATTTCTAGAAACACCATGTGTAAAATATATAAACATTTGTCAACCAATTTGTGTGTTTAATCCGATATTTCTGAGTTTATTTTTTCTGTGAACAGATGTGTAAATAATTTGGAATGGAACTTTTTTTAATATAAATAGACACAACGGAGCTGTCAATAATATCCATAAAATAATGTCAAATTTATTGCAATATAATTATCATATTTGATAGATAAACATATCTTATACATTGTTTATTATTGATTTTCTATTTACAATCCGTCAATTCTATTGCTGCATTGAATAAAAATAGTCGTGAAACCAAATAACCCAATATTAAATCTTTTTGCTAGATCATCAGGTTCGCATCTTCGTAGTCTTCATCTATCATAATTGGTCAGTAGTTCTTTAACGGACTGGTTTGCGTAAGAGTAAAGCCTCCTATAATATTATACATCACAATATTAAAATTATGAAAGAAAGTCTTTCGTTTTTTATGTACTCAAAGGCATTTGTGATTCAACGAAGGACTTTTGAGTGTAATCACTGAATTATCTAAGTTGGAATTTTTGACTGTAGCTTAAATATGAATCCCATAGGTCAAATCGGTTTTAGTATTGGATATGTTTAATAAATTAAATAAAACAATATTGCATGAATTACAAAATAGAGCAATGAGAGTAGTTTTTAATAAAAATAGATTTACTAGTTGTAGAAGTATGATTGATAAATTGGAATGGTTAAATGTTCCCGAAATTATTGTAGATGAATGTTTTAGTATTTATATATAAGTTAAATATAGTTGTACATAGATTTAATACTAGAAATAGAGACAATTTAAGGATTGTTAGGTATAAAAAAACGAGTACAGCCAGTGGAATAGTGTAAGGAGATGTGAATTTGTGTATTAATATTCCTAGGACAATCCGCAAAAATAAAAATGTAGCGGGCTTCCTAAATGCAATAAAGAAACACCTTTGTGTATTAAGAAATAAATTACAATATTAAGTTTTTTTTATTTTCTGTTTATGTATGTTAAGCTAAAATTTGTTTAGTGTAAAACTGATATATATCAGCTATATAATAAATGTTTATTAAAATATTATACATCTTATAATGAATAAACAAATTAAAATATATATTAAAACAGAAAAATTTAGTCAGTAATTAATTTTTTTAAATTAATTTCAAGTTCTTAAACATCATGTATTTTTTGTACAAATCTTATATTACTACTAATAAACAGTAATTATATACAATTGAATTATTTGGCTGCACCCCATTTAGCTTTCAATACTCCTAAACACGGAAAAGCATAGATTTAATCAACGATTCAACGAGTTCGTGGTCTAATTTATCGTGGCAAACTATTTTGATCACTTCTATTAGCTTTATTTGCTCGTTGAGTCATGTAATCTATTTTTTCTTAATTATGGCGCATATATACTATTTCAGAGTCAGTCCAAGATTTTCCCACAATTTTCTTTATATTTTGTATTCAGTTTATTAATTTTATAATAACTGCATCCCAAACTGATTAAATTTGAACCTACGTGATTTTCCATCTCATGAATGATAATAAATCATGAGCAGTTTTATAATCAGCCGATTATAAATAAAAATCACCTTCAGATCATTTGGCTCTCTGGAGACATTTTTCGCTACCAATGATGAACCTAGTGATCCCATTTGCCCCGGAAAAAATATTTTACTCCCATCAAACTCTTCTAAAAAATCTAAAACAGTACAGATTGAATGTCCAATGTACGTTAGACTCATATTTTCGATCAGTAGCGGTTTTTGGTTTTTTCTAATATATTTAACTACCAAATATTCACTGGTTATGTCTGCAGTACTTTTAAACATTCGAGAAGAGTAGATATTTTTGTACTTAATCTTATATATTGAAATAATTTTGCCATTTTAAAGAAATGTCTTTGAACTGATGATTAGTTATAACCGACATATTGTGTAATTTGTTTTGTCGATAATCGAATAGATCTTCTTTTTCTGGTGGCATGTCTGATTCCAGATTTTGTCCAGACTTCTTCGGTTGCCATCTTACATAGGTATTTGTTTCGCAACCAAAAAACTTCTTTCTTTCGATCCATTTTTTTTAAACGAAATAGCTCATATTTCGGACTTCGGATGATGTGTCCAAGGTACTCCATCTTTCTTTGTTTGATAGTTGAAAGAAGTTCTCGATCGCAGCATATCATAAAGACGACTCAATAATTGGAGACTCTTAGTCTATGGAACTTTTACCATACGCCTTATGGATGATATACAATAATATAGATTTTTTTATTAAAACTGAACTGTGGACGATTTATCATTAAACTTTTGATACATATTTTCACCACAAAAGCTGACGATTTATTGGCTAGATAAACACTTAAAAACAAAATGGATATACCCCTAAATGAGCCATAAAAAGTTTCGAAAATCTAACTAAGGATTACGGATATTTCTTATTTTGTTTTAGGATATTTTAAATGAATTGTTAATTGTTCCATAAAACGAATTGTTTGTTCATTACTGTTGGACAGATTAGATACGAGCGTGCATTGGTCAGAATAGTGAACACCATATGAGTAACTTGCTGCAATGAATCTATTTCTGAAAAAAAATCCGAAGATTTACCTTACATTAATGCACAAACAATTCCTTTTATGGAACAAAGTATTTATTTTAACGCAGATATCTCTCAAACTAGTTCCCTGTTTAATATTTTTTTTTGTATAGAACTTTTGTATTTAAAAATAAAATTGTAGCACAATAGATTAAATGAACGAACACCATTGTGTTATGGTAATATATTTTTATTATCTATACTTAACATATTTTTTATTTAACTTATTACATTATTATTATGATATATAACAAATAATTTACTTTCAATAACTACACCTAAATATTACAACTACATATCAGCATTATTTTTGTACTTTGTAGATTAACTTTCCTTTTTTATTTAAAGTTAAGTTAAGCTTTGTATTTCTACTTAAGTTTTTGATTAACTAATTGGATTAATCCGCTGTTACAGATTTGGGAATATGGCTCGTGTGTCGATGGTTTACGTTTTTGTGTGCTACCAGAAAATTCCCTCGTTTGACCATTAGTGAAGGTTGATCCCTCGGCTTAGCAGGTTGATTTCGAGATCGTCGCTATGCATCTATACGGAAAATGTAAGTTAACTATTAATACATTATTTATTTATCTAATTGATTATTTACATCGATAAGCCTAATTTATATCGTGATTTTAACCGGAGGTGATCTATAAATCGAGCGCCGCGTAGTATCGGTACTAAATGAATTTATTTCATGAATTACATTCATTGAATTAAAATTCATTCATTTAATTTTCATTGATTGTTCTTCGATATTACAACATAACCAATAAAATTACATGAGGGTATTTTTCCATCGCCGTGCAGTATAGGTTTTTTTATAGTCTTTTAATTAGTTCATTTTTATATTAAATTGGTTAACTCAACGGTCTTACTCCGAAGTATAAGGTTCATTTCAACAAGATGTCTAGATTTTTGTTAGATTATTATATATATTTTACCTTTCAGTAATACATGCGGATTTGTATTGCGCACTAGATTCCATGACCTTTTTTTCTTCAAAAAGTGCGTTTTCGGCGGATGGTTTTACGCCGCAAAAAACCAAGTCCATGGTTGACGAATTACTTGTATCTCTTAAAGCACGTCAATTGGCATATTTGATGGTTTTGTTATATTCTACCTTTCGATATGAAATATAGAGGTGTTTTGTATTACGTATGTTGTTCTTTTTTTAATAGCTGATTTCGGCGGATGGTTTTACGCCGCAAAGAACAAGGGTTTTTCATTTTTATGATGACTTAGGGGGTGTCAACGTATTCAAATTCACGGGCCGCAACTATAATTTGTAGATTTTTAAAAAAACTTTTGTTTTTGTGGGGAGTTTCACTTTCTCGCACGCATGCGAACACGCAAATAATGAAGCAATTTGACGCATGCGCCAAAGTCATCTTAAAACTACCAACCGACGGGTCTTTTAAATTACAAGAAATTAAATAAAAAAAATTATCAAATGTTTTGACTTGTACATAAGTTAACCATTATTTTATCAGTGGCTTTCAATCTAGGTCGTATAAGATTAGAATAAAAAGCATTAAATTTGTCTTAATGGGCCATTGTAGGAACCTCAACATCACTATATAAAAATATATTTGTTTATTTGTACATTAATGTCGAAAAACATCAAAGACGAACATTTCAATAACTTCATTTTATTCCAGCAGCGAAGAGCAAATTTTTTCTTCAAATTAACGAATTGCCCATACTGGACGATTACCAGCCTCCAGACACACCAGTCCCTCTGACTGTTGCTGGTTTAAGTTACAACTTATTATGTTTAGATCTGAATCTAAGAATGGAAAACGTCAGTCAATTTTACAAATGTGATGGCAAGGTAAGAAAAAAATATGTTCATTCAATTCACGAACGTATTAATTTCAAAATAATTATTTGATGTTTTCAGAATTCGGTTCAAAATTTGAATCAAAAAGATGATAAAAATAAATTAAGCACAAGGTCGTGTGGGTTTTGCAAGAGGAACGATGAGAGTAATGAGAAATACACTTCTCACTCTTTAAAATCCTCAACCGGGGCTGTGACATGTCCAGTGCTAAGGAACTACGTTTGCACCAATTGCAAAGCTACTGGAGATTATGCTCATACAATGTAAGCTATATCATTTATACATTTTTACATTCATATTCTATTTATCTCATTAAATTTGTTGGCTTGGAAGAAACTATAACACAAAATTAATGAATTTTCTTAAGAGGGTGAAGAGTTCCAATGCTAATAATTAGCGTTTCACTGGATGGTTGCCACAAATCTTTATTATTCTCATTTCCCATGTGTGGAAGTATTTTTGGTACTTGTTAGTTAGTACTTTTTGAGCGTACCATATTTTTTCTTATGTATATAATATGAAGATATTCACCAAATGATATATCGAATGGTGTTGATCTTCCAAACTGACGATATGTTTTATGAATTGTAGAGAATCTTATGTAAAAAGTGTATTTTTGTAACAAAATATTATTGAATTTTTCAATATGTATTTGTGAATAATACTTTATATTTTGTTTTTCAGTACATACTGTCCATTGTCGCGTTTAGGTGGTAGAATTCCGGAGAGCAACGCCATCCTTCTCAAAACTTCAAAATATACCAGTGCCGGAAAGCGCAGATATTAATCATCACCACAGCATTGATTCTGATTATATGAACTTCATTTTTTATCACATTTCTGAGAACATCTATGAAAAAATATTTTATTTCTGTAATCTTAAAATTGCTGTAAATATGTCATCTCGTAAAAAATCAGCCAATCACAAATCATTTTTTTAATCTATTGTTCTTTATACCATATTATGTCGATAAAGATTCACATTTTGTAATCATTTAAACATCAAAACTGTTTAAATTCGAAGTTATCAAATATTGTTTTAATTTTCAAACCATTAGTTTGTATATACATTTAATTTTTTTGTTATGTAATTTTGCAAAAATAATTTAGAACACCATTCATTGGGTCCAGTAGTACTAATTCATATTATCAGTTTGATATGCAATGCACATACATATTTTTCAATATTTTATTTTATATTTTTTTTTGCTTTTACTTAAAAAGTTTTTTTAATAATTTTATATTTTAATATCCATGTAATTGGATTTTTTTTATTGGTGGAGGATTTTTTTTTATTGGTGGAGGATTTTTTTTTAGTTTTTAAGTTTCAATATTGTTTTGTAATTTCATACAATTTTTAGTGGAACATTTTATTTTGTGGAAATTGTAATGAATAAATACAACGGCGTGTTTTAATAGAAATTGGATCAGCTGGAATTAATTTGTTCATTATTCTATTCGTAATAAATTTCATATAGTAATTATATCAGGTTTTTATTTATACCATGGACCCTGTTACCTATCATAAAAAGTAATTTTTATGCATTGCATCATACTTTTAAGGCCCTCCGCACATGGAGCAACTGTTTTGCAACCAGTTGCGCATGCAACTATTTGGTGACCACGCCTGTGTACGGAGTGTGTGTCCGCACACGAGCGACTAAAACCAAACCGATTTCAAATCAGTCAGCAACTGGTTGCATGCGATCTTTTTTCCGTCACAGAACAGTTGCGTTGCATGGTTGCACGTGTCTTCACAAAAAGTTCAAGAAATGAGTGAAGCAGCCAAGTCGTAGATTGTCGATTGTCGAATGCTATGAACTTTTTGTCTTTGATTCAGTTGTTCTGCTGTTACAAACAGATTTGACTTGATATTTCACTGTATATAGGGATGACACCAATATTCCCTGCTATAATAGCCAATTAAGTCTTCTTCATCTGAACTACTACTTGACATTTTGCGAAAACAGCTTTGTGAATTGTGACTACAAACTTATAGAGAACTTTGCTCAAAATAATCCAGAATCAGTTGCGCTCGTGTGCAGTGTGAGGTTTTAATTTGATTGCAAACTGGTTGTGTGTGTGACTAATATGCAACGAATTTGCAACTCAAGTTGCAAAACAATTGCTCTGTGTGCGGAGGGCCTAAGGCTATTAATTCCGAAATTTTGTAAAGAAAACACTTAAAGACCATAGCTTTTGTTTTTAAAATTTTATTTTGTTACTTTCGTCTACATATTCATGATCAATCATTCGTTTTTTACTGGATATGTGTCAAATATTTTTTAACTATTCTCTCACATTTGGCTTTTTAAATCCGTTCAAATGATAACCAGTAAAATTTTAACAATGCTTATCTTTATCTATGCTGTAAAAAAGTTTCTCTGCATTGGGGATTGTTTATAATAAAAAATATATTAAAATTAAAAATTATTGCAATAAAAATATACCTACCTTTATAGATAGTTATATCCAGAGACCGGCACTTTAAAATGTTATTTAAACTTGTGGGGGGGGGTTTTTTTTATATATTTATTTATTAATTCATTGTCTATGGGCAAAACTTAGCACTCTAGCAACATCGACACCACGGCGGCGGAGAACAGCACTTATTTTGGTGGACCTCGGCGGGAAGACAACGGCCGATGATCCACCGTTCACTCGCATATATTTCAATAACAAGCGTGAACTATTATAAACTAAATAAAAATACTACTGCAGTGGCTCAATCTGTGTATATATGTAAGTTTACCATACGTCCCGGTTTCGCACATCTGTCCCGGTTTTATCGAGATTGTCCTGGTTTTATAAAATTTCCGAAATTACCTTTTTTTACCACTCTGGTAACACTGGTGCAACGGACACTCTTCTCGTGGTAGCTCTGGCAAGTTCGCACACCGGTGCACACCTCGTGCACCGTCCACTCACACACTTAAGTCTTAATGTGTAATACCTGAACTACATTCTCTTATTCGTTAGACTTTCATAATATCACTCTGATTATTGAAACTTGTATTTCAAGTAAATAAGTTAAAATGCTTATGAGGGTAATATTATGTAAGAGGAAAGTTCAGAAAAATAAGAAAAAATGGGGCAAAATTTTCAATCCTAATGCCTGCACTACACTCTCTGAAAGTTGGCCAAGGTTGGCCAAGGATGGAGAATGTAGTCGGTTACTTCGGTCGATTTTGGTTCTGCCTGCTCTAAAATCTTGGCCATCTTCGAGCGCTTCCGACCTGTGTCGGCATTTGTTCCGAGTCAAAGGCACCGAAGTCGGAGCTACTCTTTCAAGCGCGAGCGGTGTGAAACTTTTCTTTTCGCTCTCTCGCGTGTTAAGTGACGAGCGTGAGCGAAAGATAATGAAATGGTGGTTCGAATCATAAAATAAAACGAGTAACTCGGTTCAATTTCAATATGAATTGGTTCAGACGCATGACGAGCGCTGCAACGTGGTCACGGGAGCAACCATAAACATAAACTCACAGTTGCTGCTTGCTGTCAATTTTGCAAAAGCCGACAAAGATTATGACTGCTCATCGTCACAGTATTGGTGAGAAAATATAATAGGGTGACCATGTGAAATTACAATTAATTTTTACTTTTTTAATTTAATTTGTTGAGGAAAGTGTAAAATATCACTTTCTTACATATTTTGTTTATTTATATATATATTTAACTCAAAAACATGATAGCAGTTTTAGAATCACTCTCTAGGTTGAATAACTGTTTAATATAGTATTTAAAAAAAATACTAACAGTATATTACAGGAATTGTTTTATTGATTACATAAATACACAACATGACAATCATTTATAATAAAAACATAACACATTATATTTTTTAATTAAATTTCCAACGTATGGTCACCCTACCCTTGCCTGATTTAGTATTGGTAATGTTCTCCTATCGATGTAAACAAATTCGCGGAAAACTGTATGTATGCATGCATGCGTACACGCACCCTTATTTCCAACACAACGATGATGAGCGCTCACATCTTGGATGGAATATACGTGTGTTTCTTCGCGCAAAAGTGCGGCGCATTAGGTGACGCGCCAGAGCGCAGTGGCAGCCGCCACCCGGACGTCATCCAAACCGCGAAGCGCGAAAATATGACATTTTCCTTAGAGATTATTACAATTTTAAACATTTACTAATTTTTTTGATATGTGAAATTTAATATTCAGAGTGATATTATAAAAGCCTGTGACAACTTCACAACCTCTAGAAATAAAGAGTTTTGTAAATATTAGATACAATCATTGTTAAATTTTTGGTAAAATACAATTTCTGTAAATGTAGTTAAAAAAAAACGTTTTTCACTTATTCAAAAAATCGACCACTTCATGTACGACAATTTTATATATCAGTTAGAAATACGTATTTCGAGCATAAATTTTTCCAACTTTTGCATTTGGATTACGATTTTTTGCAAATTATCGCATATCCACATAATATATACTTTATCTGTTTTTTTAATTGCATAATTGGTTGTATAAGTAATTTGTTTAAAAAATTAAAAAAAACTCTGAAAAAAAGCTTAAAATATTTTTTTTTTATAAAAAATATATTTTTGAGATATAATATAAATAATTACCAATTTAAGCATATAACGTTATATTTTACGATTTTAGCAGCTAAAGAAAAATATTTTGTATAATAATACTGTAGTAAAATAATATTAATTAATTTGGTATTGAGTTTTTTTTCAATATAATTGATGCGCAAAACAAAATAATCGAAAAATAAAATGTCAACCGCAATAATCGTATTCGTGGCCATGATTTTTTGTCAGGTTGGTAGCGCCGATCCGTGTTGCCAAAGTGGCGAGTAGGGAGATGTCACTCGGTTGTTGTTAGTCATCGTTCGGCTGCATCATGGGTATCTTCGGATTCAGCTCGCCTTTCGACACCGATGTCGGTGAGAATCCGCCCCGTCAAAGCAGATAGTCAAGGACACAGACACAGACACCATAGCGGAGTCAAAGCGGACACCCTCGAATGGGTCACGTCATTTCGCCCAAAGTTCTTTAACCTTGCCCCAGCTCGTCGGGGAAGGTCGTTCGCTTTTACCTCCCCAATATCGCTTCCCGAGTCGCTGCACGATCCGATTCTGTCGATTTATACTCGATCGGGTAACTGCGACGTTTTTTACGTCGATCGAATTACACTTCGCCTTGAACTTGTATGTACATCATTTTGGTTAAACGTTTTCAAACATTTCGTCATATGTCGTCATGTAATACTGAATCGAGTTAACGTGTGGTAAACAATAAAGGATCAGGCGATGGTGGGGTAATTGCGAACAAAATACACAATAATACTAAATATACGTTCATTGTTTCTGAAAAAAATTATGGCTCGCGGACTCGTTTCAAATTTAAATTAACTACAACTAATATATAGGCTATTATTTCACCCTTGTTTTTCTAAAGGTTTTTTAGCTGAATTTATTTTAATTTTAGAGATTATATTTAGAGAAGTTTGGGGTTCGGATGATTTTTAGGATCGTACGTATTAATATTATAAAAATTGTCTAATTTTTTCAAATCTTCGTTTTGACATAGTTTTATCAAAAAAGGGGTACGTAGAATTGATCTAGTTGACCTAGAAATTCTTTTGTTGTTTCATCACCTCAAAGATATCGTCATCAATGTTAAACTCATTTTCATCAATATATATATTCAGCTGTGGAAATAGTTTTTCAAAAGCTCTACTTCTCTAATTTTGCATGTCATAGCTCAAGTTACATTTTGAAAGCTTGATCTCAGCTTTCTTTTCATTGCAGCGCCAAGTTGTTGGAATTCGTGGTTTCAAATATGTCAAACCTGTATTAATAAATATAAATATTGGCCATCTAATATTAAATATTGCCCAAAAATTGATTTAAACACTGACCCTAGTTTGAGATACACTGGTCCTGTTAATATTTGTTATTCGGGGGCAGAAACACTATTTGCTATTGTCCAATAAGTGACTTGTTAGACTTCAAAAATCCGCAATATTGCTAATGATGTATGAACTTATTCCTTTGTATTTGGCCTTTTTGCAAGTGCTCTTAACCCTTTGAGTGCGGTGGAACGATATATCGTTCCGATACTTTATGCCTCTTGAGTGCGGCGGAACGATATATAGTCACGGCCATAAAAAACGTCTCGCCTTACCAATCAGTATGAAACTCGGTCAATGTATTTAAAACACGTGTCCCTCTCAGAAATTTATGAATGAACAACGGAAATATTTACAAACAATATTATTTAGTTTTTTTTTCGAAGCCATTGAGAAAAAAAATTATTATCAAAGATACAATTTATTATCAAAGATACATATATTGCAACATTTTTTTTTGTCATTACGTTACTAATTTTATATTTCCCCCCCCCCCCTTTTATCTCAAATAATAAATAAAATGTAGATGGATATAGGTTAAGTAACATGTATTAAATAATAAATTATCATAAAAATAATCAAAATAAACACTTTTTTTTTTGCATGGATTATTGTCATTTTTCGCAGACTTATTAAAAAACACCTGCCGCACCTAAAGGGTTAAACCATTTAATGGACATTCGCGCAATAAACAGAAATAAATTTCATCCCTGTAAGTGACTTATTCACTACTGTGCAAAACTTTTAAGGAGAATAAATAAAAGTAATGTTTTTATTCATTTAATATTTACTTAAACATATAATTTACAACCTAAAATGTATAAAATAATCTTAAAAATATATACAACACAACTAAAACATAATTTTTTCAGGCATAATTTCAAAAAGTTTTTGTATAGTATCACTTTTGTATATTTGCAACCATTCTTCTATCAGAACTTGTTGAATTGGAATGTTTTAGTACCTTTTTTTGCCGAGTCCTATTTAATGCTCAATTATTTTGAGGTGGCGTAAATTAAGTTTTTATTTGGTTTCTCGCTTTTGTTTTCCAAATATTTTTTTAACATATTACTTGTCTGTAGTTGTTGTCTTTCTGAAAATAAAAATCGTGGCCCTGAAAACGAAATTCAGATTTAGTGTGTTTTTTAATCATTTTCTAATACTGTTTTATTTAATACCAGATGTCAAAGTCCAGTTGCCGAAAAGCAGTCATAAATTTGAATTGACCCATTATTGCCAATTGTGAACAGTTTTTCACATACCCCTTCAATCCTATTTTAATTAAGTGCATTTGAACAGTTAAAGGGTCAACCAAAGTCAATTGCATAGAGAGAACTTTCTTAAATTTTGTATTCATACTCAGTTGGATCGTAATCAATCTTTTTCGACACCTCTTACTCATTTTTTATCTTCAACACAATCAGTTTATTTAATTTTTTGATTAATCGTTGCATTGTGTGTCATGAATCTTTGACTTTTTAATGTTTTTATGAATCAAAGGTGTTGGGATTACGGTTCTCAATCGAATATTCGTAAAATATTTGTTTATACTATCTCAAATGAAATTTGAAAAAATCTTAGAATGAAAAAATTTCGTATACTTGAGCAGCACGGGTAGTCGTTTTTCTTTCAATATACGTGAGTGACTAGTGCAGCTCCAACATCCATGGTCCTTTATGCGCATTTATCTGTTTCAAAGTGTTATATGTACAATGAGATGGTTCTACTCAACAAAAAAATACTTTTACGCCTTTGAAAAACATTTGTGAATAAAACGTTTATCAGCTGTGTCTACTATGACCGAAATTTGCAGAATTCGTTCCTTACACAAAACAAAATGTCGGAAAAACCCATTTTTTATTATCGTTTAACGCAGTGGTCTTTAACCTGGTGGTCCACGGACCGGCGCCGGCCCGTGCAAACTTTCATCCGATTCGGGGAGTATAAAATTCAGGGAATCCCCTACTGATGAGACACAGCCTTGGTAGACTTTTCAACTTCATATATGTGTGAAAAGACTTTTTCATCTATGTCAGTAATAAAAACCAAACAGAGGAATCGATTGGATGTTAGTTCAGCGCTTCGTCTTAGAAAACACGCTGCAACCACGTATATCAAATTTGCTTGCAAAAAAGCAGCAGCAAATGTCGCACTAAAATTTATAGCATTAGATTAAATAAATAATATTCTATCTAACATTGGTTTTTATTTTGGGTTGACGCCATTTCTGCGAAATATTTTTCCCATTTTTGCCGGGCTGCGGATGTAAAAAGGTTGAAGAGCACTGGTTTAACGCTTATCTAAGAAGCAGGTGTCGCAAAACTGTGCTTTCCATCCGAATGTTTGCGTAAAATAAAAAATGGTTTCGCTATGAAATTCGATGAAACGGCTTTCGTTTCACTGAGTTTTGTTCTGTTTCTGCTAAGTGGTATGTCATCATAAAATGATGCATTCCTTCGTTATTTTAAACATATTAAAAACAGAGACATTTGATGTTTAAAAAGATGAGCGACTTTATTTTTAAAACTTCACTCGAGTGATATTCGGTAATGTTGTAGCACCGTCTGCACACACCGACACATCTGCGCTTGTATGTACTCATCAAGAGCGGTAATTATTTCTGAACTAGTAGTCCGTTTAGGTAATTCAAGGCAATAAAGAAGTTCCTCCCTAAAATCTTCAGCTTTACTATAACCTCATAAAGCAAAGTAGGATAGCATGAAAATTCACATCAGTTGATTCATCTAGTTGAAGTGCATAACATCTTTATTACTTTATCTTTACTTATTTGCATTGTTATATTCAATATCGATGGCCATATCAAGTGTTCAAAAGCAGTAAGTTTTTCAGCAGCATTAGCACTTAAAAGTTCCGAAGCTGCATCTAAGATGCGAGGCTTTATTAACTTCTCACTGTTTTTTTTCTCATTTTACATATTCAAAGAGTAGCTAAATAAGATGCTCAAAGTAGCGACTTATCATCTTCGTTTGACATTTCTGAATTTGCAATGTAATATTAAAAATAATATTTAGTGGCTTATCTGCGAGGTTGCTATGCTTCGAACGCAAATGACAAACAAGTTCAGAAGCTTTCATAGAATTTAGATTTGTTTGGAACTTTTGGCTAAAACTGGTTTAAAACGTCTATTACAATTCTTTTTGTAATTTAAAAATATTCTAAAATTGATTAAATTAACATTTTCATTATCATCTTTTTAATAACAATTCTTATTAAATTAATATTAATCATAATTCGTTTTATCTAATCTAATATTGCTTCTACCTGATAAAATTTCACATTGATTTTTTGGTAATATGATATGAAACATTTAAAGAATTTTGACTTATGTTATTGTAAAAGAACAATAGTTCAGTTCAAATATGTTTGCTTAAAAGTTTACTGAAATTTGATATTGATGATTAATTTAATTTTTTTTATTAATGCTTATTTAGAAAAGGCAACCAGCGAGAAGAATACCTCAGAGGACTGGGGTCATATAATGGATATATGCGACAAAGTCGGCACATCGTCGCTCAATGCTAAAGATTGTCTGCGTTCAATCGTCAAACGACTCGGTAATCAAGACCCTCACATAGTTGTCCAAGCGATAACCGTAAGTACTATCTTAAATGCACGCATACAAGTATATTTGTCAATATTAACATACTTATCTTTCAGCTGTTGGATGCTTGCGTGAACAACTGCGGACGCAATTTCCACCTGGAGATTGCGTCGAGGGACTTTGAGACTGAATATAGAAAATTGCTATCCAGGGCTCAGCCGCCGGTGGCCCAGAAGTTTAAAGGGCTGTTGAAGAAGTGGTGCGAAGGAGAATTCAAGTCGGATCCGCAGCTGAATCTTATTCCGTCGCTGATGGCAAAGTTGAAGAGCGAAGGCGTTGATTTCAACGACGTTTCCGATATGGTTTGTGTATTATTAGATTTGATAAGATAATGTTGTTAGAGTTTGAAGTCTAATTAGTTTATATTTGACACAGCCGTCTAGGAAAAAAGAATATAGCTCTAGAACGTTCAATTCTTCTTCGTCGGCCGTGTTGGCCCAGAAAGAGCAGGACGATATCGAAAGAGCGATCGAACTGTCGTTGCAAGAGAGCAAACAGTCATCACCGAGAAATACTGTAAGTTGTGTTCATCATCATCTTTCATTCGACAGTATCTTTTTGCTTTTTGGTGAGCTCTCGGCCTTCTCGGTGATTGGATCAATGTTGTTTCTCAATAAGTTTTTAAAAAGATTAACTCATGACTCATTCGGTTTATTTTTGCACGATTTTTTTATTTTCGAGTCATTTTCGCTTCTTGAAAAATCTCAAAATAAATACTTTTTCTTATAGATATATAAAAACTTTTTTCTAATTAGTCCACATGCTATGCATTTTCCCCAACAAGAAAAGAGTTTTTAGACTCTTCGAGTACTATGTATCCACTTAATCATTCCTCTTTTATTTTGTAAAGAGACTTAAAAAGCATTAAATTAAGTGAGCATTTAGCGATTTCACATTGTCATATACTCGAACACTACCCAACGGGTCGAGTAATTTCTACCCGCTTTGTCTGCTGCTCATGGGATGAGTAGTGATACATTTTATGACTTCTGATGTTTAACGATGGGTCTGGTAGTATTTACCCGCAAAAACTAAAGCGTTTTGTGCTGCCATGTATAGATCAATGTTTATATTTTCAGAAAAAAATATTTCAAGGCATAATTATTTTTATTGCCGCTGCTGACTTCCATGTGAAGGACCATTAAAGAGGTCTTTGTTTAAACACTAGATGCTAGTTAATTTGATCGTAAATTATTTTTTAAACATTGTAAATTATTCCTAAAGTATGACAAAGCAATAAACATCAAACTTTTAAAAAAGTTCCATACTGAGCGTTGAAGTGATATAAAAAGCGATTCTGGAAAATTCTTTTCGTATTCCTTAAATTTAGATCACAATCGTCGGGATGTAAAGTGTACGAGAGATTTCACATCTGCCCGGCTATTGGTATGATAAGCCGGCAGCTCCCACTGCAAGACATGAAGGCCGAAAGGTCGGAGAAATAGACATTCAAAACTTTAACTGCATAAACGGTTGATGACGGGCGACTGTAAATGAAGCAATATCTAAACCGAATTTTGACCAATAGGAGAGCGCCAAAAACAATTATCCCTTCTTAGAAGTCAAAAATCCACGTAAAAAGCAAATAAAATCGTGCTGTTGCAGTGGAAACGCTCATTACCGAGCATTCCTACTGCGACGGCGCCGACACGATTTTATTGCTTTTCATCTGAATTTTTGATTTCGGAGAAGTGAAAATTGTTTTTGCGCCCTCCTATTGACCAAAATTCGGTTTAAATATATTTTAATTAACACTCATATCAGAAGTGGTTTGAATATACTTTGCTAAACACATTTATGTGACGTCTGTCTGTATTTCTCATTCCGGTTATTTTCCCCTGAGAGATGAGTTGCCTTACTCTGTATTTTAAACCTAATGAAAGTTCTAAAACTGGAACAGCAAACAGAGGTTTCACAACTGTCAAATTGTGTTTCATAGTCATTTTAGTGCAGGATATAATTTCACTAGTTCCTATCAGTTAAATTATATTTTCGCTAATAGAAATATATGTATATCTACTAGTGAAAATGTATTTGGACTTCACTAGAAAAAATATAACTTCACTGAAGAATACACATTCACTATAACATTTATACATTGCATGTGAATAAATAATGATAAGTATATAAATGTATTTATTACTACGTATGGAAAAGTTGAAAATATATAATTTTAATTGCACTTGCCAGATAAATTATATTGTTACTGTTAAAAATATGTATCTATTGGTGAAAATATATTCCGTTAGGATTTCACTGAAAATACATTTTAAAAAATATTTTCAGGATAGATTAAATCTGTTTTTTAGATTTTCTTTGAGGGATAACCTGAAAATTTCTGGTTTAAAATAAAAGACATTTCAGATTTTTACGGGGGTAAAATAATGAGGCAAAAGTTGGCCAGTCATTTTTTTAAGGTTTCGATTTCATTCAAATTCATAGTATTTCATTAGATGACATGCAATTTTCTGGTTAAATTCAAGGGGGGGGGAATGCCCTCACATGGCCCCTCAAATGCGATCCCTGCTTAGCGCCTGAGTAAGAAAGCATTAGGAATTTCAAATGAAAACGCATCTGTTACAGTATAAATTTGCATGTGGCGCCGCAATAATAAACAAGTACCAAAACTTGGTTTGAATAATATATTTAATAAGTTAATTGTACGATACTGTCAAATTAATTTAAAAAAAGCATTTATTCATTTATTTATATACAATTATAAATGACATTTTTCAAGTAGATTCGTTGCAGTGAGTTATTCACGGGGTATTCACTGTTTTGATCTACGCTCAATCGCTATCGCTCGTTCACACCTAACCTGTTTAAATTTTAAAACGTATTTATTCTACATAAATACGTTTATGTAAAAAATTATGTAAGCAAGTGCTGGCAAGTGAGTCTTGGTAAGAACAGTGAACACTCCATGAATACAACAAAACAGGTTTTTACATTTTAAAATATAATTGTACATAAATAAATAAAATAAACGTACTACCAAACATCGTCAATATATTTTCTGCAAACTTACTTCTGGCATGTATAAATATGAACCCGGAATTTTTTTTTATTTTAGCACCATGTTGCACTGGATTTGGATCAATTCCATTTGAATGTC
This sequence comes from Plectrocnemia conspersa, assembly GCF_051122295.1. Lineage (NCBI taxonomy): Eukaryota > Metazoa > Arthropoda > Insecta > Trichoptera > Polycentropodidae > Plectrocnemia > Plectrocnemia conspersa. The sequence goes on along the minus strand of NW_028277178.1, from coordinate 2,415,935 downwards.
ACTTTGTATGAAGTACTAAATAATTAAAAATTATTTTCATATTCTTTGATTTCTTCAAATCAAAAACATCTTGGAAGGCACACCTCAAATTTCTGCTTTATAAGTCGATCGACAGAGTTTTGTAGTGTTTTTGGAATATCTAATTTTAAGATAATTTTCCGCGTAGTATCACCAATTAGCAGATATGACGAAAACATGCTTAGTTTTAATGCTTCTATAGAAAGTAATCTGAATTGTTTAAATTTAAAGGCAACGGCTGTAGCTTCAGCTTCAGCTTCGGCTTCGGCTTCATTGTATCCGACAATGTCTCAATTGACTTCTACTGTCACACAAGAGGCGTATAAAGTTCGGGCGCTCTATGACTTTGAAGCAGCTGAAGATAACGAGCTGACCTTCTTAGCCGGAGAAATTAGTACGTATTAAAAATATCATGTTTTAGCATAAGTTCCGTATAATGATTGATGTTTGATTTCAGTTCACGTTTCCGATTCGAGCGATCCGAATTGGTGGAAGGGTTATAATCAGCGAGGCGACGGTTTGTTTCCGGCCAACTTTGTAACAACTGATCTGTCTATTGAAACTCAAAGTAAGCGATCAGTATGCATATATATATCGGCTGTATGAATTTACAGTAATTAATCGTATTGATGTTTTAGAAAATGAACGAAAATCGGTCCAGTTTAACGATAGTGTAGAAGTAAAAAATATAGAGAGTTCTCATTCTCCGGATCCGGATGAACCAGTAGAAATCAACGAAGCTAAAATCGATCGTTTGTTATCATTGTTGAACGATGCCAATCCGGAGGATAGCTCAACCGATACGCAAGAGATGCTGTATCTTGAAGGTAAAATAATAAGTTAGATGTACAGTTGATCCTTGAATAATTTTACCAAAGAGTCTTAGTTTATATCCAATGTACATCTACTCATGTACGTGTATTGCGGCTTAATGAGAAAATCTTGATACAGCTTTTTATAACATTGTCTCTAACTCATTTGATCATTGGCGTTAAAATTGTAAATGACGCATATATGAGTCAACAGTTCTTAACGTTAGTCTTACAAATCACGCACGTTTTATATTATTATACTAAATATATACTACACCCTAGAAAAAATGTGCATTTCATGATTGATACAATAGCAATAGAAATTTTCACACTATTCGAGGTTCAACTGTATTTATTTAATGTAGTCGAGAGAAAGTAATGAACTATCAATGCTCTCGACACTTATAAAGGAAATCTCGTAAAGGATAGATATATGATTACTATTGTCTATTTTCAGCCGAAGTCAATAGAATGGGTCCTTTGATCGATTTAGAATTAGAGAAAGTCGATAGGAAGCATGCGCATCTTACTCAGTTGAGTTCAGATCTGGTAGATGCACTCAATCTTTACCACACTTTGATGAGAGAGCCGGCACATTTGGGACAAGTGCCTCAGGTGCATTACCCTCAACAGATGCCACATATGGTATGTATTGACAGATCACAACATAAACAACTTATCATGATCTAATCCACGTATCTACTGATTTTAGATGTATAACGGAACGTCGGCGTACGGACCGATGAGCTCGATGCCTCCGTTTTATACACAAGCTCCTCATCCCGCTCATGCCCCACCTCCTGGCACGGCCGCTGGTATGATGCCTGGAGGACATCCGCCAGGGATACCTTCACACATGAGCATATCGCCCGGAATGTTGCCTCATCAAAATCATCAGATCGGACCCATTCCGCCGCTGGGACCCATGAACCAAATGAACTCTCATCCACACATGTCGGGGCCGGGCGCTCCGCCGCAGACGCCTCAGCTTTCGGGGCCTGGACAACATCTGCCGTTCACATCGCTCCCACAACCAAGGTCTGTATCAAAATCACAGATTTCATTTATTCATTTATGTAAGGATCATTTGTAAATATTTCTATGAATTGTTGATTATTAAATATATTTTTAGTGGAGCCCCACCTAGTGGAATATATCACCAAGCGCAGCCAGGACCTCCCCACAGCTACGTAATGTGAAAACGTCTTATCGCAATAAGCATTAATAGTACATGATTGAAGTTGACTGCTTCCTCATATTGTGATATATACCCTGTGGATCATTGCCTTGTATTTGACTTCAATATTTTAAGTAATCATTCCATTTCGTTTACATTGGATCCAACGGTCGAATGAAGCTGCTGCTACTTCAAAACTACCCCGATGGTTCAATCGGTTGCTGATTGAGAGATGTGCATTTAGTTAATATTGTACGGTTGATGCACCACGTGTAATAATAACACAAAAAAATATAAGACAGCCATTTAATTTATTATGTTAAACCCTAGCACGCTGAATATTATCTTTGCATCATGATTAAACGACACTGAATATTTTGTATATTATCTTATTACTTTATATATAAATGGACTGCAGAATGATAATCGATCTTATACTATCTTAACGTGTACAGTGTCCTAAATTGTGTAAGTGCAATTGATGTTATTTAAGTTATTATTGTTTGTATGTATAAAATAATTTATAAACAAAAAGTGATTAAATTACAGTGCTTTTTATATTATTATATTGTATAAACAATTCACAATGAACAAAATTTTATTATTAATAATAAATTTATTATTTAATTGTTTTGCAAAGTTGTGTGTTGTCTTTTTTACTTTGAGCTTTCGATGATAGCCACGTCTATTATATTTATAAATAATTCTAGTGAAAAAAACGTAGATTTTGTGAGGAATTGAGCTTTTGACTTCACGGTGGTTGTTCGAAGAGTTCTGTGAAATTTGTCCGATGAAGAAGTGTTTTACGAACGTTGATGATGCAATACGTTAGTCATAATTTTAACGATATTCTTAGTTTATTATAAAATTAATTGAAACTGAAGTATAAAAAATCCATATATATAAATATGTAATATTATTCTGTAATGGTGAAATATTGTAAATTTTGAAGAGTTTTCTAACGCTTGTCGTTTTAATGTAACAATATTTACAGTCTTGTATCTATATTGATTTTCTTTGATGGAGATGAATTTAATGTTCTTTATGCGAAAATTATGTTGTTTTATTATATCCATTTATGTGTGTATATAAGTTTATTTATGGTATTAAAAGTTTATAAAATCTATTTGGCTTATCTTTTCTAAATACTATAATCGCAAAGTTTGTCTTTCGCGTTAATACATTTTTACTGTGCAATGCATTTACATTTTATTTCAGTACAATTGAAATAATTATTAAACTGTCTTTTGCATAAAATCTATGAGATCGGTTCTCCAATTTAAAAAGATTGTCAGTTGTAACACATTTAATTTAATCAATTGATAAAATAATGGACGAAGAAGAAGCTATAAATTATATAGTTATGTTTTTATTGTATATTTCCTGAACCGTTAGTGGAAGCATACATGGAATATGTTGATCTGAAACTAACTAATGAACTTTTGCACTTCCATGTATACGTGAGGGGTCCACAGAAAGGGGTCACCTGTTCACACACACCTGTACCAAATTATATATTAAGAAAAAATTGCAGATGGCCTTTCCCAATGTAGAAGTAATATTACAGCTGTTTCTTAGCTTAATGGTTACTAACTGTTCAGGTGAAAGGTCTTTTTCAAGTCTGAAAAAAATAAAAAATAATTAAGAAAGTGACAGACTTATAAACAATATGACAAATACGTTTTGATTTTCTCTTAAAAAATTGGTAATTAAAGTAATCATGACTTATTGTATTTAATAATAGCAACTTATGTCCTTTAGTATTTTTATTATCATTACTACTACTACTACTACTACTACTATCACAGTTATATAATTTTGTGTGTCTTTTTTATTGTTTCAATTAGTATACCATTCCGTTTTCCTCTACTCATACATTAGGGGTTTTGAGGGAGCTCACAAGTGCCTCACTACATCTATATCCGGCCCTGGTCATACTTTTCTGGAATGTGAAATTTGGGTATGCAACCTGCTCGGTGGCAGTGGCGTAGCTATGGGGGGGGGGGGCGGGCCGCCCCGGGCGGCAATTGCTTGGGGGCGGCATATTCGCGATGGGGTCGACTAGTGTGATTCTCAACCCTGAATGCACTAATAAATATATATCCACGAATAGAAATAGTTTTACAATAACCAATTTATTATTTTAAGAAATGCCGATTTTATGACTCTGCCGGTCATAAAATACTGCCACTATAGATACAAATATTTTTACCCTACCCGAAAATTTGGCCGAATTCTTCGAAGTTTCACCAGATGTTCCCCATTGCTTGTTCAAGTCGAGTATAAAAAAAATACGTGCTTTATGGTACCTAATTACAAAGAAAGGCGGATACCGATGGAGACGACGAAAGACAAATTTTACCTACTTTTTACGACGGTTATGTTACAGAAAGGCGAGATAAGGTACCTATTGTTTGTAGCTTACAGAGTTGACCATATTCAATTCGGCAAATTGCAATAGCGCGACAGCTTTCTTCTAGTTTTATGCGCAAACAGATGTGTGAAAATAGTACATTTTAGGATAGAGAAATATTTCATTACATTTTTGGACGGGTCATCGTAAAATTTGTATCAGTGGTTTCGTGGTCTTCTGGAATTATATAATTACAACTTTAATACAAGGTAAGTCAAATAATATTTTTTTATTGTGTTTTTTTATGAAATTCTTAAAGTACGTTTTAATGCATCGTTATATTTATTTATACAAACACGATACATATGAATGTAGTTTTTTAGGAGTTTCGGAATTATAAATAAAATTTTACAATTAATGGTTGTTAAAATTGGGTTATTAAATTGAATATGCAACGCGAATAACTTTGTAAGTCGTAAATACGTAAATATTCAACTTTACTGAGATGAAAAATTCATTTACATACATTTATTTTTGGATATTTATAATATTATATTTCACAATTTATTCATTAGAAAAATTTTTCATACTTAACTAGTATCTACAATATATAATACGATATTGGATTTAGTCAAAAATGAACAATTTCAATTGTGGAATAACGTAAGTTATGATGTTGTAACGTTTTTCCACTGTATGACAGCAAGTACCTATGGATCATTTATAACGTTTGTCGAAAACTTATCTACTTATACATAATTTTAAAATTAAATATAATAGTGGCCTTTTAAAAAGATTCATTGAAAAAATTTGCTAAAAATATTTAAAAACGATAAAAAAAAATTTAGAAAACAACGAAAACACTTCATTTTTTAAATTAAATAATTTTTCATTTGACGATAGATATTTTGCCAACACTAGTTTTTTTTATATTTTTAAGAAGTTGGTTGAAATCGCAAAATCACTCATATAACCTTATTCAATCAAAATCTGAACTTGCTAAAAAATCAGACTTACGTTATTCGCGTCGTATATTAAACTATAAAAATAACACAATTACAAATAAACACCGTAAATGAAAAAAAGTGGGTACTAATTTAAAATATCATCTGTTTATTTGTAAATTTGAAATGAATTTCTGCCTTACACCAAAATTAAAAAATTAATTACTTACATTTGTTAAGAAGTTAATTACATACAAATTTTGTAATTGTAGCTCAAATTAAAAATAAATTAATAAAAAAATAACAGCCAACAGGAAAGCACCAAAACCTGTCTGATAACGATTATTCTTTTAATATAGATATCAGTTTTTAAATATTACACAATATTAATAATGAATAGAATATTTTTAATGTTATATTTTTTGAGAAATTAAAGTAATCTTTTGAATTTAAAAGTTAAATATTACATAATAAGATATTTATTAAAAATACGTTGATATGTATTACTCGTTATTATTTAAATAAAATTAAATATATTAAAATTAATTAATAAATATTAAAATTAAATACACTTTAGAGCAGGGATGGCCAACCCAAATGATCTTGCGGGCCAATTTGGAAATGCATCATAACTCCGCGGGCCACGTATAAAATTATATATTCCCATATTAGATTGAGATACACTATAGACATTTTTTTGGAGTGAAAAATTGAAACATAATGAGTTATTATTATTGTGTTTACTCTTATTCCTACACGTAAACATAGATATTATAATAATAATGATATTAAACGTAGAATACATTGTAAAGAAATGTATAACAATAAAAAATAAATATAAAAACCATATAAATATAAATGAAATAAAAAAAAAGAAATCGTTAAAAAATATTAATTTTACTTTGGCCATTATAAAATTAATATATTTTGTAAAAGTTTGATGAATTTCGCGGGCCGGAAAAATGTTCAAGGCGGGCCGCGGGTTGCCTACCACTGTTTTAGAGTTTGTTAATACTCTTGGAGAGATATTTCGCACAAGGTGAAACATCGAAAAATTTGATAATCGAACCGGCTTTGCTTTCCAGAAATTAACATTGAAATAGGCTTTTCATTATAAAATTTATTATTTTATTGTCTAAACTTTAAAATCTATTATTTTATTAGCTCTACACTCTAGAATATAAAGTATTAACATAAAGATTTTTTAGCAAATACTATTGTAATCAATTAGTGGAAGTAGAATTGTATGTTTATGTTGCTAAGAATGTTATGTTTGTCTTTTAAGTTAAGACCATTGATGCTCCTGAAGAAAGTGCAATTTTGCAGTTTGTAAATTTATAATTCTCAATTTTCTACATTACGAAGTGGTAAGTTCATTATGTCTAATTATTATAAATATGCATTTTTTTTGGTTTTTTATTTAAATTTTATTATTTTTTTAATCCATCCCAAGATGAAAAGAACGAGAGATAGCGGCGCTGCTTATAGAAAAAAGAGAAAAGAGAAGGAAGAAGAAATAGAAAAAAGTAAAGGAGCACTAATTAAATACTTCAATCGTGAACAAACAAGTAATACTGCACGTGAAGAAACTACTATTGCTGCACCTGAAATAAATCCTGTATCTGAAGAAATTATTATTACTTTGCCAAGTTCAAGTTCTTCCACTACGAGCGATGAAGTGTCTGAATTTAAGGCTGCTAACTTAAAAGACGCTGGTCTATGGCCAAGCAAAATTAGTGATCATACAAGAATCTTACTGGTACGCCAAGGTGCATCTTTGATCCAACACCTAGATTCAGATTTCGGTGAAACCATTCGCCAAGGTTCATCAATTAAAGGACGGAACAGAAAACTCACTCGCGATTGGTTTTTTCAAACCTTGCCAAATGGCGAAAAAATGTTACGGTCATGGTTAATATACTCGCCTTACAAGAAAGCTCTCTACTGCTTTTGCTGCAAAATATTTCCAGCTGAAAATTGTTCGAGTTTTAATTCGTTAGATGGATTTAATATTTGGTGGAAACTTAATCCTAAGTTACTCGAACATGAATCCAGTGTGACTCACGTAAAAAAATTCATGCAATGGAAGGAGCTGGAAATTAGAATTACTTGCGGAGCAACTATTGATAAAATAGAACAGGAAGCTGTTGAAAATGAAGCGAGGAAGTGGAGACATATTCTTTCAAGATTGTTGGACATAATTAAATTCTTAGCGAAACAGAATTTAGCTTTACGGGGTCATCGAGAAGGAAATGACTCTGAATTTAACGTTGATACTGAAAACACAATAAATAATAGAGGAAATTTTTTAGAACTAGTAGATTTGTTGGCAAAATATGATCCAGTGCTAAGAGAACATATTCTAAGAATTAAGCTGGGAAATAAATTCACCTTATCTTATATGTCACCTACGATTCAAAACGAATTTATAGAAATTTTGGGAAATAAAGTACGAAGCAAAATTTTAGAACAAGTTAAACAAGCCAAATTCTATTCTATAATATTCGACAGCACTCCTGACATTTCTCATAAAGATCAAACGAGCCAAGTTTTGCGTTACGTAATGATTGATGGAGATAAAGTGAAGATAATGGAATCATTTGTCGATTTTATCGAGACGAAAGGTAAAACCGCCGAGAATATTTCGACAATGATTTTGGAGAAATTAGAAAATGACGGACTTGATATTCAAAATTGTAGAGGACAAGCATATGACAATGCGGCTGTGATGGCTGGAAAATGTACTGGTGTGCAAAAACGCATAAAAGAAATTAATAGTAAAGCAGAGTTTGTTGCATGTACTAATCATACCCTGAATTTGTCCGGTCTACACGCAGCTTCAGTGGCTATTAATTCTATAACTTTTTTTGGAGTTTTGGACCGCCTTTACGGATTTTTTTCGTCCTCCACTCATCGATGGGATATTCTGACATCGGTTACTTCCCAAAGTCTCAAACGTGTAGTAGAAACTCGATGGAGTGCAAGAGCTAAAGCTGTGAGTGTCTTAAAAAAAATTTCTCAAATATTTTAAAATCCTTGGAAGATCTGACTAGCGAAGAGGAAAACATATGCACGAGGTCGGAAGCTGGCGTACTACTTGGTGCGTTGCAATCCTTTTCATTTTTATGTTTTCTCGGCCTATGGGAATCAGTTCTTACGGAAATTAACGAAACACAGATTTACCTTCAAACCAAAGGGATAAATATACAACATTGTGATGTAAAACTTAAGGCTTTAAAGGCATTTTTAATGGAAAATAGGGATAAGCTAGTGGACAATGCAATAATATATGCCAAGGAAACTTGTGTTGATCTAGGAATTGTCATGGAGCGTCAGCGTCGGTGCAAAAAGAAAAAAAGAATGTTTGATGAAGGATCACATGATGCTGAATTACCATATGAGACTGAATTGCGAAGAGAAATGTTTTCTTCTCTGGATAGGGTGATTCAAGAAATCAATACAAGATTTGAACAGCTTCATGTTCTTGCTGAGAAATATGGATTTCTTGCTCCGTCTAATCTTTTAAACGAAAATTATAATTTTCAGATAAATGATGATCATGATGACATTAACAAGAAAGAGTTTTTTGTTGAAAGACAAAGATTAATTAGCTTCGTCGCTGCTGCAGCCATGAAAGACAAAACAGACTCATTGAAGAAAGGCCCTCTTGAACTTTTACAATTCATTCAAAAATACAATCTTGGGAATTCCGTTCCAAATATTGTCATTCTATTGCGAATTTTCCTTACAATTGCTGTAAGCGTGGCTAGCTGTGAGAGAAGTTTCTCAAAATTAAAATTAATTAAGAGCTACTTAAGATCATCGATGCATAGTTTACGGTTGAGAAATCTCGCTATATTATCCATAGAACAACAATTAACGGAGGGAGCAGACTTCGATGATGTCATCGACGACTTTGCTAGACAAAAAGCAAGAAAAGTAATCATGTAAATTGTAGAATATAGTTTAAGGATATTAACGCTCAAAAACAATTAAAAATTATTAGTTGACGATTGTTATATTATATTATAGTTTTTTTTAAATAATTTAATACCAATTTTATATTAATAACTTTTGCTTATCTCTTTTATGTAGTATTTAATATTTTTAGTTCATTTATTTTTAATATTTTAAAAATTTTATTTTTGTGTGTATTTTATGTTCTTATTATTACTATGTTCTTATTATTATTATTATTATTATTAAATTACAGCGCTTTTTAATTTTTAAACAAATATAAGTATTTTAATAATTGTATATTAAATTAATTGTAAAATTAATTAATTGTGATTTATTTTAATTTATTATTTGACAGAATATTGTAAAAATCCATACTTATTATTATTATTATTATAAAAATTATACACATATATTTGTAATTTTTAGTTTCTTTTATTTAAGTAGAAATTTAAAATAATTAAGTATATTTTTATAATAATACATGATTTGTTGGCTAATTATATAATTAATAAATTTTTGTGTTTTTTTTTACTCTGTAATGATATGTTGATTTTGTCGTGTTTTATATAATACTATTTAATATATTGCATTTTATTCTATTATTTAAAATTAATTATAATGATAATTTGACAATTCGTTATTTTATTACATTTCTTATTGTTTTATAAAACACCTTGTTTAAATAAGAAAACAAATACTACATACAAGAATAAATAATATGCAATATGCATATAATATGTGTAGGGTATTTAGCGTAATTGAGAAGTGAGGCAAAGGGGCCGCCTGTTCCGGAAAGTTTTTGATTATTACTTATTAACTAAGTTACAGATTTTTCGGAAGGTCAGATTTTGTTTTAAAAAATGTATGGGGGGGGGGGCAATTTTAAGGATCGCCCCGGGCGGCACACACCCTAGCTACGCCACTGCTCGGTGGAGATATCCGGCGTGGACCCTTATTTTTTGTTTAAGGATGTATCGTTCACTTTCAACGCCAAGCATGAGAATTAATTAGCGCCTTTCCAGATACATAATACTATATTATATAATTTTATTGCGAGTCGTAAACCTATGCCTCTCTGTATACAATGCGCTGTTGGCCACACGAACAGCGGTATTTATGAGTGTGCAAATAAGATACGTTTCTAAATATTACCGTATTCGCCGGATTGTGCTTACTATTTATAATTATTTAATGATCATTAAATACTACAAATAAATGAAATAATTTTATGTTTATTTAGTATTATAGATTTATTAAACAGAATAATATATTTAATTAATAAAAATTTCAAAGTTATATTACGTAAAATTGTAGTATTAAAACAGCTTAACGACCGAGGACTCACCCACGAGTCCTGAGAGAACCTTCTGTAGCGGCCGAGGACTCGCCCATGCGTCCTGCGTTATGCGTCTTCTTTTATTAAAAATACACTATGATATAATACAGTTTACTCCTATATTATAATGCGAGATGGTAGTATACTATTTCTACCTAATATAAAATATAAAATAAATTATATTTTACTTTAATTTTTCGTAAAAAGAGTCGTTTTATCCCACTGCGTCGCAATGCAACGAGTCGTCGCCTATTTTAGTTTGTTATATTCTAATATTTTTGGGCTAGTGTGTTGTTTGGTAACGGTTTTCCAAGCCGCTCCCACTTACAGTGACCATATTTTTTGCATTGTGGAATATTATATTTTTATTTATTGTTGTTGTTAATAATAAGTGATAATTTATAGTAAAAGCTAGTTAATAATAATAAAAACAGTAAATTGCGTATTTACAAAAATAGTAAACTTAAAAATGTGATAATTAAATTAATAACATGTATGTTTAAATGCTTCTAAAATTTTTTGTATAAACGATTTATAAAAAATAATAATTTGCACTCACTAAATTTTTCAGCGTCCATTTTCTGCGTATTAATTACACTGAGTGATACGTGTAAAAACATTTGTCATTATGAAGAAAATTAACTGGATGAGTGCAAATTTGTCACACGCGGTCTATGTTCACGTACACTTGAATTAGAATTACTTTCGCACACATCACTATGTTCACAATCACTGGGGGCGTTGGACAACGCGTCATCAAAATTTTCCAAAAAGGTTTAATTTCTTTCGTCCATTTTGCCGTGATTGAAAATAATTTTTTTAAATCAAAATCACAATCACGAAAGATCACAGACAGAAGAGCTATTTTCGCGATACGCTTCGACCGATAGTTTAGAGGAGATTAAATATAAAATGCATTTTTTTATCTGTGTGGAATTCCCGAATTTGGGAATTCCACAATAAAAAAAGTGTCATATACCCCAATAGATGAATTCTTAAAAGGTATGCACAAAGTAAGCTGATAAGATGGGACAGGTAGTGGCGATTTACCCTTTTAGAATAACATTGATTGTAATTTATAGTAAATATTTAATATTATATTTGTAAACAAGTTTTTTTTCGTTATATCACTTAATTATGCGGCCCATAGATTTATAAACACTGGTTAAATGACGTAATTACAATATATTTATACAAAAAATCATAAGGAAGCTACAAATTAAATTTCGATAAAATATATTATTTGGTTTACAAGTTATAGGGAATTTACTAAAAAAGGTAATTTCTTGCTACCTATTATTCCGCGAAATCTCCCGGCCACCAAGGAAAGTTCGGCAAAAAACTCCGGGCGTTAAGGGGACACGGTCAATTGGGCGACGGCGATTGGGCGACGGTCAAATGGGCGATTCAAAATGGGCGACGGACAAATGGGCGATGGTCTTTTGGGCGACGGTCTTTTGGGCGATGCAATAATAATGCATTACAAATAAATGTGATGCAAATCATGATCTTATAATTATTTAAATAATTACCATAATTTAATAAATATTAAAATATATACATACATATACGTACATACGAAAATATAAGTAATATTTTTTAGAATAGAATTAAAAGATGAAAACATTATTCGGTCTAAGCAAAATATATTATACCTACATAAGATATAGTATGTATATATTTACTTATCATTTGTGCTTATTTAATCATAAAATATCACTTAAACAGCTTGATTTTTTTTATTCAAGAATTTAGGAGAGTTACCCGATATCATAAAACGCTTAAAATACACGCCTTAAGTCGGTAATTTTATTATAAATACCTACCTGAGAAATGTTTATAGTGGGCCCTTACGCGAATTTTTTTTATGTTTTGAGCCTTGGAAACTACTGTGAGAACAAACTTTTGGAATTTCCAAAAATCGCATATTTTACAGTTATCTATTATAAATTAGATAGAATAGTTATAAATAAATATAATAACACAGAACTAGCGCTGATAAGTGTTTATCGTGAATTTTGCCCTTTACGCGATTTTTTTATGTTTTGAGACTTATAAATTACTGCGAGAACAATCTTTTCGAGTTTCCAAAAATCGCATATTTTACCGTTATCTATTTTAAACTGGATAGGGTAGTTATATATAAATATAATAGCCTAGAACTAGCGCTGATAAATGTTTATCGTGGATTTTTACATTAACGCGATTTTTTTTTATGTTTTGCTCCCTGGAAATTAGTGTGAGAATAAACTTTGGGAATTCACAAAAATCGCATATTTTACAGTTATCTATTTAAAACTAGATAGGGTAGTTATATATAAATATAATAACCCATAATTAGCGCTCAGTATACTTTTGAATTTTTACTGAAAACGTTCGCAAAAAGTTTCGTTGCGTCTTTGAAAATTATTTTTGTCGTGGTTTTCAAACACTTTGTCACAGTGTCATTGTGTTTTTTGTAAAAAAATTCAGTACAGCAAGAAAATAAGTATGTGTCTTTTTATTCACAAGTGGGTTATATTTTATGTGTTATTTATAGATAATTGTTTTTTATAGATCATTGTTGAGAGCGACTAATTTGAGTTACCACAGTTTATATTCTTCATAAATAGATAATTCAGGCATATTAAGTCAAAAAGGCAAGGAAAAATATGTTGCGAATGGATATCTTAATAAAAAGAATACACCAAAGAATTTTTATAAAAGTTTTGAGGTACAATAGAAAAAATATCATAGAATATTTACGCGGTATTGCATATAATTATAATATGAGTTTAATATTTTGAAAATAAAATTGTTTTTCATTTAAAATACTTTTTCGTTTTAATGTATATTTTATTAATATTTACAATAAAGCAAAGCGTGCAAGTTTTTTTAAATTTCTGTCGCCCATATGACCGTCGCCCAAATAACCATCGCCCAATTGACCAGAATCGCCCATTTGTCCGTCGCCCAATTCTTGAATAAAAAAATCAAAATGTGATATTTTATGATTAAATATGCACAAATGATAAGTAAATATATACATATATCTTATGTAGGTATATTATATTTTGTTTAGACCGAATAATGTTTTTATCTTTTAATTATTTTCTAAAAAATATAACTTATATTTTCGTATGTATATATATATATATATATATATATATATATATATATATATATATATATATATATATATATATATATATATATATATATATATATATATATATATATATATATATATATATATATATATATATATATATATATATATATATATATATATATATATATATATATATATATATATATATATATATTTTAATATGTATTAAATTATGTTAATTATTTAATTAATTATAAGATCATGATTTGCATCTCATTTATATGTAATGCATTATTATTCTATCGCCCAAAAGACCATCGCCCATTTGTCCGTCGCCCATTTTGAATCGCCCAATCGCCGGCGCCCAATTGACCGTGTCCCTGGTCAGACACGGTGGCCCAGAAATAACAAATCAAAATTTTTATTTTTAAATTTAAAAAGTGATAAAAAATCAGGTAATTAATACTAATCTATTGAAGAGTCTCACTTACTTTGTATTTGTAAGATGTTTGCCAATGATATAAATTTGTTTTCGAAACTATTATTTCAAACAAATTGGACCCACAGGTTTAGAAAAACTGGTTAAATGACGTACTTGACAGGTATTTATGCGAAAAATCATAAGGAAGCTACATATTAAATTTGAATACAATATCTTAATTGGTTTTACAAGTTATAGGGAATTTACTGAAAAAGATAATTGTTTGCCATTTTTCCGTGAGATCGCCCGGCCACCAAGCAAAGTTCGGCAAATAAATACCGGTCGCTAAGCAGTTTCACTACCAGACTTACGCTAAATACCGGCACTTTTTCGCAAAACTTCGCGAATTTTACCTTTTTTATTTAAATTTATGTATCTTTTGATACGGCCGAATATTTCGTTGAATTTTTCTAGACATGTTATAAATGTATCAATGCATCAATTCAAGTTATTATTAGATGGTTTTCAACATGTGGTTCGCTGGAAATAAAAAATAATTATTACTTTTCCTTATTATTAGATTTTTAAAATGATTATCTTGATTTTAAAATTATAAAAACGAATAACCTAGACATTTTAATAAAAATAATTTTAATTGAGCTAACCAGCGGTTTTCAAACTTTTTTAAATTTGTAAAAACTTTTTTCAAGCAAACTTTTCTTTTGTATTGTGACATTTTTACTAATACGAGTTTACTGATATATAATTCATTTGCAATAACATATTCACTAACCGTTGTAATTCACTCCATCGTAATGTGAAATTTTCCAGGCACATACACAGATAATTTACATTGTCTTTCACGTGTAAATCACTTTTCACAATAACTAGTTATATAATGAAAGTTTAAAGTGTCTCGATTTTTTACTGTTTTTCGCAATTGCAACAATATTACCCCATATCGTTTATATTTGGTTTCAAATATTCGTAATTTTGCATTTTTCAGATATTCTGGTAAAACACGATTCTTCCTTATGGTACCACAGATTCTATTTTTTTTTTCGTATATATTTTTTTGCTATTTCAACACTGTTATAAAAATCGTCCATATAAAGATGATGCCATTTGTATTTATTGTCTGATGTTAGATGTGATATTGAATCTTGTAACGAAATTCCAGGTCCTGAATATATTTTAAATTTCGATATGTATCCTGACACTAATTCACATACCATTCTTATCACTATACCGTACTTTGTGAGCTTACTGGGGTTGTATACGTGAAAATTTAATCTTCCACACCGGACCGACCCTCAAGGCCAGGCGGGGAGGGGTCGCGATATTTGTTAAAAAATCGATAAAACACGCACGTATAAACACTAACACTAATAATCTAGAAACCGTCGCGATTCAAATTATTCATAAAAATAAAATAATAATAATTGCTGCGGGGTATAATTCGCCTAGTGACGAACTGCTCCGGAGTGATCTAGATTCGATATTTTCTCTAGGAGACTCGGTCATTCTGACTGGGGACTTCAATGCCCGTCATATGCATTGGTGCTGTTCTGGGGCAAATCGATCTGGAGCGTCACTTTTTAACTACTTGAGCGACTCTGACACGATTGTTAACTTTCCAAATTCATTCTTTCCGTCAATTCTGGATATTGCTTTGGTCAAGGGTAACTTAAATACGTCAGAAATGTATTGCGTTCAGGCATTGTCTTCTGACCATCTTCCAGTGTTATTCTCGCTGGAGGGTTCAGCAGAGGTAGTCTCTGAAACGCTTTTTGACTATTTAAAAGCTGACTGGAAAAAGTTTAAGGATATAGTCGAGTCTCGTTTGCAAGATGAGCGACAGAATTATACTCCGCATAACATTAAAAAAATTGACGATGATATCAGTTATTTAACATCCGTTATCGAAGAAGCCAAAATATCATCAATACCGACGCGTAAAAATCATAATAATAAAAATCAACTTACTCCACAACTTATCGAAATAATAAAAATCAAAAATAAACTAAGAAAACAGTGGCAAAATAATAAATCTCTGCGACTTAAATCTGTAAGATGTTAGCGCACATCGTCGTTGTATTGTAAATAAGGGTGCGTGTACGCATTCATGCACACATCTACAGTTTTCCACGATTTTTTTTACACCGATATGAGAACGTTACCAATACTAAAGCAGGGCTGTTTTTAAAGTAGGGTGACCATGCGTTGGAAATTGCATTAAAAACTATAATGTTTCGCGCTCAAACATGTTCGCGATGTTATTGTTCTTTGTTTACATATATTATTAAATATTTACATTCTGTTCCGTACAACCCATAAATTATGTTTTAGATGTCTCTGCGCTTATACCCGCACCCGATGGTTAACCGTATTTTTTGTAAAAATTTGTCCCTTAGTGATTTTATGACGGGTCATAAAATCGGGCCATTTTCGCTCGCCTTTATTATTTTGCGCCAAAGTTGCCGCCATCGGTATACGTCTTAAATAATATTTTGGTGAGTGCTGTCATGTTTTTGTGTTAAATATGTATATACTTAAGCAAAATAAGTAAGCAAGTGTTATTTTACATTTTCCTCAACAAATAAAATTAAAAAAGTAAAAATTAATTGCACTTGTAATTTCACATGGTCACCCTATTATATTCTCTCACCAATACTATGACGATGGTCGTTCATATCTTAGACGGGCTGTAACTAGTTATATTGGCAATAAAATTCAGCAAATAAAAAATGAATCGTGGACGCGTAAACTAAAAAATCTAAACCCGGCAGATAATTCCTTATGGAAAATAACAAAATCACTTAAATATAAACATTCGGAAATACCACCATTAAAAAATGGAAACACCATCTCATGCACGAACAAGGATAAGGCAGAAAATTTAGCCAGCGCTTTCTCCACATCTTATTCGCTTACTGTAAATTACTTAGATTCAAAAATAGACAACAAAGTCGCCCGTGCGATACGAAATATTAATTCATCTAGCGTAGATATTAGTTTAGTGAACAAAGTTAGTTTATCAGAAGTTAATAACATCATAAAAAATTAAAGAATAGAAAAAGTCCCGGTATAGATAAATTAGATAACGTTACGATAAAACAACTTCCCAGAATTAGCATCAATTATCTAACAAATATATTTAATGTCTGCTTATCTTTCGGGTACTTTCCCGCTATTTGGAAAACCGCAAAGATCCACCCAATTAGAAAGCCAGGAAAGGATAACACTATCGCAATTAATTATCGTCCAATAAGCTTATTACCGTCATTCAGTAAACTATTTGAAAAAATAATTTTATCACGTTTAAAGGGATCTTTGGGGAATAAAATTATCAATGAACAATTTGGCTTCTGCGAAAACCACTCTACGACTCATCAGCTCAATAGGTTAACAGAGCACATCTCTGCTAATTTTAACATGAAAAAATCAACGGGACTCTTAATGTTAGATGTGGAAAAAGCGTTTGATACTGTGTGGCATGATGGGTTGATTTACAAACTCTACAAATATAAAACCCCTAACTCTCTGCTACACTTGTTACGCTCCTACCTTGATCGTCGAAGTTATGTTGTTTCAGTAAATAATGAACAATCGATACCGCGTAATATCCCAGCTGGTGTTCCTCAGGGGAGTTTACTTGGACCGTTCCTTTTCATTTTGTACACAAATGATATACCTATCTTAAAAAATACTTGTCTTTCAATGTATGCCGATGATACGGCGATAATGAGTAGCTCTTACGGTCTTAAGCCTATTTCAATAAAATTGCAAAAATCCTTAACTCTCTTAAGTAATTATTTCAAAAAGTGGAAAATAAAAATAAATCAGGACAAAACGGAGGCTATAATTTTTACAACTCGAAGACAACCTTTGCCCCCGACTATTATAAGCGAGCAGGGAAAGTATATAGAATGGAAGGCGAGCGTTAAGTACCTCGGAATTCACCTGGACTCCAAGCTTAAATGTAATAAACATATAACCGAACTTAAATCTAAAGGGCTCGCAGCAATTGCGGCGTTAAAACCAATTTTTAATCGAAAAAGTGCGCTTACTACTAAAAATAAAATTCTATTATATAAGCAATTAATCAGACCGGCAATGACTTACGCCTGCCCAGTGTGGAGTAATACGTGTAATACTAACTTTTCTAAACTACAAGTTGTTCAAAATAAAGCTATAAAAATAATTTATAATACACCTTTTTATACTAACCTCAAAAAACTTCATAAAAAATATTTAATTCCAACTATTAAAGAACATGTTCACCACCATACTAATAATTATTATAAAAATATACCGCGAGATCATACTAACCCGTTAATCTCAAGAATCGGTGATTACGACAAAAACAAACTCAAATTTAAATATAAACACAAAATGCCAAAGCACATCTTGCTCTGACGCATAAATTTTATCTATTAATTTAACAGCACCACGTCTTCGAGTTTTATAATTATTTTTTTTTTTTTTTTTGGTAAGGTGTTTATGTACTTTGACCTAAACTTAACGTATTTTATGTTCTTTTATTATTATTATTTATGTAATTCCTCTTAATTTAGCTAATCAATCGTAAATTGTGATTATGGTAATTAACCAGCAACCAATGAAATGTAAATATATATGTTTATAAAAATGTATTATTTAATTATGTAATAAACAAAAGTAAAAAAAAAAAAAAAATCTTCCACACCATGGGATCATACCCTCATCCAGAGATATGTTTTGGCGTGGTTTGTACATATTTTTTAATCTTTCGGAGAAATAATCAATTATTTTTTGTACTTTGAACAGTAATCCTACATTATCAGGAACATTTTCATTATTGGAAAAACCCAGGTAACGTAATATTTGATAAAACCTATTTCTACTCATGGTTTTTGTAAATATCAAGGTTCCTATTAGTGGATTTATTGTCTAATACAGGTGTAATGAGCCATTTTTTACCAGGCCCATTAGCAATATCAACTCAAACCAATTTTTTAATTCTGGTACCGTTACATCTAGGGATTATGTGTCGAGACAACCCGGTAATTTATTCCCGAGAATTCAAAGATTTTTTGCAAACTAATAACCCGGGATTCGAGACTTTCCAAATCAATTTTATTCAATATATCCTACATTTATATTTTTAAAGTAAAATCTGCTTAGTCGAGAACAAGCCATACCCATACGGGGCAGGTAGCAAACGGTTCGTCAAGATAACTCGATTGTCGGCACTCGGCAGTGAAAAAAAATCCTTTTACATTTACCGATAAACAAAAATATTGTAGGATACAGGATGGAAAGGATACAGAGAATGATTTATTGTAGCGAGAGATTATATTGTCTTTGTAATTAAAGCTTTCGTCGTTATTTGTAAAATATCACTTAAAAAAAAATTCAAGTACATATTTACCCTTGATTTTTTTCGGCAAAATGTTTCTTTGTACGATGCACGTACTATTCCCAGAATAATACGATGCACGTGCTACTCGTATTTCTAGAATAATTTAAAAGAATTCTCCTTGGGTTGATTTATTTGTTGAAATAATCAGTTTGTATTTTTAGCCAGATACGTTCTTCTCCTACTTACGGTTTCCGTCGCTGAATATTCTGAACTGCGGATTTCGGACTTTTAATTTTTCGAACTAAAATTGCAAAGGTTACTATTTATTTACCTTATTTATATTTATCGTTCACAGTACGTAGAGAATCATTTTTATTATTTAACTATTTTTTTGTTAATTATTTTAGCCCATAATGGATAAAAATCAATCCGAAGTGTGGAATCATTTCAAAAAACTCACACAAAAGGAATCAGCCCAATGTATCCACTGTCCAAAGCAAATCTCTTGTAAGGGGTCAAACACAAGTGGGTTAGGAAGACACTTAGAAAGAATTCATAAAATTAACATCGATAAAAAAACTCCGGAATCGACCGATATAGGATCTTCGACAAGTGCGAAGAGAATCAAATTAAATCAGCCATCATTATCAATTTACAGTAAAAGAAAATCACTTTCTGAAATTGTCGCCCGTCTAGCTGCTGAAGATGGTATTTCTGTCAAAGCTATTACAAATAGTGCTTTTATACGTGAATCCATCGAACAAAAGGGTTATAGACTGCCGAAGAATCAGTCGGATACCATGAAATTGATTTTAAATTTTTACGAAGATAAAAAAAAAGAGATTATTGTCAAAATAAATAATCTTAAAGAGTCAGGTGTTAATATCGTCGTTCATAGTGAAAACGATATTTTCAATTTAGGACTAGTCTTCATATCAGGAAGATGTGATTCTTCTGAAATCCGAAAAATTGTTGAAAACCGTTTGGAAGATTTTGAAATTATTTTTGAAACCGATATTGTGACAGTGACGACTGATGGAGCTAGCGTTATGAAAAAATTTGGACGTGAGAGTCCTGTCGAAAATCAACTTTGCCTAAATCATGCAATTCATCTAGCCGTTATAAACGTTTTATACCGAAAAGAGGATGAATGTCAAACACATGAAGATTCAGATGAAGAAGACAACGATGATGAACAATATATATTGGAAAGTGACTTGGAAAATAATGAAAGTGCAGAAATCCAAAATGAAAAACTACGTTTGAAACCGAGTTTTAACAAGGCTCTAAATGATACTCGAAAAATAATCAAATTGTTTCGAAAGGGTCCAACGAAAAGTGCAATTTTACAAAAATATGTAAAGAGCGAATTTGATGTCGAGCTTAATTTATGTCTCGATATGAAGACAAGGTAGAATGATCTCGAGATTTTTAAAGTTACGAAATTGCATTAGAAAATCATTAATTGATCTTGGCATCGGCCAAATTTGGAATGAATCGAACATTCACGTATTGGAAAATATTAGTGAAGTATTCACTCCTATAAAACTGGCAGTTGAAGCTCTAAGTCGTCGAGATGCCACTTTATTAACTTCCGAAATTATTGTTAATTTCCTTTTAAAAAAAATATTTGAAATCAACACAACTCTGTCGAACGAACTGTTTACAACCCTGAAAGCCAGAATTGCAGAAAGACGTAATAAGAGCCTCGTTTGTTTGATACATTTTTTGCAAAATCCCGAGCATGTTGTGAATACTAATTATTTTTCAAGTTGTCCCAAGAAAGTATATTTAAAATATGGTGAACACTTATTGGGACGACTTTATTCAAATGTAGAAAGTTCGGATATGGAAGTAATCGAAAAAGAAAACGCCGATTGCCATCTCAATAACATGTCGATTGAAGAAGAATTGAACAATGCTTTATTGAACCACCAAAATATTTCAATGACTAGAAATAAAAAAATCAACTTTAAAAAGGAGTTTCAGATATTAGATTCAACTGGCAAGCGAACTCCGAATCTGGAGCTTTTATTCAAATC
The DNA here is from genome assembly GCF_051122295.1 of Plectrocnemia conspersa. Taxonomy (NCBI): domain Eukaryota; kingdom Metazoa; phylum Arthropoda; class Insecta; order Trichoptera; family Polycentropodidae; genus Plectrocnemia; species Plectrocnemia conspersa. Next base: position 2,394,437 of record NW_028277178.1, on the reverse strand, counting down.
ATTGCTTACAATTAAGCCAACATCTACAGAAAGCGAGAGAGTTTTTTCTACATCTGGAATATTTGCCACAAAAACCAGGAACAGGCTATGTGATTCATCATTAAACGCCTTGGTGTTTTTAAAAACATATTTTTCCTTACAAAAGTAAAGGTTTTAACTTAATATTCATATAAATATTTCGATTAAAAAAAATTTAATAAATTAAATTTAAATAAATATCGAATAAAGTGTTTTTAAATTGTTTCAATAAATTTTCACCTATCGTACCTATAACACAAATAATATAAGTTGTTAACAATAATAAGTTAATTAAAGTTAATAATAATAAGTTAATTAAAGTTATTAATAATAATTTAATTAAAGTTAATAATAATAAGTTAATAATAATAAGTAAATTTTTTACAATATTTTTTTTTCATGATTTAAACGAAAAATAATCAAAGTCTCGAGTCCCGGGAATTCCCGGGACTTTAAAACTTTGGGTCTCGAGTCCCGGGAATCGAAAAAACCCGAGACTTCAGAATCCCTAGTTACATCCACCCATTTTTTAGATTTTATTTGCAGTTTGTATCTGTTTAAGTGTTGATTATGGTGTCTATTCGTTTCTTCTGCAATAACGGGAAACAAGTCATCTTCAATAAAGTTTTGTGTCTTGTAAAGTGTCTTCTAAATATTTTTCTTGTTCATCTTCCTCATTGCTCATGAGCATCATAGCATGTGGACGATTTCTTTCATGAACAGTGGAGTCTGAATCACTATCACTATAATTTTCATTGTCACTTGGAATATCTATATATGTTTAACACTATATTGAAAAACATAAACTGTAATTATTTTCACGTAGATTCTACACTCGTATCTAACTAAAAACTATGTTTTATAAACAGTTCGTAATATTTTTCGAATATTCACTCGAACACAAAAAAAACAAGATGCACTTCACACGATAGTATAAATTAAACTTAATTCTTATCCATAAGTTTTTATGTGTATCGTGCTAATAATTCAAAAATAATAACTCGAAAAAATTCCCACTTTCTAAAATAATGTGTCACTGAGATTCGGTATTTCCAGTAAGCCAGTATTATCTGACGGGAGATAATATTTACTCACAAAAAATATGTTGGAATTTCCTTATAACAGGATAGAAAAAAATACAATCTTGAGATTCTCAGTAATCCAATACTATCTAATGGTTAATGATATGATAAATTTTTAGTGTCTTGTACTTTTTATATATGTACATCGTATTTTTTAATTTTATGTAATTTGACTTTATTTCAAAATAAACCCATTTACCCAATAAATTATTTTTAAATATACATATTTATATGTTTGTGTATAAAATATCATATTTTTTCTTTTTTTACACCGTCCGAAAAAAAAGTGTGCTGGATAAAAGTTTTTAGAAATTTGAAAAAGTTTGAGAACCGCTGGTTAACTCAATTTTAATTATTTTTATTTAAATTCCTAGATTACTTGCTTTTATAATTTTAAAATCATCAATCAATTTTAAAATCTAATAATAAGGAAATGTAATAATTAATTTATATTTCCGGCGAACCACATGTTGAGAACCACTTAATAATGGCTTGAATTGATGCATTGCTACATTTATAACATGTCTAGAAAAATTTGTTAAAATATTCGGACCACATCAAAAGATACATAAGTTTGTCTGGTAGTGAAACTGCCTGATGAAAGAAATATAAAATATATTTATAAAACCTTCGCATTTGTTTAAATATAATTAAAAAAAAAAAAGGTTAAAATAAAATGAAAATACATACATTTATTTAGTCATCTCTTAAAAAAAAAGCAAATAAAACACTAAACATATATTTTTAATTTGACATGGAAACGAAAACATACACAGGACGCCAATTGGCGTCTGCGGTGTTTAACTTTCGGCACACTCAGGACGCCAATTGGCGTGAGCGGTAGGTAAAGTGATAATATAAAATAATCAATTTATAAAATTATTTATCAAATTTAATGTAATTAAATTTTCAATAAAAATATTTATATTTTGATAATATTTAATTTTAAATATTATTAAATTAATATATTAAGTTACATTATTTAATGCTCATTAAATACTATACTAATGTCGTTGAATTTAACCTATTTAGTTAACTAACGAACAACAAATTAATTACATGAAATTAAATATAAAACTAAATTGACTTTAATTAAATTAATTAAATATTTTATAAGTATACAAAAATTATTTGCTTAGAAACATACAAAAATATAAAAATTGCACAAAAAGTTGTAAAATTGTATATATTATAGTTACAAAAATTATCTGCCTTATTTATCATCAAAACTGCATTTTTTGCAATAACATAAATAAAAAAAAATATTGAGCAATATATATTGTCGCTGAAATATTTTATAAGTATACAAAAATTAAAGGGACAAATCGTTTTTTAATGAGACGGATGTGCTTGTTTTTTACTGCATAACAAATTAAATTTTGGTGCAATATTTGACACTGAACAATATTAGGATTTAATATGGGTTAAAGCTGAAAAAGTAATTTCACATAAAGGTGTTAAATGGCAGAATAACACTTAATGCCATTTCAGAAATTGTGGGCAATTCAGTTCTATTTCCGATCCAGAATTCAGTCAAGGACTTGTTTGGAAAATCTAGTTTTAAGTTTGAGTAACTCGAAAGCTCAGCAAATTTCTCTTGGGCTTTATATGGCATTTGATCAATCTAACTCAAGCCATCAAAAATGGTTTTTGAATACAAGATAACTTTTTTAAATCAATATTCGATATTAAATATTTACTAAACTGTGTTTCTAGCGCTTTTAAGTGGTTCTAGGACACTAACCCCCTGGACATTTACCCCCCGGACAATAACCCCCTGATAATTAGCCATCCGTGCCAATAACCCCCCCCCTAACAATTAACCCCCGCCACGTATAAAGATAGTTTATTTGGACTTGATCGTTTTTGCTAGCGCTTGATGCGTCCACTGCGTTTCGCGTTGGGGGTGGCTCGTTCGCCAAGCCCCATTGCCGCGACGCCGAGCCGTGGGGAAGCACGCATACAACTACACTTGCATTTCGCCAAGTGGCAGTCCAAATTTGCTGCCGCACTGGGGCTCAGTCGCGCGCTACCCGCCGCAAGGTCAGGACGTAGGCTCGAGCGCAGCCGGCTCCGGCCAACACCACCTAGATAGAAGGCCGGACAGCAGCGCGCGTGACGTCATTGAAAAAAATCTTTAAACCAACTACCCGAGGTGAGTGTTTCTAATTTTCTCCTTTTCTTTCCATCAGAATTAATCGATATTATGCTATTTTTCTTTTTCATTTTACTACCAGACTTACGCTAAATACCGGCACTTTTTCGCAAAACTTCGCGAATTTTACCTTTTTTATTTAAATTTATGTATCTTTTGATACGGTCCGAATATTTCGTTGAATTTTTCTAGACATGCTATAAATGTATCAATGCATCAATTCAAGTTATTATTAGATGGTTCTCAACATGTGGTTCGCCGAAAATAAAAAATAATTATTACTTTTCCTCATTATTAGATTTTTAAAATGATTATCTGATTTGAAAATTATAAAAACGAATAACCTAGAAATTTTAATAAAAACAATTGAAATTGAGTTAACCAGCGGTTCTCAAACTTTTTTAAATTTGTAAAAACTTTTTTCAAGTAAACTTCTTTTGTATTGTGACATTTTTACTAATACGAGTTTACTGATATATATTTCATTTGCAATAAAATATTCACTAACCGTTGTAATTCACTCCATCGTAATGTGAAATTTTCCAGGAACATACACAGATAATTTACATTGTCTTTCACGTGTAAATCACTTTTCACAATAACTAGTTATATAATGAAAGTTTAAAGTGTCTCGATTTTTTACTGTTTTTCGCAATTGCAACAATATTACCCCATATCGTTTATATTTGGTTTCAAATATTCGTAATTTTGCATTTTTCAGATATTCTGGTAAAACACGATTCTTCCTTATGGTACCACAGATTCTATTTTTTTTTTCGTATATATTTTTTTGCTATTTCAACACTGCTATAAAAATCGTCCATATAAAGATGATGCCATTTGTATTTATTGTCTGATGTTAGATGTGATATTGAATCTTGTAACGAAATTCCAGGTCCTGAATATATTTTAAATTTCGATATGTATCCTGACACTAATTCACATACCATTCTTATCACTATACCGTACTTTGTGAGCTTACTGGGGTTGTATACGTGAAAATTTAATCTTCCACACCATGGGATCATACCCTCATCCAGAGATATGTTTAGGCTTGGTTTGTACATATTTTTTAATCTTTCGGAGAAATAATCAATTATATTTTGTACTTTGAACAGTAATCCTACATTATCAGGAACATTTTCATTATTGGAAAAACGCAGGTAACGTAATATTTAATAAAACCTATTTCTACTCATGGTTTTTGTAAATATCAAGGTTCCTATTAGTGGATTTATTGTCTAATACAGGTGTAATGAGCCATTTTTTACCAGGCCCATTAGCAATATCAACTCAAACCAATTTTTTAATTCTGGTACCGTTACATCCACCCATTTTTTAGATTTTATTTGCAGTTTGTATCTGTTGATGTGTTGATTATGGTGTCTATTCGTTTCTTCTGCAATAACGGGAAACAAGTAATCTTCAATAAAGTTTTGTGTCTTGTAAAGTGTCTTCTAAATATTTTTCTTGTTCATCTTCCTCATTGCTCATGAGCATCATAGCATGTGGACGATTTCTTTCATGAACAGAGGAGTCTTAATCACTATCACTATAATTTTCATTGTCACTTGGAATATCTATATATATTTAACACTACAGTAAGTTCTCGACTTACGCGGTTAATTCGTTCCAGAAAAATTCGCGTAAGTCGAAAATCGCGTAAGTAGAGGAATACTCATCCGATATGTATTAAATATTAATACATTCCCCCAATCATCCGAACGATACTTAAAAGAACTAAATGCCGTCTTCTTGTATGTATACATTAGGTTAAAATGAAAATAAAAGCATTATAAAAATGTATTCTATGTGTTAAATTGTCTACATACATTATAATCTTAACTTTTTTTACAAAATAAAATGAGAAACATAAAAATAATATTTATACATACATATTCATTAAAATATCATGTCATAATGTCTATACTATTCCATTTCAATATCTTTAGGTGTTGGATTTCTTTTATATAATAAGAAACCGTACTTATCCAGTGAAGATTGTACACTAGATCTTTTTTTCTCATAATAGATATTTTTATAACAGGAAATAGCGTCCTGAACTGCTTTATTGGCTTTCTCAAACCGATCAATGTCGGGATCTTGTGCTTTTAATCCAGCCATTCCTTGGTCTATCAAATTGAGGCATTCTGTCATTTTTTGTACTCAAATTCTTTTGTTTCTTTGACTTCCTCCTCCGAATCACCGCCGTTGTTTCTATATTCTTCAAGTTCTATTAAATGTTCATTGTTTAATTCCACTCTATGATTTTCTAACAATTCAATGAAATCATTTTCATTTAGATTTAACTCATTGCGTACGGTGTGCACAAATTTGTGCATTTCAGAAACCTTCCGTTGCGTCGGTGTGCACAAATTTGTGCATTTCGTCATTTTAACTTCATACGAAAAAAACCCACGTAAACTGCGTATTTACTGTAACGTATTTATTTAGGGATTTACCTACAGATGTTACTAATATCATATTAACTAAAAATAGTTTAAAAAAGTAAAAATTCTAAATTCCAGAGGCTCAAAACTCGGGTAAAATAAATTCGTTTCAAGATGTATGTTTACATATATAAATACAATTTTTTTCTATGGAATTATCTCACATATTATTTATTAGAAATAGTGAAATCACTCAATACCAAATTGCGAATCACATATCAATAATATATAAATATGTTTAATTAATTTTTAACACTTAACGGTCGATTTACGCGGCGATATTCGCAAGACACCCAACCGTCCAATTTCGAACAAATGTAACGTTTCCGTTAGGCTAAGCGCACGCTGTTAAAAAAAATGTTAACGAAAAACCCCACCTTATCGGTTTGATTCAGGTAAAGATGGTAATTTTTTTAGAGATATGTTTCTTGAAATTCTTATCTACAAAATTACAAAAAACCCAAAATATTCAAAGGTAACCGCATAAAAAAAAGAAATGTTGAGCTAGACCTAATATCTAAGTACATATTATCAACCCGAAGCATTATAACAAAATAATCAGTGATTCTCAACTTTTAATTGCGTTAATTTATTTTACAACTTTTTGCATTATTATATTTTGTTAGGTTTACAATATATTTTTGTAATGCTTATTTATTTCGTACTCCTTCATTTATTGATACTATTTTCTAAGAAATAAATTACAGTAAATCAAATTCATATTTTTATAATATAAAATATAATGTTTTTTATTTATCATTATTTTCTGTTATATATATGTATGTAGAGGTATCGTGGGCATTTAAATGCAGATTCATCAATCCCAAATGTGATATTTTATAATATTTAGACCTGAAATGATCCCGATCTGTTCAAATTAAATAAACTGTTCTCAACATGTTTTCGATTACCAACACATTGAATACCGGGCATTATTCCTAAAAATGGAGCGTGCGGCGGGGATTATTTGCAAAAATTAGGACTTTAATTTGTGTAACTATCCAAGCACATTGGTGGTTCGAGTCTTTATTGGATAAAAAGTATACAGTAAGTGCGCGTTTTTCATTATTTTAACACATTGCGTACCGTGTGGTAAAAATACAAAAAGTGGTAAATATATAATATTAAAGCAATAAAATGTTTAGAATCACTGATAATTTTTAATTATATTAAATATACTATATAAAATAATAATACAATAAAAGATTACATTTAGCCATAGGCAAACGTTACGTTTGTTCGAAATTGGACAGTTGGGTGTCGTGCAAATATCGCTGCGTAACTTGACCGTCAAGTGTTAAAAATTTTGAATTGATTGTATAGGTCACAAAATTAGATATTTTCGGTTTTTATTATATACAACAGTATTTTATCATCATTTTATTATTATCTTTATTGTTTTTATTCAAATATATATATATATTTGGTTATTCTAAACTAAAAATTATATTTTATTTTATTGGTACGCGATCCACAGTTTGACGTTTACTGATTTTATCATTGCGAATACAAAAAAACGATCATCATAAATCTGTTTTTAAAATTTGACGTTAAAACGTTGACTAATTAAAGAGTTACGATGTTTTAAAAAAAATAAGTTTGTATCCTAATTTTCGCAAATAATCCCCGCCGCACGGCTCCATTTTTAGGAATAATGCCCAGTATTCAATGTGTTAACACATTGAATTGGTTTGTCATTTCAACAAGATCATTAATTATGTTATCTTCCTGCATGGGGTCTTCAACAACTTCAAAAAATTGAGGAGTAAGCTTCTTCCAAACGTTTTTCATGGTAGACTTTACAATTTCATTCCAGGCAAAACCAATATTTTTAACAGCTTCATAAATATTGTGTTCTTTCAAAAACTGTGTCAGTGATATACTGTTTGCCCTTCAGTTACCTTTATGGCATTTCTAAAAATTGTCCTTAAATAATATTTTTTAAAGCTTTGTATTAGACCTTGATCCATAGGTTGTATAATATTATAGAGGTCGTATTTGGGGGCAAAAATGCTATTTTGATATGTTCGTGATCACACGGTGGATGTCCCGGTGGCACATTTCCGATCCGACTACCCGAAAGCCGAGTGTAGTTGTGTGCGTGCGTGCGTACGCGGCTTAGCGACGGTGCTGCCCTCAAGTGTCAATCGAGTGCAACTTGAAACGTCAAATTCGTGTAACTGCATGCTTGGGAACATTTGCCTTTGAAAATCGCCACTGAGTAAATGTATTTCAAAATGTATCGTAACTGCTCAAATACAAGTTCATATTTTCATTAACCTTCATCCGTTTCTCAAATAGACTATACAGTTTAGTACCTCGGCTCTTTTTCGACCCATTTAAATATATTTACTCAACACAGTAAAAATGGTTATTTAATTTTTTATTTTAAGCGCCTAAGCATTGTTATAAGTAAGCAACATAAATAACGCTGTGTTATGTCCCACCCTTATTGTTACATTATTGATACTATTGTTAAATTATTAATTACTTGATGTGAACGAACTTTGTATGTGTTATCATTAAATACCAATCAAATGTAATTACATGTACTTTATATAATGAAATAGTAATTAACTAATAATATTTTAATTAAGAAAGAATGTAATGTATAAAAGGAGATGTTCTCTCCATACATGGCCAGTTGCAATTAATCGCAGGAAGTCAGACAAAACTGAACTCATTATGGAGATTTAGCCAAGTGATCTCTCAGGTTTAAATTGTATTATATAATTTTATTCTATATTTTATATTATGTATATTTACTTCTTGTAGCCATTTTTCTTATGTTCATATGAAATATATTTCTAAATTGTTATATGTGTATTTTGTAACAATCCTGTGAAACTAGTTGGGATCCCGAGTTATAAAAACTGTTGTGTCGTTGGACTGATCCGGCGACACGGCAGCTGCTTTCGAGAAACTACCATCCCAAGACTCCGCTTAAAATGTCACGACCCCGACTCCAAAGCCCTAGTTCATGGCGTATATGAATCAATTCATTCGTTATTAATTTAATACAAATATTTTTTCAATATTTACATTGTAATCCATAATTATAGTTATAGCATCTACTTATTTTTTTGGCTACATTGAAGAAATCAATTGATGAAGTATAAGGATAGTTTGAAACAAATCAAAGAATCGTTCAGTTTTCAATTTTTTATTTTATCCGCTGATTCTACAATAATTATCAGAAAGAATCAATGACAGGACATATAAAAACAAAACGAAATGCTTACATATATACATACATTAATGTGCTGCTCCATGTGACTTTCCATTAGGTTTATTATTCTTAATATTAAGACTTAAATTATGCAACCGCTTTAAACGTTTTATTTTTAATTTATTTGAAAGTGCTGGGCGACCAGAAGCTACAACCGAGTTGCCCCTGGTTATACCTATCCTTCGCCTACTAATGGCCGTTGGTTGAACTTTAATTTTGGCACCAGAATTACGTTTAATTATATTTTTATGATCAGTAGTTACTTTTTTAAACACACCTTTAAAACCGTCCTCAAGTTTTTTGGCCAAATCAGGATCAAATACTCCCTTCATTGATGCAAAACAATTATTTTTAAGATCTAAAAAAAATCGGCAAATTTTTCTTTCATGTCTACATTTAAGTTGTTATCAATTGAAACTATTTCTTTCTCTTCATTTAATTTAAAATCCCCATCAACAATGGATATGTCACATGGAGCAATATTAACGCTGCTGCTGCTGCTGCTGCAACTAACTGAAACTTTAGAGTCACAAATATCAGGCAGTGGTATAAAAAATTCAATTGGCGGAGTCTTTTCACCAAAAGCTAAATATGCAATTTCGTGCTTTGCCTGAGCAGTTAAAGGAGGTGAATTGGGAATTGAGTTATCATGATATTTGTATACCACTGCCTGATGTTTACAGTTGTGGCGTGATACCTGCAACAGAATTAAACAACTGAAATCCAGCCTGATATTCAGATTGTGTTTGCCCTTTTGTAATTAGAACGCCTAGAGGAACAGCTCCAATGCTGCATGCCGTTAAAATAAAAGTAATTGAATGGCCTTCCGCATCGCAAGAGGAAGTGCTGTCTATGAACACAATATCGTTAGTCAAAGGCAAAGAATGAGCTCTTTTCATCATTGGCGTTATAATAACAAGAGCAAACGGTGATTCATAATATTTAATTAAATGTCCTGTTTTTTCATATACTGGTATCTTCTCTTTCAAAATCTGCAATTGATAAATACATATTAATTCATAGAAACAACATTGCGAACGTATTCATTTTCAATATAAATTACTTGGAGACAGTCGTTACGTGGACCTAAAGTGTAATCTCTCCATTTTTCCCTTAAATAAATAACAGTACGCATTTTTGGGTTAATTGATGCATCTGCCATTTCTACGCTACAATTATTATATTTTAATAGCAGATGAGCTTCGTGGTATCTCATAGCCTCGCCAACCTTTAATCCCATATCAAAATAGTCATAAAACTTATTTTTGATATGTTCAGATGGAGGCAAGCAAGATAATGTCTCTGCGTTTATTATAGGATGACTATGGTCTCCGATAAACTGTATTATCGTTTGATATCCGTCCTTAAAATTTGAACAGAATTCATATATGTATAAATATGATTTGTATATATCAAAAGGAAAATAACATATTGAAATTACCTTCAGATATTTATCTCGCCTCATTGTGTCACAAGTCACCTTTTTGACAAGAACGTCTATTTCAGCTTTGCAATACAAATTTTTTGATTTTCCATGCGTTCTTTTTGAAGGGTCAAGTTTGAAGGTTTGGGAATGATGACATATTTTCCTAATGCTACAATAATTATGTATGTGTATATAAGAACTGTTATCTATATTATTAGTTTAATTAGAGTACTTACTGTGAAATATATCTTGTGGGTTTTTTTTTCATACTCTTACAATTCCAACTTGTTCTGGATAACGCACTGTATTATTTTATCCAGCGCTCCGCTTCCTCGTTCGTCTTTATATCACATCGAAAAGTTTTAGTGTCAACCTCGACGTAGTTAAAAGATTTAGGAAAATGTTCCATCGTGGTAGTTATTTATTAAGCAAATGACGCCCACGCGTAAACGACCGTTGACACGAATTTGACGTTTCAAGTTGCACTCGATTGACACTTGAGGGCAGCACCGTCGCTAAGCCGCGTACGCACGCACGCACACAACTACACTCGGCTTTCGGGTAGTCGGATCGGAAATGTGCCATATATCAACATCGATATTATAACAAATTTTAAATTTTCCAACTTTTTAACCGCGTAACTACGAATCCGCGTAAGTAGAAACCGCGTAACTCGAGAACCTACTGTATATTAAATAACATAAACTGTAATTATTTTCACGTAGATTTTACACACGTATCTAACTAAAAAACTATGTTTTATAAACAGTTCGTAATATTTTTCGAATATTCACTCGAGCACACGAAAACCAGATGCACTTCACACGATAGTATAACTTAAACTTAATTCTTATCCATAAGTTTTTATGTGTATCGTGCTAATAATTCAAAAATAATAACTCGAAAAAATTCCCACTTTCTAAAATAATGTGTCACTGAGATTCGGTATTTCCAGTAAGCCAGTATTATCTGACGGGAGATCAAATTTACTCACAAAAAATAGGTTGGAACTTCCATATAACAGGATAGAAAAAAATACAATAGAATCTTACTAATCTGACAATCTTGAGATTCTCAGTAATCCAATACTATCTAATGGTTAATGATATGATAAATTTTTAGTGTCTTGTACTTTTTATATATGTACATCGTATTTTTTAATTTTATGTTATTTGACTTTATTTCAAAATAAACCCATTTACCCAATAAATTATTTTTAAATATACATATTTATATGTTTGTGTATAAAATAACATATTTTTTCTTTTTTTACACCGTCCGAAAAAAAAGTGTGCTGGATAAAAGTTTTTAGAAATTTGAAAAAGTTTAAGAACCGCTGGTTAACTCAATTTTAATTATTTTTATTTAAATTCCTAGATTACTTGCTTTTATAATTTTAAAATCATCAATCAATTTTAAAATCTAATATTAAGGAAATGTAATAATTAATTTCTATTTCCGGCGAACCACATGTTGAGAACCACTTAATAATGGCTTGAATTGATGCATTGTTACATTTATAACATCACATCAAAAGATACAGAAGTTTGTCTGGTAGTGAAACTGCCTGATGAAAGAAATATAAAATATAAATTAAAATCGGTATGCTTCAATGATGGACAATAAAATTCCGATAGAAAGAAATCATGTTCTTCGACTGTATTTAATAGATGAAGATAAGAGAAAATATATCGATTTTTTAAGTGAACAAGTAAAACTTTTCAATTGTAAAAAAAATCGTTGTAGATATTCACCTGATTTTGTAATATTTTGTAGCATTTTGTTCTCAATATCTCCCCACGCATATAGGTAGATACATTAGAAGCTTTGATTTGTTACAAATACCATGTGGATGTGAGCAATTAAATAAAAATTAGCATATGAATTTAGCCAAGTTTTATACCAATAATATATTATTAATAATTTTATTACTATTATTTATAATTACGTATAATGTAAAATATTTCGTAAACAAAAATCACATCTAATTTAGTTTGTTTAAAGTTTTTGTATTTTTCCTTAATTTATTAGTTTTATTTTATTTTTTTATTTACACTTGTAAACTAAAATAAAACTAAATAAAACTAAAAAATTAAACTAATAAGGAAAAAACTTACTTAAATGTATTTTCTTATAATATTAATATTATAATAAACATATTAAAAAAGTGTACATATTGTACATATATTTAAAAAAATAATGTTGCTTATGACGAAGCTATTGACAATTTATTAATATAACTGTACATATATTAATAATAGTATTGTCCGTTTATTTAAAGCTACTGAAAGGTAATTTTAATAAAATTTATTATTTCATTGATTGATCTTATTATGATATTAATTTATTCTAACTTTATACGAAATTAGAAATTTATTATGTCTATGATTTTTGTGGATTAGATTGTTAATATAATAAATTGTTAGTATAATATATTTGTAGAACTTAATTTATTATTACCACTTCAACCCTGTGCAGTTAGGGGCAGCGTTCTAAAAAAATTCAAGTGAAAATTCTTGCGGAGCGATCCGATATCCGACGTTTTTAAAAGCACGTCTTTTCGTTAATTAATCTACGGGTTTTTTCTAAATAATTTAATAACTAATTTAAAATATAACTCTTAATAATTTGGATTGACTCAATTTGAAACACTTCTAACACACAGAAAACACGCTACTTTGATAGGTTAGTAATTTATATATTATATTTATTTTCTACATTACCATCTCATAATATATGATATAATAAATTCCTACATCTTCCACAGTCTAAATTTCTGTAGATGATGTGACGTCATTTCATTTAAAACACATTTATATATTGTTAAATCTATCATTTCTATACCTCTTTAAAGGTAAAAATCACTTTTGAGCTTTGAGTGCTTATTAAACACGACTAGCAAATATAATAGATCAATCTCATGAAAATTCAAAAGCAAACTCACCCAAGTCATTAAATAAATACATAAAACAATAATTAATTAATAGGTAATTAACGCTGCATAAAAAATATTTATACAAATAATTAATGCATTCTGCAAATAAATTATAAAAAACGATATTTACATGACTTACGCGATTTTGATCAACTCATATTTTTTTGTCAACAAAATAAATCAGATATATTTTTTCAATACATCGAATTAAATTATTAGCTTTAAATAATTTATATACAACTCAAGGTTTTAAAAACGCTTTTTATTTATATAATGACAAATACATACTTTAAAAGTTGTGTTCAATCTGATACATTGCTCAGATACCTTAAATATTCATCTAAGAATTAATCAAAAATCGTCAGAATGACTTTAGACGATGCGACAGATTTCCGTCCGCATTAATTATTCAAGAAACCTGATGCGAAAAATATGAAAATTTTTTGCCGCATTGTATCACAAGATCACAACGAATAATGTGTCGAAAGAGTAAACACACTTATTCAAATCGTTCGGTTCTACTTTTACCATCTCGTCCTTAAACTATGCGCTACACCACATCAGACTTCGCAATTTTCCTGATTGCCAGCTTGATTTTAAATTCTAAAAACTACCGCCAGTTGGTTGGCGTCGCTTTTGGGTTTGTGTTTTCTTAATTTTATCACCAGCCCGACGCGTGAGAGCATCAAATCCTTTAATTGTCTATTTCTCGGGCTCTCGAATCCTGGAGTTGTTTGCCATAAAGCCTCTTGGAGACATTCGCGAAAATATTGTAGAAAGAAGGTATTAATTTGGCGCTTTGTCTCAGAATGTATTGCTTAAAGACTTTTAAAACTATATACGAGGTTCATTAACCTCCGCATATGTATTTATATATAATACTAACATACAATAGGATCAAATTCTTCCATACAAAAATATGTCATTATGACTCATATTTGAAATCCGATCTTTTATTTCTATAATGAGATGTAATACTATATTCTCATTGTCTCTTATTCTCATAAGATTTAGTAATATATGATGTAAAAAAATATTTGATAAAGGAACACATCTAGTATAAAATTTGGAGTAATATTTATTTTATGTAATATAAAATTTTATTGATGACAAACACTCCCACTTGATTTATTTTCAGTTTCGAGTGTACCAGCGATTCATCGATGTCGACCCAATTTCACATTTCGGAAGGTTCTATCATGAACAACTACTCAACATCCGGTGAAATCACCTCGCCTTCGCCAATTAGCAACAGCTCGTCGTTAGGTTATATGATGTCTCCGGAACAGACAGTACCTCATTCTGGTATGTTTGATTTTGATTTATGATTAACGCAATTATTTGTACTATATATCATTTATTTATTTGCAGACAATAAAAAAATACATTTAAAAATCTTGGAACAGCCCATAGGTAAGTTTCGCTTTAGGTTTAAGAGCGAAATAATAAGATCACGTGGATGTTTGATGGGTAGAACGAGCAATAAGTCATTTCCAACGGTGGAGGTATGATTTCAATTTATTTTTCTGTTTTTTTTTTAATTAATATAAATGGTTACTCGATATGTTCTAGTTTAAGATTATTTATATACATAGTTCACCAAAAGGGAAGACATTCAATTTTAATTTTGAAACATCGAAGAGCACTGCTTATATTATAATAGTAACTTATTCCTAACTTATTCGATACTAATATAACTTATGGTGTAGTTTAGATGTATGTATCATATATAACTGGTTAATCTAATAATGTATCATTTGGGATGAAAATATTTTGAATACTACTTTTTATTACATCATCACAAGTCATCCTGTTTTGAGTTTTAATTAATTTCTTTAGAGATTTTATATCATTAAAACTTAATGTTATAATATGTAAAACAATAGGCATACGACTAACGTGTATACAATAGTTACATTAATTTTGTGTAGGACCAAGAAGATTATAATTTATTTAAAATATTAACCTTTAATTTTAGTAGAATTAAAAAAGCTGTTTATGAATATACAATTTTTACCGAAGCATAATTGGTAATATTTTAACTAATGCAGTGCATTCCAAGCCTACCCTGATTCTACAAATTCCCACACCTGATGGAAAATAAATATTACGAAATATAATTGTCATTTATAATTTATAATCACACAATAAAGACAAGAACCAATAAAAATATAATTGTTGGTGTACTGTTCAAATGTCAGATTTCTAAGCTATCTATAAACTATCCTAAGCAATCGCTTTTTTTTTAAAAAAACGCCTATTTGTGGTTATGTTTCGAATTTTTTGTGCTGGAACCAAAAGGTTGTCAATCTCTGAATTCAAGAATACAAAAGAAAACTATAATATTTGCTGAGTGCTCACATAAATTTTTATATTTATTTAAAATGTTGTTTTAGTAATATGACAATTTAAAATTACAATAATTGGACTTTTTTTCGATTGCGCAAAAATGTGCTGGCTGTAGGAGTTGTTTTTTCGCGCGAACGTGCGGCAGATTAAGTGTTAAGATTAAACAATCTAGTTAACAAGTTAAAAAATGCAATTTTAATTAAGACAATATTGTTTATTTTTAAACTCTAATTGATATGGTAATTTAAATCATGAATTTCTTGAAGTATACAAGTTTAACAAATTTCATAATTCAGAGATTAATGATTTAAAAAGACATTTTAATTACAGAAGAATTTATTTGTTATTCGATCAATACGGACAAATTATTTTATATATAAACAAAATATATTTGATACAGTTATTTTTTATTAAAAATGTTCTTCGAGACAGGATTTAAAATAATTCTTGGAAAATTGTCCCTATTGGTTTAATTAACTAAAAAATCGATTTCATATTTTAGTTGAAAAATTATCCCGGTGAAGCCATCGTAGCATGCACTTTGGTGCAAGTTGATGAAACCCACAGTGCACATCCGCACAGATTGGTAATTTACAAACACAACGAAGAAACATGCGATCCTCACATCAATATTAACCGAAAAAATGGACATACTGCAACGTAAAAAATGTTTTACATGAACACATTATATAAAAAAAACTAATTTTAATGAATACATTTTCAAATACCAGGTTTGAAGGTATGTTCATACTTTACACGAGTAAGAAGATGATCGTCAAAGAATTGATAAGAAGACATAAAATCAATTTTCCGCATATTAATTATAAAGAAAATGACGTGAGCTTATAGCATTTTGAATATATTTTAAACTAAACTAGTAATAATGCCGATTTTTTTAGCTGAAATTGGAGTATGAAAAGGTAGCGAATACTATAAACATGAATTCCGTCTGTCTGAAATTCAGTGTTTTCGACATAAATGAAAGAGAGTTATGTGAACCTATTTATTCAGAACCGATTAACGATACAAGTAAAATTTACATTCTAACAAGTATTTTATTGTTAATTATAATTTTTAATTATCAATTATTGCTTACAGAAATTGATATAAATTCTCCGTTAAAAATAGTATACGCGAGTGAAACGTCAGGGTCAAGTCTTGGTGGTGACTTGATATTATTATTTGTCGAAAAAGTCGACAAAAGTGAGTATCAAAATCTTGAAATTTCGACTTTTAATTACAATTGAATTATTATTGTTTGCCTTTATTGCCTTTCCAGTTTTTGTACTAATAATACAATGTAATTTGTTAAACATTGGTTAATTTTATGTTTCAGAAAATATTAAAGTTAGGTTTTTTGAAATGCAAAAGGGCGTTAGAGTTTGGGAGGAGTTTGCTTCGTCCTCAGAGTTGCACGTCCATTATCAATATGGAATTGCTTTCAAGTAATCCATCAATCGTAATCGTTTACTTCTATCAACATATTATTTAATATCATTAATTTTAGGACACCGCCTTATAAAGATAATTATCCGACGCAGGATGTAAATGTGTTCATAGAATTGTTTCGTCCAAAAGATCATGCAGTATCCCAAAAAGTGCCGTATTGTTATAAAGTAAGTTATTTTATAGATTTATTCATTATAATATTAGTTTTGAAAAATCATTTTATTTTTAAAATTTCAGGCTTTGAGGGGACATTGTAAAATGTATGGAGCTGATGGTGATAAGGTTGAAGTAAATAAAACGGATATCGAAAACATTGAAGCCGATATAGAGAAGGAACTGAAAGATCATGACAGATTGAATGAAGAAACAAAAAGGTTTGATTATATTGTTAGATAATATTTATGAAAGTTTAATTTGTTAATTGTATTATTTCGACAGACTAAGATCACCGATAGTGACGGATGGCGAGATAGAAAATATCAACAGTCAAAAGAGATTATTATTGAACTTAGAACAAGAACTGCAACAAGAGATCGACGACAAACGTAATACGATTTTGACCAAAGAAACCAGCATTAATACGCTAGAAAAGAATATAGTATGTATGTCTGAGAAAGAAGTCAACGAACTAAATAGCGAACTTGACTTCAATAAAACGGATATCGAAAACATTGAAGCCGATATAGAGAAGGAACTGAAAGATCATGACAGATTGAATGAAGAAACAAAAAGGTTTGATTATATTGTTAGATAATATTTATGAAAGTTTAATTTGTTAATTGTATTATTTCGACAGACTAAGATCACCGATAGTGACGGATGGCGAGATAGAAGATATCAACAGTCAAAAGAGATTATT
The DNA here is from genome assembly GCF_051122295.1 of Plectrocnemia conspersa. NCBI lineage: Eukaryota > Metazoa > Arthropoda > Insecta > Trichoptera > Polycentropodidae > Plectrocnemia > Plectrocnemia conspersa. Next base: position 2,376,485 of record NW_028277178.1, on the reverse strand, counting down.
ATTGAACTTAGAACAAGAACTGCAACAAGAGATCGACGACAAACGTAATACGATTTTGACCAAAGAAACCAGCATTGAAAGAGAACTGTGCAGTTATCAGAAAACCCCTGTTAATTTAGAAAAGAAAGTTGCGGAATTGCAACAAATGAACGAGCAACTGTCCGAGGAGATAAAGAAAATAAAAAAATCTTTTGAGAATGAACTAGCAAAATTGTAAATTGTAAAGTATGATTTTTATTTTGCTTTCATTATTTTATGTGTATATTATAAATATCATATTATTATGTAGGGAAGAAGAAATGCTAACAAAAGAATACAATAAATGCAAAACAACTAATACAGAATATCAAAACTAAATAGAAGATTTGCAAGCGGCTAATGTTAAATATTATGAGCAGTTTAAAAAAATAATGAAATCATATACTGAAGAAATACCATCTCAATATGACAATATGGTAAAAATATAAATAATTTGATAATTCTCAAATGAGTTAATTAATAATAAATTATACTTTCAGATTGATGAATACGTATTCAAGATTGAAAGAATTATCAATAAATTATCATCAAAGTTTTGAAATTACACTTTAAATATTATTAATAAAACAACTTGTCAATTAATCGTATTAATGTATTTCATATAAATCATGTTGTAGTAGATAGCATATAGGTTACAAATAAATATATATTGATAATAGAATCTAAACGTGTTTCAAACAGATTAACTGCAAGGATGTGGGTCGCTGAAATTCTCTTACTATATCTTCTTTCAAATTGTAATTGACAATGCACATAGTTAACGTTTTTTTACTTCAAATACAAAGCACAAGTATTTTCACGTACGCGAGTCACATAAGCAAGATGAGACGCTCACAATAGAATAAAAGAAAAAAATACTTCGCTATACTTAAAACATTAATAATTCATGGTGAAATATTTTAATATTGATAAATACAGAAAAAACAAGACATCGCTAAAAAATACATTAAATTGAATATTACTGCACAAATTGTCTATATTATAAAAATGTTACTTGTACTTGAACACAATTTTAATGCGCTCTGAGAACCAAACACATTTAGCTGAGTTATGTACTGTTTTTTTATTACCACCACTTCGGTTTTATAGTTGCAAAGCACAAATTAGAAAAGTCGAGTGTTTCAACTCGAATGTACTAAACATACATTGAAATGTATCTTATATATAATTGTTCTAATCCGCTTCCGGATGCGCATAACTTTAAACGAAACATTCTCCGTTCAATTATCTACTCTGTAAATCGTATCGCTTTGTATTAACAGTGTGTAACAATACACGTAAACAAAGGAAATATATTTAATTATAATAATGAATAATAATAAAAATTAAAATGGAATTTGTTCCGTTCTGTTGTTTCGGCCAATCAAAAATAAGCATTCAAATATTCAAATAGCTTCGACCAATGAAAAATAAGCATTCAAATTCAAATAGACAGTACTGTGACAACACTTTTAAATAATTATTATTTAATAATAAAATTTTGTTACGCGACAATAATTTTCGTTAATTCGTCATTTGACTGAATAAAAATGAAATATATACATAATGTGTTGAGGATTAGAAGAAGACATTGATTAAACTAGATAAACAATCATAAAATAATCTTCGTAATGAAATTTTCAAATTTTGAATTCCCGGCGTCGGGCTCCGAGGCCTAAAAGTGAGTTTTTGCTTTTATAAATAATCGGATTGCAAATTAACTAGGTGTGTTATAACTATGAAAATTAAATATATTCATAATGTGTTTAGGATAAGAATACATTGATTAAATTAGATAAACAATCATAAAACAATCTTTGTAATGAAATCTTCAAATTTTGAAATCCCGTCGCCGGGCTCCGAGGCCGAAAAGTGAGTTTTTCTTTTATATTACATAAACATTATCATTGCTTTCCGATTTAATACACATATACGTTAGATTTCGAGAATTTTAAATTAACCAGTTATGTTTTAAACATGAACGTGTAATATATCCTTAGTATGTGAGGATTGAAAGTTAATGTCGATCAAATCGGCGCTGTCGGACAGCTTATAAATGTGTAGTTTCTTGGATGTTATCTAATAAACGACATTTTACAATGTATATAAATATGTGATTGCATACCTGGAATAATCGATAGCCAAAATATCTAAGAGTGGGTTATTTTTAATTCCGATGTGGCAAAATATGTACAATTTTTGTTCTGTGCCATCATTCCTCTTTCTGAATAGCCAAATTTAAGATATTCAGTTACATCAAACTTATGTAGTATGTTCTTTATAAAAGATAATACTTGCTGACAGTGACTTCAACATGAGAAGATTAACTCTTTGTTTATATATACCAATTCTACGTTGTAGCCATATAGGTCATCAAATTGTTCCATCGTTGCTTCTGAAAAATAATTGAAAAACAATAAGACTCTTATCAAGAGTAAACATTGAACACATTATTACTACTAATATAATCCATAAATTAAATTTAAACGACAACCGAAGAACAAAATTGATGGATGTACTGTAGAGGATTAAACACGTAGATTGGCATCTCTTCATCTTCTACAAAATTGTCACAATATGTCATATATTTTTTATTATTACTAGCATGGTAATATGTTTAATTAACTTCGGAATGTATACCTTTAATTGCCAAATCACCGCTGTTTGTCTTTTAATATTAGATCCTGGAAAGTCAATAGTAATTTTGTTAGAATAACCGTGTTATATTATTCATTTATAACCAAACACTTACTGGCACACCCACAATTTATAGTTTTGTCTATAATTTCAAATGCTGTATCACTTGCATCATCTTCAATTGTCACTTTTTAAGAAAAGTGCCGCGATTATAACATATCTCGCAGCGGATGCAACGGGCACAGCGAGCGCGTGCCAGATGTGACAGCTGTCAGATGTAAGCAAATTTGGGAAATCCCGCGCTTGAGAACGAACTAAATTGATTTTAACGATTTAAATTGTATAACATATATTAAAATATGTATAAAAATCATAAAATACTAAAAAAAATGTTTTTTAAAATATTTTTTTAGTTTATAGATTTAAAATATAATATAAATAATGTGGATATGTATTAGCTTCTCTATACAGAAAAAATATGTACCTAAATTTTGGCGAACGTTGGCAATTTAAAGTTTTAGTTTTTAGAGAATTTGTAAAACTTTGCTTTAAAAAATATTTTCAATAAAAAGGGGCAAAGTTTCAAAATTAGTACTATTCATTACCAACCAACTACTAAGCGTACAGTATTGCAAAAATCCCTCTTACTGATGCCTTTGAAAGTAAACTACACAAAAATGTATAACACTAATTTAAATATTTTTTAAATTATAATGTTTCAGAATAAAATTTCAAGATTTATTCAAAATATTTTTTTCAACATTAAAAATATTTTCTATTTTATTATGGATTTTAAATATTAATAATTTATTATATCTTGAGTTTATTATTAATTTTAAATATAGTGAAAACTTTTTACACTCATTAATTATTAAAATATATAATGCTGCGCAGAAAAACATTTACTTTAAAAAATATGTAAATCAAAATATTTTTTAATCAAAAAAGACAAAGGTTTCAAAATTATTAATATTTTTAAAGCGCACTTTTGGCCTAAAGTAACAGATTAGATGCTTGATATTTTTAGCTTATTGTTTCTTTCTAATTAGTAAATGTAAATAAAAACTGACTTTTAAATTTACACATGAAACATAGAAATATTTTTTTTAATTATAAAGTAACTTATGGTGTCACCAAAAAACTTTTTTGTTACGAAAATTTAAATTTATGATAAAATTGTGTTATGCAGCGTTAAAACTGACACTCAAACACCTAAAATACGCTAAAACACGATCAATTACTTATAATCACTCACATTGCACTAACTATATATGATCGATTGTGTTGTTGCGTTAGTAAGGTGTAACAAAATATTTTTTCATATCAGTAATATTTTTGAGCGGATGTGTAACCGATGCTATTTATTATTAATATTTATTAAACTGTAAACCTACTTTTGAATGATACAAAATGTTACGTTTTAATATTATTTTTTATGTTGAAAACATTTTGATATTTTTTGTTTTATTAATATTTAGTAAAGTTACAAACCTATTTTAAAAAATAATACAATAATATTTTTTTGTAACGAATACCGAAATAACGAAATTCCCAGTATAACGAATCTTTAATTTGTCCCCGAAAAACTTTCATACAAAATGTTTTCATTGTAATGAAGACTAATCTCAGTATAACAAAATATTTTGCTCCGAATTTAAGAATGACGTTATAACTTGAAAAAATATTTCTAATAATTCAGTTCATCATTGACTTGGCGTGTGCCAGATGTGTTCAAAAGCGACATTACAGGTGTTTCGTTGACCCTCAAACTTTTTTTATAAAACATTTTTTTCACAAATTTTATTGTGTTTCATACATTTTCCTTAAACAAGGACAAAAAACGATCTGTCAACCTTATAAGAGGTTATTTTGATGCTGTAGTAATATAGTAATTAAAAATAAAATAAAAATATATCATCTTCCTTACATTCAATATAACGAATTTTCAGTACACCAAAATTTATTCATTGGTTTCGTGAGCTTCGCTGTATTAAAATTTCATAGTACAATTTTTAATTTATTATTATCTAGCCAAGTTTTAAACCTATTCATAAATGATATACAATTTTTAGATTTATCATTAAATATCTAAGTTTCAATATAACGATAAAATCTAACGTTGTAAATCTAATAAATAATATAAAATGTTTTCTTCTGGAAATATTTAGTCAAGTTGTAAACCTATTTTCAAATGAATTGAAAATGTTAAGTAGTTTTTTATAGATTGAACTATTTTGTCTATCATTGAAAATCCTAAATAGTAATGTCCAATTTGAACCATTAAATTTTAAAAAATATTTTAAAAAATCAGAACGAAGCAAAAATTATATTTAAAACCCAAAAAGTTGAGGGTCTGGTATTCGCACACTCGCTAGCTTCGGTACCTCACGATGAGGTGAGGTACCGACAGCTAGTAATAGTAAATACAATAATAATAATTCATTACATTTTAATTTTTCACTCCAAAAAATGTCTATAGTGTATCAAAATCTAAGATGGGGATATATAATTTTATATCTGCTTCGCGATGTTATGATGCATTTCCAAAGTGGTTGCAAGATCATTTTAGTTGGCTACCCCTGCTTTACGATGCTAGTCTTTTTTTACACGTGTCTATCTATGCATTCTCTCATATGTGCATTTATGTTGAAGACAGTTACCCCTCATAAATCAAATAAAAACTGACACTTTATGATGTTCGTATTTATTTTACACGTTTACACGTTCAGATTGCTTTCATTTCACCCACTTCCATGGACTTCGGAAATTATCAAAGACAATTCGAATATATTTGTTTTATTTCTGGATGTCATCATAAATTAGGTAACAAAACAGAAACTGTAAGTTTCAAATATTTTCCCAGAGGATCTATTCATTCAGAACTGCGTATTATATCCAGATGGTAAAATATATTCGTGTAAAATCCATAAAAATCAGAACCAAAATTTAGTTTGTTTGACGCGAATGGGAAAAAAAATAGAAGAGACACACAAAACCATTGTCCAGAATGGATGGTTGCTTTATGCATACCTTGTTTCAAAAATCACCATACTGTATTATACGGTATTTTTTTTATTTTACAACAAACATTACGTATACATACATATGTATTTCCATTTAATGTTTAGAGTTTGAATGAAAAGAAATAGAAAAGGAGGCAAATTTTAATTTTTATTAATTAAAAAAAAAACATTTTAAAGTGTAATAATAATAATAATAATTATAAATAAATAATTTTAAACTGATTTTTTTCATCATTCTCATAACACATCGCATAATAAATCGCAATAAAAAAAGGTGATTATTTTTTACCATTTTTTAAAAATAATCCCGAGGATGAAGTGGTTAAGTAGGGCTAATGGACGTCTGCATGAATATGCTTAACTGTTTGGTACGCTGATGAAACCCGCTGATTCTTAGTAAATCGAACGTAAACAGATTAATCAGTATTATGACGCTTGTTTTGATTTATTTGGGTCTTGCCCAGAAAAACTTTTGTTACGGACAAGATGCTTACACAAACCCAAGTGCGAGTTTTCGCTCGTTCCTATAACGTTGGCGTCCGTGTAGTTCGGATGCGGGAAGGAGCCTATTTGTTGTTATATAGAAATACGTTATATAGAAATTACTAATGTTATATAGAAAATACGAAATATGGGATTCAAACAGTTTCTAAATAAATCCAAAGACTTGAGACTCAGATGTAAATAATATATATATTATAAAATTACTTAAAAATATATTTTCTGCTAATTTTATAATTTAACAAAGTTGATTTTTTTTTCAATTTGTGAAATATGTACATTATTTGGTCTTTTTATTACAGTAAATACCATAGCTGCGGCATCACGATGGTGTTTGTATGCAAAAATGAATATTAAAATATTAAACAATAAAATGGGAGCAATATCGGTAAATTAAATTATAGTACATAAAAACAAAATTTGGTATTTAGGGAGCGTAACCCTAGGGGTGGTTGACCTCGCGGCCAATGAGACTCCTGGTCGAATCCTATTAGAGTTTATTATTTATTTTATAATTACAAGTTGTTCATGGACGAATATGGCGTGACGTTTCTCGTGGTGTCAGAGTTCGTGCAGTTGATGATGCTCAGGATGGCTCAAGCTGCATGCGACAGGTGCCAGGAGCGTCTGGTGGAGGCGCGTGGCTGGTTCCTCAGGAACGCTCCGGTAGCTCGACTGCCGCAGATTCCGCTCTCTTGTCTCGTGCCTCAGCTCTCAGCCTCAGCTCTCTCGCTTCACTCTCGTGGATTGTCCTTGGGCTCTCTGCCAAGGTCTTGTGTACCAACTGCGGATCAACTGCCGTCTCCTCGTCGGAGTCCGGGCTTATATTACTTTAGGGGATGCACCCTTGCTGGCCAATCACGCTTGTGCGTCGATCTCCTAGCCAATCGCTGGAGTCGCTTCGTAGAATTCGAGAAATCGGATGTTGCATATTTGGTGGTGAGTTTTTGCTTGCTCCGACTTTCGAATTCTACGGAAAGGGTTTGCCGTTGTGAAGATTAATTGCATCCGCACCGTTTAGTCACAAAAGGTATACTCTTAACGACCCGTGTTGTGTGGTCAAAAGAAATCCCTCTTGTGCCATGATGTTTGTCTCATTGTTAATGGTGAACATTCTTGGTTACGGGCATTAACAATGAGACAATTGCCATTTTTTGTGCGTTACAATACATGGTGGTCGACAGTCGCCACAGGTATATTGAACACAATAAATTATGGTTCAACTAGAAGATTTTCTTAGGTCATGCCACACAAACAAGTTGTCACATGATGCGTTGGAGTCAGTGGCCTCTTGATTCATTCGATTGTTTTCTCTATGGACGAAAACTTTGACTTTTAAATGTCCTCTTCATCTGCAGCTACAGGAAAATATTGTTTGGTATTTGTCTAAAAATCACGGATTAGTAGTGAAGCGCTTACCCACAATTTCAGAAATTTTCTTTGATTATACTAATGCAATATAATCAAATAACATTAACATTAGATCAAACTTGACGGACTTTTTTTTTTGGTCTTGGCTTTTTAGGGTGCTTCAATTGTTATGACATTGGAATCTG